>NC_044914.1:37332374-37687117 GCF_001633185.2 Quercus lobata | reverse complement strand
GTTGTAAATAAATTGAAAACAATAGACCCTACATATTTATCCAAACTCTTCTTTATCTCTTAAATTAAGGAGCTTATCTTTATCACAAAAAGAATTCTTACACTTCAAATTTGAAACTTATCATTAAAAAAAGTACATGATGAGCTCTATTCTCTTATCATTATCCCAAAAAAAAAAGGGTAATCAACAAATTCTACATATTACTTTTTGAAAATATTTTTTTTTAAAAAAATCTCAAAAGTAGAAATGGACTCCCAAACAATTTTTTTTTTTTTTTGTTTTTAGTATTTTGAAAATTGTTCTTAAAAGTGAGAGCCAAACACGTATAATATAAAAATTATTATCTGAAAACTATTTTTAAGTTCAATTTTTTGAAAATAAAAACAAAAATCCTCCTACCAATCAAGCCCTAAGAATCTTTTTTCTCAAGCCCAAAAGTAATTATAAATAAGAAAAAAGGAAAAATAGGTAGGGAAAAAAATAGTTTTCGTTTTCTGAGCTTTTGCGCTTATGGTAGTTACAGATAATGATAAGGTGCAACCACAAATGGAGTCAACCTACTTAAATTGAAAGACTACATGATCACAATCACTTTCAAATTGAAGAGATAAGATAGAAAGAGGCTAAAGCTAAAGCAATATTCTAGAAGTTTTATTTATGTTGATCTTGTAGTTTAAATTTAAAAATTAGTATTGTAGTTGTCCAAATCTATAAATCGAATCCAGCGTATAATATCCGTACAGAAACCTTAACCATTTTTTTCGTAAGGCAAAAAATTCCCTAATATTTGTTCTCTCACAATGGCTTAATGCTTGTCGTGCTGCTTTATCTCTCAAGTTCTATCTTACATCTGCCTTCCTGGACAACTTCTACATCTGCTTGCCTTTGTGCTTCCACTCCCCTAAAACTAAAATCAGAATTAAGAAGCAATTGGCCAAAAATTCAGTTCAATCCTTTCTTTGAATAGTTTAAGGGGAGTTGAGAAACCAAGGAAAAAATTTATCTGAAAAAAATATAAATAGATAATGAAAAATCCTTAACAAAGAGAGAGAGACAGAGAGAGAGCATGAAGGTACCAGTGAAAGAGGAGATCCTTTGGAAGCTTTGACAATCTATGTTTTCCATGCCCAACAGCGATGGAGAGAGGGGAGAGGACAAAGCAATTTTTATTGTTAATGTGGGTCAATTGGGATTTTTTTTTTTTTTGTTTACTTGATATTAGACTCTTAAATTTTTGCATCGTATTAACTCCTCAGCAAAAAAACTTAAAAATTTACATTGTATATTTGGTGCAAAATTAGTGCACAATTGAAATCCAATTGAAAACCTTTTTAAATTGGGCAATTTTTCCCCTTCTTTTGAGCTTTTTCTGTCTACCTTAAAAAAATTATTTTTATACTATGATCTTCATGCTGTAACCCTATCATAATATACAATTAGATGCATAATATAATTCCTATTTATTAATGCTATGTTTCCATGCCTAGTGGCGGAAGCCGAGGAATTTATTTTGGGGGGCCATATATAAATTTTTGTGTGTGTAACTGAAGATGTAAGAATAGTAATGTAACAATACTTCATAACTCAATATGTGCTATAAACAAAATGGTATCAATTAAAATGAAACAATCATGAGACAAGATGACAAAATGATTTAATATATTATAGAATAAAAAATAGAACGGCAATGAAAAGTAAATTAAATAAAAACAAAAACAAAGGCAAATAGTACCTGGGAAGGAATTAAAACACAAAGTATCAGGCGGCGCAATTAGGTGACTGTGGGGATAAGGATGAGGGGCCTATGGCACAAAAAAAGCTTCAATCTTTCAACTTGTGACCTATGGGTACGCAAAAAAAAGAAAAAAAAAAAAGAGGTGAGGCAAACACGCATGGAGTGAGAGAGAGAGAGACTTGGTGGTGTGGCACATTAAAATTTTTTTGACTTTTCAATTTTTCAACTGTACAAGTAAGCCCTAGATGTGTGTTAAGATGAAAATTATAATTTTTTTTCCCATTTTTTGTTGAGGTAATTGTTAAAATACCTATGTGTTCATTTTAAAGATACTAAATGTTTGATTATTGTAAATTGTTGACATATGTATTTATAGATAGTATTTTATTTAAATGAAAATTATGTTTATTTTGGACTTTCTTAAATATATATGTATATTATCAAGTATGGGAGCCAAAATAATAAGGTTATTTAAAAATTTTCAAATTATTTAGGATATTTCCAAAAAAAATTTATTTTTTTTGAAAATTTTTGCGGCCCCCTCAGTAAATTCAATTGAAAATCTAATTGGATTTTTTCTGATTTTTGTCTATTAATATATATATATATATATATATATATATAGATAGATAGATAGATAGATAGATAGATAGATAGATAGATAGATAAGTTGAAGGCCTTCTTATGCGTAAAAAATTGTTTGCAACATAACCCTATTTTTAACTAATTATTATCATAAAATTTTGGGCCTTTTTAGAAAGGGGTGGGCCCTTTTTGTAATGGGGTCCTAGACCAAGGCTGAAGTGGCCTAAGCCTAGAGTCACTCTTGCTCTATTTTGATATCTTCGGAGACTTCATTGCATTAATACTTCTTCAATTCATAGTCATCAAATAGTGCCTAATTTTTTTTTCTTCCAATTTTTATATATTTGGAGTATATTAGTACGATGAGAAGGTAAATGTGGGTGTTAGTCCTTTTTTTTTTTATTGTCTAAAATACAAATTGCACTCTCTAAGTTTAACTGAAATTCATTTCAGTTCTCTAACTTTACTTCTTTCAATTGAGTCATCTGAGTTTGAAATTTATTCATATTAGGCATTTTGTTCAATTTCATTAAAAATGGCCATTCAAAAAATATTTTTATCACATACAAAATTTTATAAAATTAATAATTTTTTATGGGAATTTATTTTCTAAAAATATATTTTCATTAGTTATTTGCATACTTAAACAAATTTTTTTTAATGAAATTGGACAAAAAACCTCAGTTGAAAAAATTCGAAGCTTAGAAGACTCAATTGGAAAAAAAGTAAAGTTTATGGATTTAAATGAATTTCAATTAAACTTAGAGGCCGTAATTTGAATTTTAGGTTTTTTTTTTTTTTTTTAATGACATGGTTATTTTAATAGATGGTGTAAATAGAATCTTTTACATCAATTTCAAATCCCTATTAAATTATGACTTCTTTTATTTAATTTTCTTAAAGGAATATCAGAAGAAAAAACTCTTCTTATAAATACTCTTTAGAAGGAGACAGTGATAATAAATTGTTATTAATAAAAAAATTTCTTTTGAGATATTTGCTCTATCTTTTTCCTTGATAGTCTTCTTCTCTTGTTGAACTCATGCTTTTATGTATCTGCACCTCTTTATCATGCCTTCATGCAAATGCATATTTCTTTCATGCTTTTATGTTATTTTTCTATTTTTGGTTGGTTGTTTAGTTTTCAAAAAAAAAAGGGAAAAATCAGAAAAATACAAAAACGGTGTGTGTTTGGGTACATTGGTACTTGTGTACCTTAGATGGCTATTGAAACAAAGTTTTCTAAGCAAGTGAGCTTTGTGGCTCATGTTTGTGATGAGTAAGATTAAGTGATCTCTTGTACTTTATACTCGTATCACTCTTTTTGATGGGAAGGACTAGAAAATCCTAAGAGAGGCATAAATAACCATCTCACCACTGTTGCCCGCCAATCATGAATGACATTTGTGTGCTTCGACATAGCAAAATTGGAATGTCAAAAGCTTATCATAATTGGGTACTTCTTTTCTATCTCTTATATGCCCATGCATGGTTTGTCTAAAAGAAAAATATGCAAAGAAAAATAAAAAGCAAAAAGATCAAAATGCTTTAAATATGATTGCAAGCGTGTATTCTACGAGATGTGAGAGTTATAGGATGTACCTCAAATGTGATAGTCCCCATCAAACAGTTATGATTGTGTGTGAGTTAAAGTGATTTTCTCATATTTCAAATCGTCATAACATGATTACATTTATGCAATCTTGCAATGTTTTTCACACACAACACGCAATATTCTTTGCTACTCTTGATACATGTGCAAGTACAATGTGATTTGGCCATCACAAGGTTTACATGTGTTAATGTATGCTCACTAAACTGTCTTAATTTGTTTTTGAAAAATAAAATTGGTTAGACTTATTTAGTGCGTGTGTGTGTGTTTTTGGGATCTATGTGCTTAAAAATGTTGTTGAGAGATGATTTTGAGAGCTTAAAATGTTGATTGGATCCTTGGTTGAGTTACATGCTTGATTGCATTCATATTTATGTTTTTCCCTTCTTGAAAAAATGTTTTTGAGCAATCTCGACAGCTTCTCAACACCTCCTCGACACCTGGTTTTTCTATTGAGCTCTTCAGTTGCTTTTTATTGCAATCTCGACACCTCTTGATAGCTAGGTCGATCGATCGAGAAACTTTCTATCTCCCTGATCCAAAATCACTTTAAGTCACACACAATCATAATTATTTGATGGGGAGTATCACCTTTGAGGTACATCCTATAACTCCCACATCTCTTAGAATACACGCTTGCAATCATATTTAAAGCATTTTGATTTTTGCTTTTTGTTTTTCTTTGCATATTTTTCTTTTTGAAGCAAATCATGAATGGGCATATAATAGATAGAAAAGAAATACCCAATTATGTTAAGTATTTGACATTCCAATTTTGCTATACCGAAACACACAAATGTCACTGACATTGCACTTTTGCTATTCCGAAGCATACAGATGTCATTTCATGATTGGCGGGCAATAGTGGTGAGATGGTTATTTATGCCTCTCTTAGGATTTTCTAGTCCTTCCCATCAAAAAGAGTGATATGAGTGTTAAGTATAAGAGATTACTTAATCTTACTCATCACAAAGACAAACCACAAAGCTCACTTGCTTAGTTGTGCATAGAGATGCTCATCTAAGCTACAAGAGATACAAAGTTTAGGCTTGTGTTTTGGATGAAGATGAAAGCATGATAAAAGGGTGCAGATGCATGAAAGCATGATTCCAAAAGTACATAAGAAATCAAGCAAAGAGAGTCCTACTTTAGATAGAAAGAATTAAAGTAGAGAATAAACAGAAAAGAAAATTAAGTCTTAGGCTTCTTTCTCACCCACACAGCACGAGTTTTTGTCCATGAAGATGAAAAAACACATGTCCTAGTATGTCTACTAAAGGACATAGAAGAATTAAAATTCTCCTGAAATTAAGTTAAAAATCTCAAAGCTTTTAATAACTCTTCAAACAAAGGTGTAGGTCCTTGAGAGGAAACCTGTAACCGTTTGGACAATTGCTTTTGAGGATACAACTTAAAGCAATTAGGATAAATGTGTCCAGAAACACCACAATGGTGACAAACATGAGGTCTAACAAAGGATTTAAAATTAGCCAAATCAGTTTTGGATTTCATATCTTTATTACCTTTCTCAAATTGGGGCTCAAAGACAGTCCTTGATCCAGAAGCCATGGAAAAGGAGGGGCCAGAGGAAATAGCATATCCTAAGCCAGTCTTATCAGAACTAGACTTTTAAGCACTCAAGACCTCATCAAGCTTTGCACTAGACATCCTCTCTATTTGAGTTCTAGCTTGACTAAGCTCAACCTCAAGATTCTTGACCTTCTCTTTTAATGAGGTGTTCTCCATAACAAGAGTCGCAACTAACCTTGTAGTCTCATCTAGTTTGACTAACAGATTAGCTTTTTTAGTTTTTACATCATTAAACTCTTTTCTACAAAGATGAGAAGTCTTTTTAGATTTTATAAATTTAGTGTATAGCTTATCATAGGCTTTTTGAAGGGTCAACTTCTGGGGTACTTCATCAACAGAAGAATCCTTACTATCACTAGCACTCTCCACAATCACCTTATCGGTTATCCCTATAAGCTCAGTCAAAGGAAGTCGATCAATATCCTTTACTTCTTCAATGATAGTGATCTTAGCTTGGAATCTTTTAGGTAAGGACTTAAGGATTTTCTTATCAATTTTGGATTCCGTAATAGATTCTCCAAGATTGAAGACAGAATTCACAATATCCTTGAGTTTAGCATAGAACTCATCAAAGGTCTCATCCTCCTCCATCCTTATTTCTTCAAAACTACTAGTGAGTCTTTGAAGCTTCACAGTTTTTACTGCCTTGGTACCCTCATAGGTGGTCTCAAGAATGTTCCATGCTTCCCTAGCAACTTTTGTGGATGATATTTTCTTGAATTCCTCATTGGTCACCCCACAAAATAGAGCATTCAAGGCCCTACTGTTGAAATTTTCTTCTATGATTAGTGCATCATCCCAATCCACCAGTGCTTCCTTTGGCTTAATCCAACCAACTTTAGTAGCTTGCCGTACCTGTTCACCTAGAGCCTGCAAAAAAAACTTTCATATGAACTTTCCAATATGCAAAATTAATGACATCAAATAAACGAGGAATCAAAAGAGATTGTCCACGATCCATGACAACAGGGGTCAAGGATCACACTCAGGAAATTAATCCAATCAGAGTGTACCTGCTTTGATACCACTTGTAGGAAAATTTAGACCCTAGTTGATAGAATTAACAAGTTTTAAATCCAAGTTCTTAATTAGATTTATTAAGAATAAACCTTGTTAAAACATACTTACATCAATATCAAGTCAAAATCATGCAACGGAAAAATAAATAAGACAAGATATGATAACATAGGAAAACCAGTGAAACAAATTAGTTTCATAGTAAAAAACTTGGGGGAAACCTTCCTGAAAAGCAATCCACTATAGTAAAAGGAAGTTTCAGATCTAGTACAAAACTTTTGTTCCTAGAATCTACAATCCTCATAGATGAACTTACAGCAGAAACCTTCTACCGCTTCAGAACCTCTGAACTCTTCAATATATGAATGCCACCCTTTTGCACGGATCTCAGTATGTGACTAACTAAAGATGCACGGCTCCAGTATGTAACTAACACACCAACTTGAAGAAGTTGTTGGTTGCAAAGTTCTTCACTTCATCAACAATGAAGATCAAGAAGCACTTGGTTACAAAACCCTAAGGCGCAAAGATGCAGTAGCTTCTTTCAGAGAGAATAAGTAATTGGTCACCTTTTGCATATGTTCTCCTTGTATTCTCTTATGTGACGGTCTCTAAAATAAGCCTTATATATGTCTAGGGTTGTGAGAAAAGAAACCCTACACAAATACATAAGCATAGGCCGAAAATCAAATTTGAAAATCTAAATTCCTGTAACCTCGATAGATACCTCGATAGATAGTATCTGTTGAGCCTCATTAAACCTTGATAGATAGCTATCTGTCGAGCAGTTGTCAAGCTATCTGTCCGCAGGTGTCGAGATATCTGTCCAGCTTTAGTGAACAACTTTTCTTAACTTGTTTCTTGGTCCAATCTTCATGGCTTTAATACTAGACTTGAACAACATGTTTCTTGAAGTATTAAACACATCCTAGATCTACCCAAATACAAGTAAAATGCATTTTGTCAAAGGATTAGCCAATTACACAAAATATGTCCTTAACAACAAGTTGCACAAGTGTTAAGTAAAGTTTTGTTCAAGCAAATTGTGACTGAAGACAGAATTTTCCCTAATTCATCTTTTTAGTGAAGAAGCTACTGTGTTTGTGCATCGTAGGGTTTTGTAACCAAGGAGCTTCTCGATGTTCATTGAATGATGAACTGAAGAACTTTGCAGCCAACAACCTTCTATAGTTGGTGATTGAAGTCATGTACTGGGATCCGTACAATTGGTTAGTCATGTACTGGGAGTCGTGCATTGAAAAGAAGATATTGTCACTACAGAACAAGTCCAATTGGGTATTGGGATAAGGGTTCAATTGTAGGTTGGTATAAGGTACTGGATTTCTTTACTTGTGAACGCTTGTTGTGATAATAGTAAATTCTCGGGAGTGGTGACCTTAAAATCACCCAATAAGGTTTTTGTCATGTCAGTTTTCCCCATTCGTAAAGAAATCATCGTGTCAATTTATTTTCCGCTGCATACTTAGTTTAATTGATGATTTGTTTGTGCTACCACGCACTTTGCATGTTAATTTGATTAATTGATAAACTTGACTAATTAATCAATTAATTTATCACAGGGGGTTAATACGTTATTGGCCTATCAATATGCAATGGATGAATTAATGCATGTAATGCAAAGACAAATTGATGCATGTAATGCAAGAACAAATTGATACATGTAATGCAGTTATGATTTTTGGGATACATGGATTGGTCATTCAAGTCATTCTCCTTGATTAAATTATGGGTGTAAAATTGAGTGTTTAGAGAATGCCCGTCAATGACAGAGCTTGAAAATCGAATGTCAATGTAAAACAAAGGCACTGATTTTAGCGACTATGATTTAATTGAGGTTGAATATTCAAAGATTACCTAGCCCTCGAACCTAAAACCTTGGAACATAGAACTAGCCTTATCTTTTGACTAAAAAAAATTAAAATATCAGACTTAGCTGGTAGTTGATGACTCTGGAAATGATTCTTAGCAATTGGGGTGACCAGGAAACTTTCCTATCTTGATCTTCAAAATGGAGTTGTATGAGATGACGATAAAAGGGATCTCCTCTACTTTGATCTCGATCTAGATTTGGAATGATGATAAAGGGGATCTCCTTTACCTCGATAATGTGGAACTAAAATGATGATCAAAGGGATCTTCTCTACCTAGATAATCAGGAACTGAAATGATGATCAAGGGGATCTCTTCTACCTCGATCTGGCTTTGGAATGATGATCAAAGGGATCTCCTCTACTTTGATAATTTGGAATTGAAATGATGATCAAGGGGGTCTCCTTTACCTTGATCTGGCTTTGGAATGATGATCAAATGGATCTCCTCTACTTTGATAATTTGGAACTGAAATGACAATCAAGGAGGTCTCCTTTACCTCGATCTGGCTTTGAAATGCTGGTCAAAGGGATCTCCTCTACTTTGATAATCTGGAACTGAAATGGCGATTGTAAGGTTGAATTTATTCAACCATCTAATTGGCTTTATGCCGTGCCAAATTTTCTTGTAATTCAGCATTTAGTAACCCTGTATTTAGGTGGGTTTGATGTAAGGGTAGTGAGTGAGATAGAGTGAAGATTGCTCAAGAGTGTGTAAGAAAACAGAGACTCGCGGCTTGGCCTCTCGGGTGACTCGCGGCTGCAAGCCGCCAGACGCAGCACATGTGCCAAGCATGCTGGAAGGTGAACAGTCATGCAAGCTGGAGCACTACAGGACAAAACAGGACAACTGGCCATACGGTTATCTCGTGACTGGATCTCGCGACTTAGTCAAGCCGCGAGGTCAAGCCACGAGCCACCCTTGTTTTGTAAAACCTGACGTTTCACATTCCTCTCCCACTTTAGTATAAATACCCCTTTTACCCACGATTGTAAGAGAGCTTCCAGAGAGAATTTTGAGAGAGAAACCCTAAAGAAAAACAAGATTGATTCACCCACAATCTATACATTAGAGTCTCTTCAAATTCCTCAACTCTCTTCCTCTCCATTGTCAAATCCTTGAGAGGTATTATACCAAACCTGATTCTCACCATTATCATTACTGTGAGAGAGCTGTTTGGATTTCTGGGAAGCAGTTAGGAAGGAACCAATCTTCATTGGTTGATGCTACGGTCTAGTAGCGGAATCCGGGAAGTTAGAAAAGAAAAAGGTTCGGCACAACCTCGTTGGAGCAAGAAGCTTGGAGGGCTTAGGTGCACTAGGTAGATTAGGCTTGGAGGGTCTATTGCTGTCCATGTATCCCAACTATATTTTCTAGTGGATTATTTACCGCTTGGAGGGCAGCGGAGAGGTTTTACGCCGAGGGCTTCGGTTTCCTCTTTGATAACACATTGCGTGTTGTCTTTGTGTTTGCATCTTCCTTCCTCTCTATCTTTGCCTTTTTATTATCTGCTATGGGTTGTGATTTTAATTTGGCTTAGATAGTTTTACCAATTCTATATTGTAGCTTATGTTCATTTTCCGCACACTAGTTGTTTGACATAATGCTTGAATTGGTTAAGTTGTAATTTAGGGGTCTAAATGTTCAAGGGTGTTTATACACATATTTGAACTTTCAATTGGTATCAAAGAGGGTACACTTGTTGTGGTTTTATTACCTAAGTGTGATCCTAGACCCCTGTGTTGTGGTAGCTGTTATGGAAAATACCATGCTGAATTGTAGCTTAAGTATTTGTGAAAATGACTCTATGCATATGTCTGAAAGGTGTTTTACTAATGATCTTGTAGAGTTGTTAAAAACTAAGAAACATGCTAGAGTATTTGTTCACATGCTGGAATATTGTGAAAATCAAAATCATGTCTTACACAGTAGCATATCTGAATCTAAATCATTGATTAAGAAATATAAAAGAAAGAATAGAATGTTGTGTGAGATGATTGAGAGTCTGAAAATGAAAAGTCAATCTGAAAGAAGCATGAAAACTGATAATGAATTTGTGTTTGAAGGTCAAGAATGTTTGTCACATGTGAGCTTATTTGTGCATACCTCATTGAAGGTGTTTAATGCATGTTTGTGGTATCTTGACAGTGGGTGTTCTCGCCATATGACAGGGGATAAGTCACTGTTTAAGACACTCAAAGAAAAGGTTGGTGACTATGTGACCTTTGGTGATGGAAGTCATGCTCAAGTCCTAGGCAAAGGAACCATTGAGATACCTGGTTTGCCGCTGTTGAAAGATGTGCTGTACATAAAAGGGCTGAAGGCGAATCTGCTGAGCATCACTCAAATTTGTGATGATGATTTCCTGGTACAATTCTTTAAGAAGGGATGCTTGATCATCAATGAAGAGGGGATTTAGGTTTTGGAGGGAAATCGGACTACAGATAACTGTTATGGAATAGTTCCCACGGCACCCATATCGTGTAGAAGTGCTCGTGTGGATATGTTGGAGCTGTGGCATCACAGATTTGGGCATGCCAACTTCAAACAAGTAGCAAAAGTCTCCAAACTTGAAGCAGTTGAGGGACTTCCTAAGTTTGGAAAAGTGAAGAAGACCGTTTGTGGTGCATGTCAAATGGGGAAGCAAACTAAGGTAAGTCCTCACAAGGTGAATGTGATTGCCACTTCTCGGTGCTTGGAGTTACTTCATGTTGATCTAATGGGGCCTACCAGAACTGAAAGCCTAGGGGGGAAGAGATACATTATGGTCATTGTGGACGACTACTCAAGATACACTTGGGTTGAATTCCTTAGAGAAAAATCAGAAGCATGTGAGAGGTTGGAGATTCTGTGCAAGAAACTACAAAACGAAAAAGGGGTCCCTATTGCCAAAATTAGAAGTGATCATGGGAGGGAATTTGAGAATGCAATATTCGAGTCCTTCTGTGAGAAGAATGGAATCAAAAGAGAATTTTCAGCCCCCAAAACTCCACAACAAAATGGAGTGGTAGAGAGAAAAAATCGTGTGATTCAGGAGATGGCAAGAGTCATGTTGCTTAACAAGCAAATACCTCAAAAATTTTGGGGAGAAGCTGTCAACACCTCGTGTCACATTGGCAATAGGATTTTTTTCCGAGTTGGTACAAAGAAGACCGCCTCTGAGATATGGAATGGGAAGAAGCCTAGAGTGAAGTATTTCCGGGTGTTTGGAAGTAAATGCTATATCCTAAATGATCGGGAGAATCTTGGGAAGTTTGATGCGAGAAGTGATGAGGGTATTTTTCTTGGGTACTCTACTACGAGTCGAGCGTATAGAGTGTTTAACAAGAGAACAAAGACTGTGATGGAGTCCATAAATGTCAAGATTGATGATGCCTTATCTAAGGTGGAGATGATTGATGATGTAGAAGGGCCGAGCACCAAAGAGCCCGATGTTGAGGTAGAAGCTTTGGATATAGAAGGTGAAGAACCTATACCAGAAGTAGAATCGACTCCCATCAACCCAAGAATGGAAACGAGATCGATGTCTAGAACATCAAGTCCTCTTACTCCTCCGGAAGTTCATCCTCCTATCTCTCGAAGTGATGAAGTCTCCACATTAAAAAGGCCATCTTCAAGAGTTATTAAGAACCATCCGGAAAGCAACATCATAGGATCTCTTGATGAAGGTCTTCGCCTCAGAAAAGGAAACATTTTGTTAGCCAATCATGTAACATATCACTGCTATCTTGCACAGTTTGAACCAAAAAGGGTTGAAGAGGCTCTTCAAGATGAGAATTGGGTTGAGTCAATGCATGAAGAGCTGAATCAGTTTGTGAGGAATGATGTGTGGGAACTTGCTCCAAGGCCTGAAAACGTTCATGTTATAGGCACAAAATGGATTTTTAAAAACAAAACTGATGAAGATGGAGAGATAATTCGAAACAAATCTCGGTTAGTAGCTCAAGGATACACTCAAGTAGAAGGAGTAGATTTTGATGAATCTTTCGCTCTTGTGGCAAGACTCAAATCCATTTGAATCCTCATGTCCATTGCATGCACTTTGAATTTCAAACTCTATCAAATGGATGTAAAGTGCGCATTTCTGAATGGATATCTAAATGAAGAAGTGTTTGTTGAGCAACCAAAAGGATTTGAGGATCCTCACTTTCCAGATCATGTATTAAGATTGAAGAAAGCCCTTTATGGCTTAAAACAAGCGCCTAGAGCCTGGTACGATCGTCTTACACATTATCTTCTAGATAGAGGTTTCAAAAGAGGGTATGCCGACCGAACTCTATTTGTCAAAAATGATGAAGATTATCTCCTTGTGCCACAAGAGTGACAGTACATAAATCAAAATGCAAGACATTTAGATTAAAGTACTGATTTCAACATAGCATAAAGGCTGCATTAAGCAGGGTACATACCATAAAGCCTACAAACCATGCATAAAACATTAACCCTAAAAGCTTACAAAAGAACATGGGTACAAACCACCATATAACAATTTACAAAACACAATATATCAACTTAAACTGAAAACTTAAACTGAAGAAGAATGTAAAGACACTCCCCCTTAGGTAATATTCTCCCTCTTTGATCAGGCCTATCAGAGAGAAGGAATTTGAGATGAGTATGGTGGGGGAACTCACATTTTTCTTGGGTCTTCAAGTCAAACAACAGAAGGAGGGTATATTTGTATCTCAAGAGAAATATGCCAGAAACATTATCAAGAAGTTTGGACTAGACTCCAAAAAACATGCCTCCACTCCCATGAGCTCATCCACTAAACTGAATGTTGATTCGTCTGGAGTAGAAGTAAGTCCTACATTATATAGGAGCATCATAGGGAGTTTGCTCTATCTTACAGCCAGTAGATCGGACATTGCATTCAGTGTTGGCGTTTGTGCCAGGTACCAAGCTAATCTGAAGGAATCTCACCTGACTGCTGCTAAGCGAATCATTCGATATGTGAATGGTACTTCAAACTATGGTCTGTGGTATTCAAAAGACTCAAATGCTTGTCTTGCTGGGTATTCAGATGCTGACTAGGATGACAGTGTAGACGATCGGAAAAGTACTTCAATCGACTGTTTCTATCTTGGTAACAATCTTGTCTCGTGGATGAGCAAGAAGCAGAATTCCGTGTCTCTATCTACTGCTGAAGCAGAATACATCGCTGCTGGAAGTTGCTGCACTCAGCTTCTTTGGATGAAGAAATTACTTCATGACTATGGAATTCCTCAAGAAACGATGTGTGTCTTCTGTGACAACACCAGTGCCATCAATCTTTCCAAGAATCCTGTCCAGCATTCAAAATCTAAACACATAGAGATACGTTACCATTTCATTTGGGATCTGGTAGAGGAAAGAGTTGTGTGTCTTGAGTTCATACACACCGACAATCAAAAGGCGGACATCTTCACCAAGCCTCTCGATGGTCCACGGTTTGAATCACTCCGTAAGACCATTGGTGTTGGTACAATTCCTTGACTCTCTTGTGTGTTGTGTGCTTCACATATTTATAATATGATAAGTTTGTTTGTGTTGGGGCACACACTTCTTTGTTAGCTCTTTGTGCAGCATGTTTATTGTTTGTTTGTCCATTTGTGAATACTGTTGCTTCTTTCTATGTTTGTTCAATCCTTTTCTTCTTTTATGTCAAAAAATCCAAAAATCACATAAAAATTAGAAAATCAAAAAGTTTGATTAACATTGTTGAGTTTTTGTCTCAAAACTTGTTTTGCCTTGTACCTTTGTGCTAATGGCTTTGTGCATTTTCGAGCATTGCTTGTTTCTTTGCACTCATATCTCTGTGGGAGAAATCTTGGAATCTATGTGATTGTTGTAAATAGATCTTCAAACTTGTCATGAATGATTAGTGAATGGTTTTGTTGATCTTGAGACATGCATAGACTTGTGTCTATATATCTTCCCACTCTTTATTTTTGTTTTGCTAAAAAGAGCTCACCAAATGTAAATCTCCAAATGAAAAGAGATATTGAGCTGTAAAAGCCTGTCGCACATTCTAGTATTCGACTAGAAAAAAGGGTAAGCGACCTTATATTAAAGTGAATATTTATTCAAAAAGCCAAAGGCTTGTTCTTTAAAGTGAAATGTCATATATCACTCTCACAATGAGAGATGATTGTCTCAAAAGATCAAAATGATCAAATGTTATGTTTGAAAGTGGAGTCAAATGTAAAGCTCCATGATATGTTATCAAGTTGTGTGGGAGGTCATATATACATATTTCTATAATTGAGATGGGTCACATGATCTAGTGCTAATTGTGTATGCCTTGGTTGAATTGATCATTGAAGCTTCACATTAGACTAAGGACTATCTCATTGTTGATATCCACACACAACACACAAGTTTATGTTCAATAAATGCCATATTCATTTGTGTGATTGTACTTGATGAAATGTGTTTTCACATGCTCAATCTTTGTTAATTCAAGCACAAAAAGATTTTTGAGTGTTTTAGGTGTTTTTGGAAAGTATTTTGTTTGAAAAATCTGAAAATTTCAAAAATCCTGTTTTGGCAGCTCAGTCGCGGGTATGTCAAGTCGCGTGCCTCAGTCGCGTCTTCGCGAGTCATTTTTGGTGACTTGTTCGCGAGTGGAAGGTCTAGTCGCGAGGGTTACTCAGAGATTTTTGCGGCTCAACTTGCGACTCACTCGCGGGTAGACCTTCCAATCGCGAAAAACACTTAGAAAAATTTTTCAAATTTTTGTCCTTGAGTGTTTTGGCGGCTTGATCTGGCGACTTTTTGGCGACTCATTTCAGTCGCGAAAAACGCGTGTTTTGGAAATATAGGGGCAGTTTTTAAACTTTTTTGTTTTCCCTCGATCTTTTTGTGACTGTTCATTGTCTCTCTCATCTGCTCTTACCCATTCACACCGTGCCTCCATTTTCGATCTCCATTTTTGCCTCTTTTCAGCTCAAAATCATCGAGTAACAGGTATGGTTTTTCTGTCTTGAACTCTATTCTACTTGTTGTTGTGGTTTTCCCTCTGGATTATTCGCATTTGATTGTGATTTTGAGATGGGTTTTTAGCTCAGCTATTACTCTTTGTCCATGCTTAGCTTATGGAAGCTTTTGTTTCTGTTTTGAGCTATCTTAAATTGTTGGTTTTGTTCTTCATCATGTGCTTAGCTAGGGTTTGCTATTTGTTGGTTTATCATCTTGTCTGATCTGCTGTTGATGTGTTGTTTCAAAATGATCCTGTGTTGAATGTGGGTTCTTTTTTAGCTGATTGTGTGGTTTTGTTTTGACCCTCTCTACTGTGTAGTTCAATTTGGGCCATTTGTGTCCCTCATTGCTATTTTCTGGTCATTTTCATCCAGCTATTAGGGTTTCTTCATTATCCCTAAATTACCACTAACCCACTGTTAATAAAAGTCTGTTGGATTGTGTTCTGTCATTTCCTTTGTTCATAATACAGACTAGACATGTCACCATTCAAGAAAGCCGCTGTGAAAGGAGGTAGTTCCAAAGGGAAGGAACCCGTAATTGATGTTGATGATTACCCACCTCAAACAAAAGGGACTCGCTCTTCATCAAAGAGATTCGATCCCAACAAGTTCAGATCCTATTCAGCCTATCAGTCTCATGAGAATTATTTTCAAAATGCCACACCATTACTAGAAAGAACTGTGGATCAGTCCTCACTTCATGACACTGACATTCCGAAATGGTTTGCTCATAAGGACTGGAATTACCTTCTCTCTGATCTGGATGACGCGTATGAAGATTTGATAAAAGAATTTTATGCCAATGCAATTGTGGAAGAAGATGAACTTAAGTGCTGGGTTCGAAAAAAGAGCTTTTTTGTCTCTCCTGCATATCTAGCAGAAATCCTTCACATCAACAGACCAATTTTCCGACATTCACTAGTTTATGATGATCTCTATCCTGATGAGGAGCTTCTCAAAGAAAGCCTTGGTTAAGACTTGGAGTTCTCACCCAATGGAAAATCCATCAGTGTTTCCTCTCTTTCTCCAAAACTGAGAGTGCTTACAATTGTGATGTTTCACAATTTGTACCCTTTATCAAGCACTGGGTATATGAACCTCGGACGTGCTTTGTTTCTTCATGATCTAATCTCTGATGTGGAAATAGACATCTGTGCTCATATCGTTCATGTTCTGTGCAAAACTGTTCTTCGAACTGAGTCTCGGACATGCATTCCTTTCTGCTGTCTCATTTCACGGATCTTGAAGCTCAAGGGAATTTATCCAACGGCAGATGAATCTCCTCTCTCAAAACCAAGTCCAATCAACATGCGTACATTCAATGCAAGCATTGGACATAGTCGGAAGAGAGCCAAACCAGAAACTTCTGCATCTCACAGTGGCTCTCATTTCAGCACTCTCTCCCTTGATGAGAAACTTGATCGCATTGTATCCTCTGTCCACGAGTTGAATACAAAGATGTCTGGACTCACAGCTACTCTACACCATCACAGCACTCGATGGGATATGAAGTTTACCTCTCTTCAAACTCAATTGGATCAAATTCAGAGAAAGCTGGAAGAGGATGAATAGCCTATTCCATGACAAAAAGGGGGAGTGATAGGCCTGATCAGAGGGGGAGGATATTACCTAAAGGGGAGTGTCTTTACATTCTTCTTCAGTTTAAGTTGATATATTGTGTTTTGTAAACTGTTATATGGTGGTTTGTACCCATGTGCTTTTGTAAGCTTTTAGGGTTAATGTTTTATGCATGGTTTGTAGGCTTTATGGTATGTACCCTGCTTAATGCAGCCTTTATGGTATGTTGAAATCAGTACTTTAATCTAAATGTCTTGCATTTTGATTTATGTACTGTCACTCTTGTGCCCTTGTAGGATTGTTCCTAGATGCATATACCTTGTGTATTATGCATTGGTTGAGTGTTGAGCATATAAGTATCTTGCCTTGTGCTTGTTAACTTGTATGTCCTTGTGTTCATTCCAAGTGTAAATGAGCACTGTGATCACTACCTTGTGGTGTTCACTTGGTTGATCAAGCCATGGTTTGTTTCTTAACTTCATCTTTGCTTGATCACATATTGCCTGTTTCATATGCATTTTATGATTTTCTGCTTACAATGATCATGGTGTATTGTTGTGTTTCAGGAGTATTATGTTCATATGATTCAAGTGCTTCACAGCTTCTAGAGTTAGGTGTGAGTGAGTTTTGTTCAACTGTTCCCAACTCACATGTTAAGTCTAGAGTCTGTTTTAGGGTTTTGTCACGGAATAGCCAAAGAGGGAGATTGTAAGGTTGAATTTATTCAACCATCTAATTGGCTTTATTCCGTACCAAATTTGCTTGTAATTCAGCATTTAGTAACCCTGCATTTAGGTGGGTTTGATGTAAGGGTAGTGAGTGAGATAGAGTGAAGATTGCTCAAGAGTGTGCAAGAAAACAGAGACTCACAGCTTGGCCTCGTGGGTGACTCGCGGCTGCAAGCCGCCAGACGCAGCACACGTGCCAAGCATGCTGGAAGGTGAACAGTCATGCAAGCTGGAGCGCTACAGGACAAAACAAGAAAACTGGCCATACGGTTATCTCGCGACTGGATCTCGCGACTTAGTCAAGCCGCGAGGTCAAGCTGCGAACCACCCCTGTTTTGTAAAACCTGACGTTTCACATTCCTCTCCCACTTTAGTATAAATACCCCTTTTACCCATGATTGTAAGAGAGTTTCCAGAGAGAATTTTGAGAGAGAAACCCTAAAAAAAACAAGATTGATTCACCCACAATCTATATATTAGAATCTCTTCAAATTCCTCAACTCTCTTCCTCTCCATTGTCAAATCCTTGAGAGACATTATACCAAACCTGATTCTCACCATTATCATTACTGTGAGAGAGCTGTTTGGATTTCTAGGAAGCAGTTAGGAAGAAACCAATCTTCATTGGTTGATGCTACGGTCTAGTAGCGGAATCCGGGAAGCTAGAAAAGAAAAAGGTTCGGCGCAACCTCGTTGGAGCAAGAAGCTTGGAGGGCTTAGGTGCACTGGGTAGATTAGGCTTGGAGGGTCTATTGCTGTCCATGTATCCCAACTGTATTTTCTAGTGGATTGTTTACCGCTTGGAGGGCGGCGGAGAGGTTTTACGTCGAGGGCTTCGGTTTCCTCTTCGATAACACATCGCGTGTTGTCTTTGTGTTTGCATCTTCCTTCCTCTCTATCTTTGCCTTTTTATTATCTGTTGTGGATTGTGTTTTATTTGGCTTAGATAGTTTTTAACCAATTCCATATTATAGCTTATGTTAAGTTTCCGCACACTTGTTGTTTGACATAATGCTTGAATTGGTTAAGTTGTAATTTGGGGGTCTAAACGTTCAAGGGTGTTTATACACGTTTTTGAACTTTCAGCGATCAAGGGGATCTCCTCTACCACGATCTGACTTTGGAATGATGATCAAAGGGATCTCCTCTACTTTGATGATCTGGAGCTGAAATAATGATCAAGGGGTCTGCTCTACCTCGATCTAGATTTGCTTTTTGTAAAAAGTCAAAATTTTAAATTAGACTTCAATTGATAGGTGCTTCATGGCCGCTCCATTTTTGAAATGTGTGATTTTCATTTGCTCACTCTTAATTTGAATTTTGTTAAAAATAAAAATAAAAAGTTAATTAACAAAAGATTTATCTTTTGAGAAACATTTGATCTTTGAAACTTGGAAGTTTTGAAATTTTTATTTCAATTTTTGAGACTTTGAAACTTATAAATTTTTACTTGAAATCTGGAGCTTAAAATTTGAAATTTTGTGCCTTAGAATTTTGAAAATTAAGGCTTGGAATTTTGATCATGAAATCTGAGGTTTGAACTCTTTCAAAAACTGAAGGTTTGAGTTTAAAACTTGGGCGTTGAGAATATGAAATTGAAAAAATAGGAATGAAAATTTTTGAATTGAAAATTTGGATTTTGAAAGATCCTTGAAAATTTTGAAAATTTTTTTTTATTTTATTTTTTTAGGTTGACTCAGCTTTTGCTGAGTTAAAGAGTGTGGGGGCCGAAATTATGGCCTCCCACTTCATTATTTCTCTCTTTTTGCTTTTTAGCTTCATGTTCCATCAACTTCTCTTCCTCCATTGGCACCATTCACCTTCTTCTTCCCCTTGATTTTTCTTCTTCATTTTACCATTCTTTCTCACAAAAAACATTTTTCTAAGCTTCTCAACTCTCCCTTATCCATCTCTATCAATATTTCTTTAGATCATCATGTTTTGAGCATTTTCATCCCACACCCATTTTTGGTGAAACCCATTTTTTAAAACCTATTTTCTTTGCATTAAAATGGCTTCTTCCTCCAATGGATCTTCTTTTCTTGCTTCTCATGGTAAGAAATATGATCCAACATTTGATTGGAATGATGATGATGGACTTCTTCAAGACCCTAGGACCCATGCTCCATATTGTCATGTGGACACCAAGGTGAGCTTTTCTTTGGTTTCTTTGCTTGGAAAAATATTGTTGCATGTTTCATTGAAAGTTTCATGGTGAGATATTGTCACTTTTGAAATTTTGGGGGCATTGTGTGACTAATCATGTTTGGAATGTTGGCTTTGGAGCATTCTTGAAGTGTGTTTTTTCTTTGATCATGGTGCAATTAGGACAATGTTGGTGGCTTTTCGAATTTTGACAATGTAGGAAATTTGTGATGTTGTTGGATGAATTTTGGTTTGGATTTTGGGAGTATTGGCATTGTGAAAACTTTGTGTTTGACTTATACGAATGTGTTCATGATGTATGTGGGAAAACTTGTTGGCATGCGTAAACTTTGTTTTATGAACATGGTAAAATTTTGTGGGTATGTGCATGGATATATTTATGGGTATTGTGGAAAAATTTTGTTGGGTATGTGAGAATTTATTTGTGCATGAAGTTGTGGGAATTTTTTTCTTGGACATGTAGAAATTTTCTTTTTGCATGGCTATGGCAAAATTTGGTGGTTGTATGGATATGTGATAAATTTGGTAGTGTTGAAATTTTGGTGGGCCATTGATTTGATTTTGTGGTGGTGGGGTATTGATTGTGAGGATATTTTTTTGGGTATGGAAATTTTTTGGTTATATGTTTTAGGTTATGGAAATTGATGAGCTGAATTTTTATGTTGTAGAGCCTCAAGAATCGAGTCTCCAAATGTTGAAAAGTGCATGGGCAACATTGTCTCCTAGCATCAAAAACGTCATCAATGAAGCAAGCTTTGGCATCTTCTTCAAAGCTTTTTCAAATCATAAGACACATGAGTACAAGGAGCTTCAGTTACTTCTTGCCTTAGTAGAGTGCTTCTGGGACACTACCTATACCTTCCATTTTCCGAACATTGGGGAGGTAATGTTGACACCTTATGACTTTTCTGTCATCACTGGTCTAAGGTTAGGTGGTAAAAGAATTCTTGTCAATAATTCCCTTACTTCAACTGAGCTCAAGAGACTTCTAGGTGAAATGCCTTCTAAAATAAGGAGTAACAATGTTCCCTTGTCTTGGTTATGTGAAAGTATTCCCTAATGTGAGACTGTGGCAAAGGGTGTTTGTATGTTCATGCTTCTTTTAATTGGGACTTTCTTTTGTTTGAATTTAGGCAGTACTATGAATCTGCGCTACTTGGGGAGCTTGAGAAAAATTGAACATCTCTAGAATTGGACACTCTAATGCATTTCATGACCCAACTCTCTAGGCAGAGTCTTTCAAGCTTCGGTGGGGCTCCATTTGTTTGGTAGGTGAGGTTTGGTATTTATTATGGCTATATGTAGGTTGTGGAAATTATTTTTGCTATGTGGTAATGGTGTTGTGAATTTTTCAAGTCTGGATGTATGAGTATTTTGGGGTTGGTCCTGAAATCCGAGAGGAAGTTACTGGCATTTTTCCTAGATTTCTCTGTTGGTTGCCCAAACATTGCTTGCCTCCACCCTCTAGGCATTCTTTGGAGATTTGGTGCTTGGTATTTGAAAATCTGACAATTGATGATGTGAGTTCTTTCTTTTTCCTTTTTAAATCCTAGGCACTTGGTTATAATCCAATCTCTTCTCTTTTTGAGTTTCTTTATGACTTTTCAGATGAACTTAAATCCTTGGGTTAGATGTGAGGGGTATGCTGAGTGTGAGCGGGCTCTAGAATTGAATAGCCACCAAGTATTGTTTGAATATGGGCATGGAAAGTACTGGTATCTTGGTGATCGGGTGCTGCCCCAAGTTGAACATGTGTATCCTCCTGCCATAATTCCAACTCCTCTTTGTCTCACTGTTCGGTTGGCTGACTTCCTGGCTGATGAAGAGATTACTCGGGCCCGTGATGGCTATGTTATTGCAGGAGTAGAAGGAAATTATGCTGAATTCGTCTGGGATCGTCTGCAAGGTTGCTTAGTTGGTAGAACGGTATTTCTCTTCCCTTCAAACTATTGTTTTACAAATTCCTTTTCCATATTTCTGCTTGTTAACAATATTTGCATGTTGAATTTTCAGCCTCCATCTTATGAAGGAGAGGAAGCGGAAGAGGAAGAGATTCCTTCTCCAGCTCAGATTTCTATCTTAGCCTTGTTGCTATCTTCCGAGGTCCATCGGGAAGTTTTATTGAAGGTGTTGAAGGAAATGCATGTTCCAACCATTATTATAGATTCCTCCTTCGAGGGTATGATATCATTGGTGTTGGCCACCAACCAAGTCTAATTTTTAGATGATGAGTTGCCTCCAGAAGGTAAAGATCACACCTTGGCCATGCATATCGTCACCAAGTGTGAAGACAGGATTGTCACGAGGGTGTTAATCGACAATGGATCAACCCTGAATGTCTGCCCAATGGAAATGGAGAGGTAGGAGTTGAGAAAAACCATAATGGATTGTGTAGAGAATTGTGGGTATAACAATCTATCACTCTCAAGAGTTGTGGCTAGGGTTTTCTCTCTGAAAAGCACTCCTTAACATTTGTGGGTAATGTGGGTATATATAGTGTGGTTAGGGACAGCATGTATCAAATGTGACAAATTGGCTAAACAGACTGTTTTGTGAGTATCTTGCAGGAAGGTCTTACCCACGAGACACTTGCGAAACCTAGCTGTCACCATCTGCCATGACTCTTCGCATTCCAGTCATGTGCTGAGCACATGCTTCACTTCGTGGGAAGGCTCCTCGCGAGCTACCCTCGAAAACTTCCTTGCTCTTCACTTTTCCTTGACTTTTCACACTCTCTCACACACAACCCTTACAATGAAATCCCACGTGAAATACAGGGTACACAAGATTGAACATAATTACAATCAAATATGGCACGGAATTAAAGCCAACACAAAATAGTTGTAAATCACAACTTTACAAATATCATTGCTAACATCCTATTTTGCTAGCTCTTTCTTTGTTTCCACCCTCTTAATTATTTCACTCTCTAGTATCTTTCATAAGTTTCAAATCATCCCATGGGTTTCACAATTGCACAAGGACTCATGCTAGTGTTGCTCATTCCACAATGGTTGTTAGCACAGCCAGGCCATTTCGGAATTCTACTAATACACAAACTTCCAACAAGATCATCGTGGGTGACTCGTACCACTGGAATTATGGCTTTAACTACACCAAATGGGCAATCGAACATGGCCCTTTCTACTTAAATGACACTCCAGGTGAGCTTAATTACTTTGCTATTGCTACTTGTTACATATTGCCATGCATAGTTCAGGTTGTAAAATATTGTGACCAAAATCATATTTTCAAACTGCTTGTGTTTTTATGACAAGTTATAAAATTCATTATGATATCAAAATATATAGTCAATTCTAACTTTGAACTTTGTTTTCAATTTATTTATTTGTAGATTATCAATTTGGATCCTTAAGGAACATGAAAAATATGTGCATTTTTTGTTTTGTTTTGCCGAAAGCAAATATGCATGAAAAATAATTGTTTATATGATGTTGATTGCATTTTTCAAATATGATCCACGAACTCCAAACACATTTCCTCACAGTGTTTACTTGCTACCAAACCTCGAGAGCTTCATTAAATGTGACCTAAGAAATGCGTCGATGCAGGGAAATGCAACACAAGGAGAGCTGGGGAAGGCTTCGAGTTTGTGTTGAAAAGGACATGGCAGCCTTAATACTTTGCTTGCAGTGAGCACGATGGCATTCATTGCCTGAATGGAACAATGAAGTTCTTTGTGACTCCAATATGCCGCTAGTATAGATAATTACGAATACGTGTGTGCCATGGGAAACTTTATTTGCTACTCTTTCTTTTTACATTTTGTTGTGTTGTAGCAAATAATGTGTTTTCTTCTTGTTCTTCGTGTTTATTAAATTAAAGACTATTTGTAATTTTGAATTAATGGTAAGGGATTGATTACTCATTTTATAGTTTGTGAGTCACATTCTAAATCAAATGATTTTCTATAATTTATGTATTTTCTTTCCCCGTCCTCACAGTTACAAACAATATATGTTATGAGTTCTGAATAATTGAGACGATAGAGAATAAATGTACTAGTTGCGACTGGGTATTGATGTTCCACAGAGGTGCCATTTTGCATCCTTGCTTATCTTATAGTAATATTTACCATTTTATATTGAAAGTATCAGAGTCTTTTACAATTGAAAAGGTTAATGACCTAAGGATCTACACCTTTGTTTGGAGAGTTATTAAAAATTTTGTGCTTTTTAACTCAATTTCAGGAGAATTCTAATTCTTCTATGTCCTTTAGTAGACATACTAGGACACGTGCTTTCATCTTTACGGCCAAAGACTCGTGCTGTGTGGGTGAGAAAGGAGCCTAGGATTTAATTGTCTTTTCTATTTGTCCTTTGCTTTAATTCTTTCTATCTAAAGTAGGACTCTTTTTGCTTGATTTCTTATCTGCTTTTGGAATCATGCTTTCATGTATCTGCACATCTCTATCATGCCTTCATGCATATGCATATTTCTTTCATGCTTTCATGTTATTTGTCTACTTTTGGTTGGTTGTTTATTTTTTATTTTGTTTTGTTTTCAAAATAAAAAAAAAATTAAAAAAAAGAGGGAAAAAAAAAAATAGAAAAACAGTGTGTGTTTGTGTACATTGGTACTTGTGTACCTCGGATGGACATTGAAATAAAGTTTTCTAAACTTTATATCTCTTGTAGATTAGATGAGCATTTCTATGCACAACTAAGCAAGTGAGCTTTGTGACACGTGTTTGTGATGAGTAAGGTTAAGTGATCTCTTGTTCTTAACACTCGTATCACTCTTTTTGACGGGAAGTACTAGAAAATCCTAAGAGAAAGGCATAAATAACTATTTCACCACTGTTGCCCGTCAATTATGAATGACATTTGTGTGCTTCGACATAGCAAAATTGGAATGTCAAAAGTTTAACATAATTGGGTATTTCTTTTCTATCTCTTATATGCCTATGCATGGTTTGCTTAAAAGAAAAATATGCAAAGAAAAATAAAAAGCAAAAAGATCAAAATGCTTTAAATATGATTGCAAGCGTGTATTCTAGGAGATGTGAGAGTTATAGGATGGACCTCGAAGGTGATAGTCCCCATCAAACAGTTATGATTGTGTGTGTGTTAAAGTTATTTTCTCATATTTCAAATCATCATAACATGTATACACTTATGCAATCTTGCGATGTTTTTCATACACAACACGCAATATTCTTTGTTACTCCTGATACATATGTAGGTACAATGTGATTTACCATCACAAGGTTTACATGTATTAATGTATGCTCACTAAACTGTCTTAACTTGTTTTTGAAATATAAAATTAGTTAGACTTGTTTAGTGTGTGTGTGTGTTTTTGGGATCTATGTGCTTAAAAGTTTTGTTGAGAGATGATTTGAGAGCATAAGATGTTGATTAGATCCTTGGTTGAGTTGCATGCTCAATTGCATTCATATTTATGTTTTTCCCTTCTTGAAAAACTGTTTTTGAGTAATCTCGATAGCTTCTCGACACCTCCTCGGCACCTAGTTTCTCTATCGAGCTCTTCAGTTGCTTTTTATCACAATCTCAACATCTCTCGATAGTTAGGTCGATTGATCGAGAAACTTTCTGTCCCCTCGATAGCTTCTCGACAGCTTCTCGATCCATCGAGGTTGGCTCGATAGCATCTCGACACCTCTTGATCGATTGAGATCCTCTTGCAGGCATTGTTTTTAACATGTTTTGCATCTTTCTATTATCTTGTCATCCATAGCATCTTGTTTCATTACATTCTTGCATTTTTATGGATTCTTTGTGCCCCCTTGATCATCCTCAATCATCTTTATGTTTCTTGGGCGAAGCTTTCTTGCTTCTTGTACCCTTTGTCAATCATGACAAAAAGGGGGAGAAATTGTAGAGAAATTGTGGTTTCTTTTTTTAAGATTCTATATGTTAGGGGGAGAAATAGATGCCTCTATAAGGGGGAGATGTGTTTCATCTTGTCAGGGGGAGTGCTTACCTCCTTCTTCTTGTACAACGGCCTTGTGATCATGTTTACATTCATTGTGCAAAAGGTGACTGATGCCTTATTCTCTCTAAAAGAAGCTACTACGTCTTTGCGCCTTAGGATTTTGTAACCAAATGCTTCTTGATCTTCATTGTTGATGTAGTGAAGAATTTTGCAGCCAACATCTTCTTCAAGTTGGTGTGTTAGTCACGTACTAGGTGCCGTGCATCATTGGTTTGTCACGTACTGGGATCTGTGCAAAAAAGGGTGGCGTTCATATACTAAAGAGCTCAAAGGTTCTGAAGCGGTAGAAGGTTTATAATGTGTGTTCATTTATGGGGATTGTAGAGTCTAGAGACAAAGGTTTTGTACTAGATTTGAAACTTCTCTTTACTATAATGGATTGGTTTTCGGGAAGGTTTCCCCCCAGGTTTTTTTACTGTGAAACTAGTTTACTTCATTGGTTTTCCTAGGTCATCATATCTTGTCTAATTTTTTTTTTCGCTGCATCATTTTGACATGATATTGATGTTTGTTTGTTTTAACAAGTTTTATTCATAATAAATCTAATTAACAACTTGGGTTTAAAACTTGTTAATTCTATCAACTGGGGTCTAAATTTCCCAACAGTTATATAATATATGTAATGAATAGTTTCTACTTCTTATGGTAATCAACAAATTAGTGAGATATACCCTCTAAAAAAAATTGGAGGGGCTGATGTGGAGATTGGCTAATGTACAAATAATCTATTTATGCATCAAAGCTGTGACTAACTTGAAGGAAGAGAACGATTACATGTTACCATAAACTATCACTTCCAAAGCATCTTTAAAGTGAAACTACAATTCAAAATAATTCCAGCAATTACCTGTCCTAAATTCTAAGTTTCAATCTTTCTGCACCAATTGTGAGCAGCTTAATCTTAAAATTTCATCTCACAGATTATTCAAAACACTTTTTCTAGATCTATGAAATAAAAAATGAAAGGAAATTTTAGAAAAAGAAATTACTTATTTCATATATCACCTTGCTTCTCTTTCTGCTTGTACTCTTGATTTATCTTCTTCTTCTCTACCTCCACCAATTGCAACTTGTCCATGTTAAATTCCTAACCAATGAGACTCTATTTTATGTGACAAATATATACTGATGAATTTTAAAACAATCAATCTTGTGCGGTATAGAAGAAAAAAGGCACGCAAATAGTCCAATTACATTTTCCACCCCAAAATAAAATAAAATGCAAAATCAAAGTCAAATTTAGCTATCCCCAAAAAATAAAAATTAAAAATTAAAACAAATACTTTAAACTCCAAGCAACCATATCAATTCTAGCTATGTTTGTAGGAAAAGGAAAAAGGAAAATTACTTGAGTCTTACATTTACTTTTCTTCCAAATTTGAAATAACCCAAATGGATTATGCTAAGATATATAATGGCCTGTTTGGTAAGAGTTTTTAAATATATATATATATATATATTTTTTTTTTTACAATCCAGAAAATGGTGAGTCCTACACTTGATTTTATTGTTTGGCTAATACTTTCTAAATACAATTTTCAAAAAACTGTATCCTCTTTTCCTAGGGTTTAGAACAAGATTTTAAAAACACCTAGGTGGTGTTTTCAGGATACAAAAAATGTTTTTGATGACATAGTTGTAAATAAATTGAAAATAGTAGACCCTACATATTTATCTAAACTCTTCTTTATCTTTTAAATTAAGGAGCTTATCTTTATCACAAAAAGAATTCTTACACTTCAAATTTGAAACTTATCATTAAAAAAAAAGTACATGATGAGTTCTATTCCCTTATCATTATCCCAAAAAAAAAGGGTAATCTACAAATTCTATGTATTACTTTTTGTAAATATATATATTTTTTTTAAATCTCAAAAATAGAAATGGTCTCCCAAACAATTATTATTATTTTTTTGTTTTTAGTATTTTGAAAATTGTTCTTAAAAGTGAGAGCCAAACACGTATAATATAAAAATTATTATCTAAAACCTATTTTTAAGTTCAATTTTTTGAAAATTGTTTTTATACTGTTTTGAAAATAAAAACAAAAATCATCCTACCAATCAAGCCCTAAGAATCTTTTTTCTCAAGCCCAAAAATAATTATAAATAAGAAAAAAGGAAAAATTGGAAGAGAAAAAAATAGTTTTCGTTTTCTGAGCTTTGCGCTTATGGTAATTACAGATAATGATAAGGTGTAACCACAAATGGAGTCAGCCTACTCAAATTCAAAGACTACATGATCACAATCACTTAAAAAATTGAAGAGATAAGATAGAAAGAGGCTAAAGCTAAAGCAATATTCTAGAAGTTTTATTTATGTTGATCTTGTAGTTTAAATTTAAAAATTAGTATTGCAGTAATCCAAATCTATAAATCAAATCCAGCGTATAATATCTATACAGAAACCTTAACCATTGTATTGGTAAGGCAGAAAATTACCTCATATTTGTTCTCTCACAATGGCTTAATGCTTGTTGTGCTGCTTTATCTCTCAAGTTCTATCTTACATATGTCTTCCTGGACAACTTCTACATCTGCTTGCCTTTGTGCTTCCACTCCCATAAAACTAAAATCAGAATTAAGAAGCAATTGACCAAAAATTCAGTTCAATCCTTTCGTCGAATAGTTTGAGGGGAGTTGAGAAACCAAGGAAAAAATTTATCTGAAAAAAAAAATAGATAATGAAAAATCCATAACAAAGAGAGAGAGAGAGGTTGACGGTACCTATGAAAGATGAGATCCTTTGGAAGCTTTGACAGTCTGTGTTTTCCATGCCCAACAACGATGGAGAGAGGGGAGAGGACAGAGCAATTTTTTATTGTTAATGTGGGTCGATTGGTTTTTTTTTTTTTGTTTGTTTGTTTACTTGATATTAGACTCTTAAATTTTTCCACCGCATTAACTCCTCAGCAAAAAAACTTAAAAATTTACATTGTATATTTGGTGCAAAATTAGCGCACAATTGAAATCCAATTGAAAATCTAATTGCAATTTCTCTGAGCTTTGTCTATTAATATATACTAGCTTGTAACCCTATGCATAATATACAATTAGATGCATAATATAATTCCTATATATTAATCTATGTTTTCCATGCCTAGTGGCAGAGCCAGGAATTTATCTTTGGGGGGCCATATATAAATTTTTGTGTGTATATGAAATGTAAAATAGTAACGTACAATACTTCATAACTCAATATGTGCTATAAACAAAAATGTATCAATTAAAATTAAACAATTATGAGACAAGATTGACAAAATGATTTAATATATTATAAGGAATATAAAATAGAAAGCAATGAAAAGTAAATTAAATAAAACAAAACAAAGCAAATAGTACCTGGGAAGAATTAAAAACAACAAGTATCAGGCGGCACAATTAGGTGACCTGGGGATGAGGATGAGGGGCCTATGGTACAAACAAAAGCTTCAATGTTTCACTTGTGACCTATGTACCAAAAAAAGAAAAGAAAAGAGGTGAGGCAAACACGCATGGAGAGAGAGAGACATGGTGGTGTGGCACATTAAATTTTTTTTGACTTTTCAATTTTTCAATTGTACAAGTAAGCCCTAGATGTGTGTTAAGATGAAAATTATAATTTTTTTTTTACCATTTTTTGTTGAGGTAATTGTTAAAATACCTATGTGTTCATTTTGAAGATACTAAATGTTTGATTATTGTAATTTGTTGACATATGTATTTATAGATTGTATTTTATTTAAATGAAAATTATGTTTATTTTGGACTTTCTTAAATATATATGTATATTATCAAGTACGGGATCCAAAATAATAAGGTTATTTAAAAATCTTCAAATTATTTAGGATATTTCCAAAAAAAAATAAATTTTTTTAAAAATGTTGGGGGGCCCCAAGCCCCCCTCGGTCTTCCAGTGCCTACGCCACTGTCCATGCCCAACAACAATGGAGAGAGAGAGGAGAGGACTGAGCACTTTCTTATTGTTAATGTTGATTGTTTTTTTTTAATTGATATTAGACTCTTAGATTTTCACACCGTGTTAACTCCTCAACACAAAAACTTAAAAATTTACGTTGTATATGTGGCGCAAAATTAGCACACAATTGAAATTCAATTGAAAATCTAATTGAATTTTTTCTGAGTTTTATCTATTAATATATATATATATATATATAGATAGATAGATAGATAGATAAGTTGAAGGCCTTCTTATGCATAAAAATTTTTTGCAACATCACCCTATTTTTAACTAAATATTATCATAAAATTTTGGGCCATTTTAGAAAGGGGTGGGCCCTTTTTGTAATGGTGTCCTAGACCAAGGCTGAAGTGGCCTAAGCCTAGAGTCACTCTTGTTCTATTTTGATATCTTCGAAGACTTCTTTGCATTAATACTTCTTCAATTCATAGTCATCAAATAGTGCCTAATTTTTTTTCTTCCACTTTTTATATATTTCGAGTATATTAGTACTATGAGATGGTAAATGTGGGTGTTAGTCCTCTTTTTTTTATTGGCTAAAATACAAATTGCACTCTCTAAATTTAACTGAAATTCATTTCAGTTCTCTAACTTTACTTTCATTCAATTGAGTCATCTGAGGTTGAAATTTATTCATATTAGGCATTTTGTTCAATTTCATTAAAAATGGCCATTCAAAAAATATTTTTATCACATATAAAAGTTTATAAAATTAATAATTTTTTATGGGAATTTATTTTCTAAAAATATTTTTTCATTAGTTATTTGGATACTTAAACAAATTTTTTTTTTTAATGAAATTGGACAAAAAATTCGAAACTTAGATGACTCAATTGAAAAAAAAGTAAAGTTAAAGGATTTAAATGAATTTTAATTAAACTTAGAGGGCGTAATTTGAATTTTAGCTTTTTTTTTTTTTAATGACATGGTTATTTTAATAGATGGTGTAAATAGAATTTTTTACATCAATTTCAATTCCCTATTAAATTATGACTTCATTTATTTAATTTTCTTAAAGGAATATCAGAACAAAAAACACTTCTTATAAATACTCTTCAGAAGGAGACAATGATAATAAATTGTTATTAATAAAAAATTTCTTTTGAGATATTTGCTCTATCTTTTTCCTTGATAGTCTTGTGTTCTTGTTGAACTTATGTTTTTTTTTTTTTGAAAGTGTATGCGTTACAAATTCTACTTCTACATGCCAACGCCGCATAATAACCTGTTGTTTCAACTTGTAAAGGTAATCAAGAATTATCTAAATTTCTACCTAAGGAGGTTTATCTACTTCTTTATTCAAATTAAAAGGTTCTTATTTAATTTTAGATTATGAATTTGCTTTCTATTGCAATGATTTCCCATGGTTGCAACCCAAAAAAGATATTGTCAAAAAAAAAAAAAATCTATTATAGAGGTCACAAAAACAAAACCTTTATAACAAATACGAACCATAACACAAATCTTGCAGCTTTTATTTTTACTTTTTGCAGTGATTTTGGTAGCTACAAAAGGCCTATTTCCTATTGCATTTCTGCATGAAATACGTGTCCGAAAGAACCAAATATTGAGAGAGATGAGATGCAGGAGAAGGAGAGTTGAGATATGTTCGCATGAAGCAAAGTCAAAGGTGCATGTATTCATGTATGATGGGAAAGCTCATTAAGCCTCCATTTGGGAGTTTATAAAGAAATGGAATGGAATGATTAGAAATGAATGAAATGTATTTAAGCAACGGAAATGAATGGATTTAAATTAAGTATTCTTGCTTGAACATTTTAAATTAAACAAATTAATGGAAAGAAATGGAAGGTAAGTAATCCTGTTTTGGAGTAATATAGAAGAAAATGAATGAAATCATTTTATGATAATATTACTATTAGACCTCTATTTTAAAATAGAAGACTATATATATATTGGAATTTTTAGTAAACAAAAATCACAAAATATAACCTTCTTTGTCATGTTTTCTTGGTTAATATATACTTAATAAGAAAGAATAAAATGTGTTAACGTGTAATAGACTATGGGCTTTAGGCCCACCTTATTTATTTGTATAGCACATATACTTGTACTACACACTATAGGTTTTAGGCTCACCTTATTTACTTGTATAGCACACATACTTGTACAACACACTATGATATGTACTGCACACTATGCCTCTCATATAAAGGCACTCATGTATATTTTATATTTTATTACTGTAAAATACAATACTATTCATTCAGTATTTCTAACATGGAATCAGAGCAGGATGAATATTTCTAGAGGGATGATGTCATATATATTGAGCAATCTAACAGTCATCATCACATCACCTGGTTGAATTATATCCTTCTCCACCAACAACACGCTGAATATGATATCAATATATTTCACTTTTTAATTTTTTAATACCTCTTTTTCTATTTCAATCAATATCTTTTAGTTCAAAGTGCATTTCTGTCTTGATTCCCAGCATACAGAGGTCGAAATAAGAAAATAAAAGATCATACTAGTTGTTGACTCCTTTTTGGTTGAGGGAAAATTTCTACTCTATCTCTACCAACCCAATATTGGAGCTCCCTTTCCAAATTCTTAGTTTTGACATTTGAGAGAGTACTTTCATATTGTTAAGAAGTCTAACGACACTTTATTATACTGCTATACACCCTTTAGGGATTTGCCTAAATAAACTTGGTTATTGCATAAGTAATGTCATTGAAGATGCTACTTAATTTGCTTGTAAATCTCTTGATCGATATGGTACTTGCCCTTTTTTAGGGGTTGGGGAATTGAAGGACGGGATAGTGATTCTCACATACTTCTTTTTTTGTACATTGTCTCCATTGTACTTTTCACATTTTAAACATAGAAAATGTTAATAAATGTGGATATCTAGTGTGAACTTATAGATGTTGCATGTACATAGTGTATTTCAATGAGTGTTCGAGAACATTTTCCTTTAAGGACATAATCATGTATCAAACTATCAATGTGTTAAAACAAATATAGAAAAATATTTTTATTATAAAAAAAATAAATAAAAAAAGGAGGAGAAGAATGTTCCATTTGTTTCAATGGAAGACCTTGTGCTTGGTGTTTTTCTTTCGTCAACTAAAAAAATATTGCTTATTCTTCGAGAGTGGTTTCTAGGATTTTTTATTTTTATTTTTGAAAACAACTCAATCTTATAGCAAGCTAAATAAGGGAAATTAGGAGATTTTTTTTTTTTTTTCCAGTCAATTAATGTTGCTACAAAACATAGGAAAATGAGATATTTATAGAAAATAATTTTTGAAAATTGACTCATTTTTTATAAAATACAACTCATCCCTTTCAAAATTTTGTAGTCCAGAGATGGAAAATACAATGTAAAAGCTCTATAACAAAAAAGTTCCGTTTTTAGTAATTAGCCAACTCATTATACACCTCTCTCTCTCTCTCTCTCTCTCTCTCCATCTATCCCATTATAAATACCCATTTAAATCATGCTATCTATATCATTGCAAACATCTTATTTCACTAGCTCTTTCTTTGTGTGCATCTTCTTAATTATTTCGCTCTCTATTATCTTTCACAAGTTGCAAATCATACCATGGGTTTCACAATTACACAAGGACTTATGCTAGTGCTGTTGATTGCTTCCACAATGGCAGTTAGCATAGCCAGGCCATTTGAGAATTCCATTAATACACCAACTCCCAAGAAGTTCATCGTGGGTGACTCGTACCACTGGAATTATGGCTTTAACTACATCGAATGGGCAACCAAAAATGGCCCTTTCTTCTTAAATGACACTCTAGGTGAGCTTAATTACTTTGCTATTGCTACTTGTTACATATTGCCATGCATAGTTCAGGTTGTAAAATATATTGGCCAAAATCATATTTTTAAACCGCTTGTGTTTTAATGACAAGTTATAAAGTTCAATATGATATCAAAATATATAGTCAATTCTAACTTCGAATTTTTTTTTCAATTTATTTATTTGTAGGTTATCAATTTTGATCCTTATGGAACATGAAAAATATGTGCATTTTTTGTTTTGTTTTGTTGAATGCAAATATGCATGAAAAATAACTATTCATATGATGTTGATTGCAGTTTTCAAATATGATCCACCAACTCCAAAAACATTTCCTCACAGTGTTTACTTGCTACCAAACCACGAGAGCTTCATTAAATGTGACCTAAAAAATGCCAAGATGCAGGGAAATACAAAACAAGGAGCTGGGAACGGCTTTGAGTTTGTGCTGAAAGAGTCACAGCCTCACTACTTTGCTTGCGGTGAGCACGATGGCATTCATTGCCTGAATGGAACAATGAAGTTTTTTGTGACGCCAATGGACCCAAGCCATAACTAATACAACATGTGCACCATGGGAAACTTTATTTGCTACACTCTCTTTTTACGTTTTGTTGTGTTGTGGCAAATAATGAGTGTTTTCGTCTTCTTCTTTTTTATTAAGTAAAAGACTATTTGTAATTTTGAACTAATAGTAAGGGATTGATTTCTCATTTTACAGTTTATGAGTCACATTCTAAATCAGATGATTTGCTATAATTTATGTATTTTCATTCCCCATCCTTATGGTTACAAACAATATATGTTATGGGTTCTGAATAATTGAGACGATAGAGAATAAATGTACTAGTTGTCATATTGATGTTCCATAGAGATGCCATTTTGCATCCCTGCTTGTTTTATAGTAATATTTACCATTTTATATTGAAAGTATCGGAGTCTTTTACAGTTGAAAAGGTTAATGACATTTGACCAAAGGATCATGTTTGGTTTAGACATTTGAAGTAAATATTAATTTTTAGAAAGATAGAGTGTAACTTTTAAGTAATGACATTTGCATCATCCAGCAAAATACTATCACATAATTGTTTTTCCCAAATAAAAGATAGATTATGTCACTTATAATCATAACCCTATTAAATGTCTATTCACCATATAATTATTATATTTTGTATTTCAAAAATGCATGTGAAGAAAAAAAATAAAATGCATGAAGACATATTGTCCATCCTATACTCCATAATTGGAGTTAGAGGTACGGCAGTTGGGCAGATAACATCATGGTGAGATTTTAATTAAAGAGTTCATATAACACATTCTTCCCAACAAAAAAAAAAAAAGAAGAAGTTAATATACACATAAGGATATCACTTGGCCCTACAAGTTGAAGTTGGTAGGTTTGTACCTAATTATATTATATTAACCACTTACTCTTGTTTTGTTTTGTTTTGTTTTTTTTTTTTTTTTAATTAGAAAAATATAAAGTGTCGTAGTCTCTATTAATAGTTTTTAGAACCCTTAAAACCACAATCAAATTAACCTAGGTAATTAGCCAAGTGATTACTTAGTCAAATTAACAAAACTAGGTTAACACAAATATATCATATCAATGAATAGCAATGGAAAATTAAAAAAAAAAACACAACGATATGATAACCCAGGAAAACCAAACCGGTAAAAAACCTGGGGAGGATTTAACCTAGCTATCCTCAAGGTAAAAAGCAAATCCACTAGAAAGAATCGAAGTTTTACAATAGTGACTTAGACCCTAACATCCTATTGCTACCCACCAGTAGAAACTTACGAACATGACTACGTGCAAGCTCCGAGACCACGGACTCCTTTCTTTGGCCTTTGCAAAACACAAACACCCTCGTTTGTGACTTTGAGATCCCACTCAAAGGTTTAGCAACACAAACTCTCCTGTTTGTGACTCCAAGACCACCCTTGAAGGTTTAGATCATCAGCACCTTTGATGACTAAAGAAGGCAGCAACTTCTACAATACCAAATCTTGAGATTCTTCAAGTAATAACACCGGTAGAAGATATGAGAGAGCTTTTTAGGAACAAAACCCTAAATATAAAAGAGGCACTCTCTTCTCTCTCTAAAAAGCCTTCTAAAAACGTGCTTAGGGTTTCCTTTATATACTAGGAGAAGTAGATCTGAAACCCTAATCCTTAATAGGCTTGAACTGTTGTTTGGGCTTAATTAAAATTCTGCAGATACGACTTTCAATTGATCAAGCCTCTCTTTCGATCGATCGAACCAGACAGATTATGAAATCTTCTTCCTACAGCTTGTATGTTCTTGAATCTTGACTTGAATCACCTTGAGCATTGTCTAACAATACCTATAGACTCTAAGATCTATATCTAGACAAGTTTGTGTTCACGATTTGCCAATTGTTCTAAACTTTTAGAACCTAACAATCTCCTCCTTTGGCAATTCATGACAAAACTTTCATACAAAATGAAATGCTCAAATACAAGAACAACCCAATACAATAAAATGCCCATTTACTTCACAAATCCCAATCTAACACTTCCTAACCAAGAAGTTGCCAATAAGAGCTAGAAGGTCTTGATCAGAATGTACCTGTCTTTCCTGAAACACTCAACAAACACATCACTGCATGTGTGGAAAGAAAGACATATAAACAATAATATGAAACACAAAATAAAAACAAAAGTAAACTAACTCTCCCCCTAAGTTAGATACATCAAAAAAAAATTTATATTCTCCCCCTTTGAGAAACAATTTTATCTCCCCCTAAACAAAACAAACAGGATTCCCACGTATTCCCACATTTCATCTAAATCTCCCCCTTTTTGTCACGTATTGACAAAGACAACTCATACAAAGAGTAAACAGACAACATACGCAACAAAAGTCAAGAGAAAATAGAGAATTAAGAGAACACAAAACAATTCAACTCTATAGAAAATAGAGACAACTCCCCCTATGAAGAGCAAAGGTTAAAAACAAACTTCTCCCCCTATAAAAATAGGAAGAAAAAAAAAAAACAAAACAAGTTTTGGGAAAAACAGTTTAGAGGAAAAATTTAGGAGGTGGGGAAAAGAAAAACACACAAACCTAATCTTAAAAAAAAATTAAGTTGAGGATACACATAAAGAAAAATATTCTCTCTTTCAATAAATGCAAACTTGACATTATGTGACCCATAAATAGTTGCATGAGTAGAGAAAATATTTGCACATTGATTATCCATCATATCTCTTAGGAGAAAATATTTTCTACAGTTCACACATAAAAATAGCATATATTAAAAAGTGTATGCATGTTATGTGTGAAAACAATGAGAGATATGACTGCAAAACTGCAAGATAGATATAAAAAATCAATGCAATGCATGTGAATCCTAAACATAAATGATGCATGAAAAACAATTTGGTCAAATACTTAAAAACTGAAATTTTTCAGTTTCGATCGATTGAGCATTGATCGAATGCCAATCGAGTCAGGCAGATTCAAACCAAAAATTTTTTATCGCAACTTCGATCGGTGGAGAGACAGATTCGATCGATCGAAAATCTGGAAAAATCAAATTTTTGAAAAACAGAGCAATTTAATTTAGAAACTCCTCAAAGCACAATAATTCATGAATGAAATGCATGAGTATGAATTAAAAGTTTTTCAAAAACACTTGAATTCAACCCAGATCTTCCAAAAACAAGTTTTTTAACCAATTTGTCTCCAAAACACAAACATTAAAGAATTTTTGTATCAAAATCAAGGAACATTTAATTTTGGATGGTCACAACAAGATCACACAGTACTAAGTTTAGTAAAGAGTAACTTGTGTAGTGTGTGCAACTAGCAAAAGCTTGAGATACATGTGAGCTGATATGTGACTAGAAATCAAACACAAAGTCTACAAAATTCATCACATAAATTTGAAAGAGACTATCACCTAAAGAGTTACATCATATAACTCCCAAATCTCTTAGAAAACAAGCTTGCAATCATGTAAGTTTCTTGATTTGCCTCATAATATGCACACCAATTTTATTTGAGCAGAAACTTATTAAAATATCCGAAATAATGTACACACCAATTTTATTTGATTGATTTAATATTAAGTCCAATAATGTACACACCAATTTTAACATTTAAACCGAGGTTATACCTTATGTTCTTTTTGTGCATGTGCTACACTTTCTCGAGTACAAAATCTTACGATATGCACTAAGGTGTTCATGATTGGCTAGTAAATAGTGGTGAGATGATTATTTATGCCTTTCTCAAAAGGTTCAAGTCTGACACAAAATAAAACATTTTTGTCTTTTAAAAATTTTTCAATGTTTTTGGATTTTTTTTTTTAATAAAAAACAACCAAAAAAACCAAAAAAAAAAAAACACGTCCACAAATAATTGAAAGAATTAAATCATGGACAAGTCAGCAACACTCACCTTAGAGAATCTTTTCTCACCCATCTAGCACGAGTCTTCAGCTTTGACACCTCTTGATCGATTAAGATCCTCTTGCATGCATTTTTTTTAACATGTTTTGTATCTTTCTATTATCTTGTCATCCATAGCATCTTGTTTCATTACATTCTTGCATTTTTATGGATTCTTTGTGCCCCCTTGATCATCCTTGATCATCGTTATGTTTCTCGGGTGAAGCTTTCTTGCTTCTTGTACCCTTTGTCAATCATGACAAAAAGGGGGAGAAATTGTGGAGAAATTGTGGTTTCTTTTTTTAAGATTCTACATGTTAGGGGAAGAAATAGATGCCTTTGTAAGGGGGAGATGTGTTTCATCTTGTTAGGGGGGGGTCCTTACCTCCTTCTTCTTGTAAAACAGTCTTGTGACCATGTTTACATACATTGTGCAAAAGGTGACTGATACTTTATTTTCTCTAAAAGAAGTTACTACGTCTTTGCGCCTTAGGATTTTGTAACCAAGTGCTTCTTAATCTTCATTGTTGATGAAGTGAAGAACTTTGCAGCCAACATCTTCTTCAAGTTGGTGTGTTAGTCACGTACTAAGAGTCGTGCATCATTGGTTAGTCACGTACAGGGATCCGTGCAAAAAAGGGTGGCGTTCATATATTCAAGAGTTCAGAGGTTCTGAAGCGATAGAAGGTTTCTACTATGAGTTCATTTATGGGGATTGTAGAGTCTAGAGACAAAGGTTTTGTACTAGATTTGAAACTTCTCTTTACTATAATGGATTGTTTTTCGGGAAGGTATCCCCCTAGGTTTTTTACTGTGAAACTAGTTTGTTTCATTGGTTTTCCTAGGTCATTATATCTTGTCTAATTTTTTTTTTTTTTCACTGCATTATTTTGACATGATATTGATGTTTGTTTGTTTTAACAAGTTTTATTCATAATAAATCTAATTAACAACTTGGGTTTAAAACTTGTTAATTCTATCAACCGGGGTCTAAATATCCCAACAGTAATATAATATATGTAATGAACAGTTTCTACTTCTTATGGTAATCAACCAATTAGTGAGATATACACTCCAAAAAAAAAGTGGATGGGCTGATGTGGAGATTGGCTAATGTACAAATAATCTATTTATGCATCAAAGCTGTGACTAACTTGAAGGAAGAGAAAGATTACATATTACCATAAACTATCACTTCCAAAGCATCTTTAAAGTGAAACTACAATTCAAAATAATTCCAGCAATTACCAGTGTCCTAAATTCTATGTTTCAATCTTTTTCCACCAATTGTGAGTAGCTTAATCTTAAAATTTCATCTCACGGATTATTCAAAACACTTTTTTTTATATCAATAAAATAAAAAATGAAAGGAAATTTTAGAAAAAGAAATTACTTATTTCATATATCACCTTGCTTCTCTTTCTGCTGGTACTCTTGACTTATCTTCTTCATCTTTGCCTCCACTAATTGCAACTTGTCTATATTAAATTCCTAACCAATAAGACTCTATTTTATGTGACAAAATATATACTGTTGAATTTCAAAACAATTAGTCTTGTGCGATATAGAAGAAAAAAGGAACGCAAATAGTCCAATTAGATTTTCTACCCCAAAATAAAATAAAAGGAAAAATCAAAGTCAAATTCAGCAATCCCAAAAAATAAAAATTAAAAATTAAAACAAATACTTTAAACTCCAAGCAACCATATCAATTCTTGCTATGTTTGTAGGAAAAGAAAAAGGAAAATTACTTGAGTCTTACATTTACTTTTCTTCCAAATTTAAAATAACCCAAATGGATTAAGCTAAGATATATAAGGCTTGTTTGGTATGAGTTTTTATATATATATATATATATATATATATATATATATATATATATATTTACAATCCATAAAATGGTGAGTCCTACACTTGAATTTATTGTTTGGCTAATATTTTCTAAATACAATTTTCAAAAAATTGTATCCTCATTTCCCGGGGTTTAGAACAAGATTTTAAAAAATGCCTAGGGAGTGTTTTCAGGATACAAAAAATGTTTTTGATGACATAGTTGTAAATAAATAGAAAACAATAGACCCTACATATTTATCCAAACTCTTCTTTATCTCTTAAATTAAGGAGCTTATCTTTATGACAAAAAGAATTCTTACACTTCAAATTTGAAACTTATCATTAAAAAAAAGTACATGATGAGCTCTATTCTCTTATCATTATCCCCCCCAAAAAAAAGGGTAATCAACAAATTCTACATATTACTTTTTGAAAATATTTTTTTTTTAAAAAAATCTCAAAAGTAGAAATGGTCTCCCAAACAATTTTTTTTGTTTTTTTTTGTTTTTGTTTTTAGTATTTTGAAAATTGTTCTTAAAAGTGAGAGCCAAACACGTATAATATAAAAATTATTATCTGAAAACTATTTTTAAGTTCAATTTTTTGAAAATAAAAACAAAAATCCTCCTACCAATCAAGCCCTAAGAATCTTTTTTCTCAAGCCCAAAAGTAATTATAAATAAGAAAAAAGGAAAAATAGGTAGGGAAAAAAATAGTTTTCGTTTTCTGAGCTTTTGCGCTTATGGCAGTTACAGATAATAATAAGGTGCAACCACAAATGGAGTCAACCTACTCAAATTCAAAGACTACATGATCACAATCACTTTCAAATTGAAGAGATAAGATAGAAAGAGGCTAAAGCTAAAGCAATATTCTAGAAGTTTTATTTATGTTGATCTTGTAGTTTAAATTTAAAAATTAGTATTGTAGTTGTCCAAATCTATAAATCGAATCCTGCGTATAATATCCATACAGAAACCTTAACCGTTGTTTTCGTAAGGCAAAAAATTCCCTAATATTTGTTCTCTCACAATGGCTTAATGCTTGTCGTGCTGCTTTATCTCTCAAGTTCTATCTTACGTCTGTCTTCCTGGACAACTTCTACATCTGCTTGCCTTTGTGCTTCCACTCCCTTAAAACTAAAATCAGAATTAAGAAGCAATTGGCCAAAAATTCAGTTCAATCCTTTCTTCGAATAGTTTAAGGGGAGTTGAGAAACCAAGGAAAAAATTTATCTGAAAAAAACGAAAATAGATAATGAAAAATCCTTAACAAAGAGAGAGAGACAGAGAGAAAGCATGAAGGTACCTGTGAAAGAGGAGATCCTTTGGAAGCTTTGACAATCTATGTTTTCCATGCCCAACAACGATGGAGAGAGGGGAGAGGACAGAGCAATTTTTTATTGTTAATGTGGGTCAATTGGGATTTTTTTTTTTTTTTTTTTGGTTTTTTTTTTTTTTTTTTTGTTTACTGGATATTAGACTCTTAAATTTTTGCATCGTATTAAGTCCTCAGCAAAAAAACTTAAAAATTTACATTGTATATTTGGTGCAAAATTAGTGCACAATTGAAATCCAATTGAAAATCTAATTGCAATTTCTCTGAGATTTGTCTACTAATATATACTAGCTTGTAACCCTATGCATAATATACAATTAGATGAATAATATAATTCCTATTTATTAATCTATGTTTTCCATGCCTAGTGGCGGAGCCAGGAATTTATCTTTAGGGGGCCATATATAAATTTTTGTGTGTGTATGAAATGTAGAATAGTAATGTACAATACTTCATAACTCAATATGTGCTATAAACAAAAATGTATCAATTAAAATGAAACAATCATGAGACAAGATTGACAAAATGATTTAACATATTACAAGAAATATAAAATAGAAAGCAATGAAAAGTAAAATAAATAAAACAAAACAAAGCAAATAGTACCTGGGAAGAATTAAAAACAACAAGTATCAAGCGGCGCAGTTAGGTGACCTGGGGATAAGGATGAGGGGCCTATGGCACAAACAAAAGCTTCAATCTTTCACTTGTGACCTATGTACCAAAAAAAAGAAAAAAAAAAAAGAGGTGAGGCAAACACGCATGGAGAGAGAGAGAGAGATAGAGACTTGGTGGTGTGGCACATTAAAATTTTTTTGACTTTTCAATTTTTCAACTGTACAAGTAAGCCCTAGATGTGTGTTAAGATGAAAATTATAATTTTTTTTTCCCATATTTTGTTGAGGTAATTTTTAAAATACCTATTTGTTCATTTTAAAGATACTAAATGTTTGATTATTGTAAATTGTTGACATATGTATTTATAGATAGTATTTTATTTAAATGAAAATTATGTTTATTTTGTACTTTCTTAAATATATATGTATATTATCAAGTATGGGAGCCAAAATAATAAGGTTATTTAAAAATTTTCAAATTATTTAGGATATTTCCAAAAAAAAATTATTTTTTTTGAAAATTTTGGCAGCCCCCCTCAGTAAATTCAATTGAAAATCTAATTGGATTTTTTCTGAGTTTTGTCTATTAATATATATATATATATATATATATATATATATAGATAGATAGATAGATAGATATATAGATAGATAAGTTGAAGGCCTTCTTATGCGTAAAAATTGTTTGCAACATAACCCTATTTTTAACTAATTATTATCATAAAATTTTGGGCCTTTTTAGAAAGGGGTGGGCCCTTTTTGTAATGGGGTCCTAGACCAAGGCTGAAGTGGCCTAAGCCTAGAGTCACTCTTGCTCTATTTTGATATCTTCGGAGACTTCTTTGCATTAATACTTCTTCAATTCATAGTCATCAAATAGTGCCTAATTTTTTTTTCTTCCAATTTTTATATATTTGGAGTATATTAGTACTATGAGAAGGTAAATGTGGGTGTTAGTCCTTTTTTTTATTATTATTGGCTAAAATACAAATTGCACTCTCTAAGTTTAACTGAAATTCATTTCAGTTCTCTAACTTTACTTCATTCAATTGAGTCATCTGAGTTTGAAATTTATTCATATTAGGCATTTTGTTCAATTTCATTAAAAATGGCCATTCAAAAAATATTTTTATCACATACAAAATTTTATAAAATTAATAATTTTTTATGGGAATTTATTTTCTAAAAATATTTTTTCATTAGTTATTTGCATACTTAAACAAATTTTTTTTAATGAAATTGGACAAAAAACCTCAGTTGAAAAAATTCGAAGCTTAGAAGACTCAATTGGAAAAAAAGTAAAGTTTAAGGATTTAAATGAATTTCAATTAAACTTAGAGGGCGTAATTTGAATTTTAGCTTCTTTTTTTTTTTTTTTAAATGACATGGTTATTTTAATAGATGGTGTAAATAGAATCTTTTACATCAATTTCAAATCCCTATTAAATTATGACTTCTTTTATTTAATTTTCTTAAAGGAATATCAGAAGAAAAAACTCTTCTTATAAATACTCTTTAGAAGAAGACAGTGATAATAAATTGTTATTAATAAAAAAATTTCTTTTGAGATATTTGCTCTATCTTTTTCCTTGATAGTCTTCTTCTCTTGTTGAACTTATGTTTTTTTTTAAAAAAAGTGTATGTGTTACAAATTCTACTTCTACATGCCGACGGTGCAGAATAACCTGTTGTTTCAACTTGTAAAGGTAATCAAGAATTATCTAAATTTCTATAGAAGGCGGTTTATCTACTTCTTTATTCAAATTAAATGGTTCTTATTTAATTTTAGATTGTGAATTTGCTTTCTGTTGCAATGGTTTCCCATGGTTGCAACCCAAAAAAGATACTACCAAAAAAATAAATAAATAAATCTATTATAGAGGTCACAAAAACAAAACCTTTATAACAGATATGAACCATAACGCAAATCTTGCAGCTTTTATTTTGACTTTTTGCAGTGATTTTGGCCGCAACAAAAGGCCTATTTCCTATTGCATTTCTGCACAAAATACGTGTCCGAAAGAACCAAAGATTGATAGAGATGAGATGTAGGAGAAGGAGAGTTGAGATATGTTCGCATGAAGAAAAGTAAAAGGTGCATGTATTCATGTATGATGGGAAAGCTCATTAAGCCTCCGTTTGGGAGTTTATAAAGAAATGGAATGGAATGGTCAGAAATGAATGAAACGTATTTAGGCAACGGAAATGAATGGAATTAAATTTTCTTGTTTGAACATTTTAAATTAAATAAATGAATGGAAAGAAATGGAAGGTAAGTAATCCTGTTTTGGAGTAATATAGAAGAAAATGAATGAAATCATTTTATGATAATATTACTATTAGACCTGTATTTTAAAATAGAAGACTATATATATATTGGAAGTTTTAGTAAAAAAAATCACTAAATCTAACCTTCTTTGTCATGTTTTCTTGGATAATATATACTTAATAAGAGAGAATAAAATGTGTTAACGTGTATTAGACTGTGGGCTTTAGGCGCACCTTTTTTATTTGTATAGTACACATACTTGTACTACACATTATAGGCTTTAAGCTCACCTTATTTACTTATATAGCACACATACTTGTACTGCACACTATGATATGTACTGCACACTATGCCTCTTATATAAAAGCACTCATGTATATTTTATATTTTATTACTGTAAAATACAATACTATTCATTCAGTATTTCTAACATGGAATCAGAGCAGGATGAATATTTCTAGAGGGATGATGTCTTATATATTGAGCAATTTAACCGTCACCATCACATCACCCGGTTGAATTATATCCTTCTCCACCAACAAAACGCTGAATATGATATCAATATATTTCACTTTTTAATTTTTTATAGCTTTATTTTCTATTTCAATCAATATCTTTCAGCTCAAAGTGCATTTCTATCTTGATTCCCAGCATACAGAGGTCGAAATAAGAAAAAAAAAGATCATACTAGTTTTTCTTTGGTCAACTAAAAAAATATTGCTTATTCTTTGAGAGTGTTTTCTAGGATTTTTTTATTTTATTTTATTTTTGAAAACAACTCTTTCTTAGAGCAAGCAAAATAAGGGAAATTATGAGATTTTTTTTTTTTCCAGTCAATTAATGTTGCTACAAAATATAGGAAAATGAGATATTAATAGAAAATAATTTTTGAAAATTGACTCATTTTTTTATAAAATACAACTCATCTTTTTCAAAATTTTGTAGTCAAGAGATGGAAAATACAATGTACAAGCTCTATAACAAAAAAGTTCCGTTTTAGTAATTAGCCAACGCATTACACCTCTCTCTCTCTCTCTCTCTCTCTCTCTCTCTCTCTCTCCCGTTATAAATACCCATTTAAATCATGCTATCAATATCATTGCTAACATCTTATTTCGCTAGCTCTTTCTTTGTGTGCACCCTCTTAATTATTTCACTCTCTATTATCTTTCACAACTTGCAAATCATACCATGGGTTTCACAATTACGTAAGGACTCATGCTAGTGTTGCTGATTGCTTCCACAATGGCAGTTAGCATAGCCAGGCCATTTGGGAATTCCATTAATACACAAACTTCCAACAAGATCATCGTGGGTGACATGTACCACTGGAATTATGGCTTTAACTACATCGAATGGGCAACCAAACATGGGCCTTTCTACTTAAATGACACTCTAGGTGAGCTTAACTACTTTGCTATTGCTACTTGTAACATATTGCCATGCATAGTTCAGGTTGTAAAATATATTGACCAAAATCATATTTTTAAACCGCTTGTGTTTTTATGACAAGTTATAAAGTTCAATATGATATCAAAATATATAGTCAATTCTAACTTCGAACTTTGTTTTCAATTTATTTATTCGTAGGTTATCGATTTTGATCCTTATGGAACATGAAAAATATGTGCATTTTTTGTTTTGTTTTGCTAAATGCAAATATACATGAAAAATAACTGTTCATATGATGTTGATTGCAGTTTTCAAATATGATCCACCAACTCCATAAACATTTCCTCACAGTGTTTACTTGCTACCAAACCATGAGAGCTTCATTAAATGTGACCTGAAAAATGCCAAGATGTAGGGAAATACAAAACAAGGAGCTGGGAACGGCTTTGAGTTTGTGCTGAAGAAGTCGCAGCCTCACTACTTTGCTTGCAGTGAGCACGATGGCATTCATTGCTTGAATGGAACAATGAAGTTTTTTGTGACGCCAATAGACTGGAACTATAGATAATTACTAATAAGAACGTGTGCGCCATGGGAAACTTTATTTGCTACTCTCTCTTTTTACGTTTTGTTGTGTTGTAGCAAATAATGAGTGTTTTCGTCTTCTTCTTCCTTATTAAATAAAAGACTATTTGTAATTTTGAACTAATAGTAAGGGATTGATTGCTCATTTTACAGTTTATGAGTCACATTCTAAATCAGATGATTTGCTATAATTTATGTATTTTCATTTCCCGTCCTTACGGTTACAAACAATATATGTTATGAGTTTTGAATAATTGAGATGATAGAGAATAAATGTACTGGTTGTGACAGGGTATTGATGTTCCACAGAGGTGCCATTTTGCATCCCTGCTTGTTTTATAGTAATATTTACCATTTTATATTGAAAGTATCGGAGTCTTTTACAATTGAAAAAGTTAATGACATTTGACCTAAGGATCATGTTTGGTTTAGATATTTGAAGTAAATATTAATTTTTAGAAAGATAGAGTGTAACTTTTAAGTAATTTCATTTGCATCATCCAGTAAAATACTATCACATAATTTTTTTTTCCCAAATAAAAGATAGATTATATCACTTATAATCATAACCCTATTAAATGTCTATTCACCATATAATTATTATATTTTGTATTTCAAAAATGCATGTGAAGAAAAAATAAAATGCAAGAAGACATATAGTCCATCCTATACTCCATAATTGGAGTTAGATGGTACGGCAGCTGGGCAGATAACATCATGGTGAGATTTTAATTCAAGAGTTCATATAACACATTCTTCCCAACAAAAAAAAAGTTAATATACACATAAGGATATCACTTGGCCCTACAAGTTCAAGTTGGTAGGTTTGGACATAATTATATTATATTAACCACTTACTCTTGTTTATTTATTTTTTAATTAGAAAAATGTAAAGTGTCATAGTCTCTATAAATAAAGTGGTGGAGTCGCTTTATGGTATGTGTGTTAGAAGACAAAGATTTGTCTAGAGAAAGGGTAGAGAGATAAAATTTTATTGAATGTGTTACTGTGAGGGCACATATGTACTTGCATTCATATATCCATACATAAATCCAAGTAGAATAAACTATACTTAATTTCCTTAGCAAAAGAGACCTCTAAAACTTACACTGCATGTTGGTTAAACTCAGGAGCAAAGGCCAATTATGATCATATATATTATTATTGAGTTATACTTAAGATGTATCATATGAGTACTTGTGTTTTGGGAATTTATTAAAAACAGAATGCAATGGAATATTGGAATGAAAAGATTATGTACTTTCATTATTACCTTTGACAGTTTATAAAAAATTACCATTATATCATTACCTTAATTTATTTGTTTTCTTTGTTTTCTGTCTTTTCTCATAATTAATAAGGATAAAATCGATATGTTACTTTTATTTGAATAAAGGAAATAGTGTATATCCCACTTTTAAGAGGAATTAACTTTTTCTTTTTCTTTTTTCTTTTCGGGATCCTGAGGTAAAATTAAGTAAAAATGAGATGTGTATTCTTCTAATCATTTTATACTTTCAAATAGGCAAATTCCTTTTCAATATATTTTACTTTTATTCTCTCCCAAACAAGTTGGAAGAGATCAAATGAATACACCTTCACAAGCACACAAAGAGATCTATGACAAGAAGATGCTAAGATCATTAAAAGCACCCATATTATGTTCCCATTGATTATCAATTTGTGCTTAGAGGGACATGCCACATAAGAGAAACCTTTTTTTATTTTTTATTTTAATTTCTTTATTTTTCTTTTGGACTAGTATGAGATAAGATAGATAACCTATAATTCATGTTTGTTAAATCAGTGTTATATTCATCATCCAGCTGGCATAAACTATATGTAAGGGACACATTTTTATGTAACTGGCATATCCCTTGAAAAAACACACTCTATTTGGATAAATCTAAGTTGGTTCAAGATGATCACTACAAGTGGTTACATTGAAAACACAAAGATTACTCAAGAACTACTCAAGAAAAGTGCAATCTGCAGGTCTTGATACCTCCTCGACAGAAGCTCGATCTGTTGAAATTCATTAAATCTCGACACATGTCTCGATCTATCGAGCTTACGGGATTTAGAATATAGCAAGCAACGTTTTTATTCTAAAAGGCTATTTGTTTATGGGTTTGTATAATCCTTATTGGACTAGGAAAGTCCAAGGTTTGTGTATACCTATTTGGAATAGGAGAGCCCATTGCGCTCCTATTTAAACAAGGAGGTGGAAAAAGAAAAACCTAACCCTAGTGTGAGAGACCTCGAAAAATGCCTCTAAAAAAAAGAGAGATTTGAAGTATCCCTAGCATGTAACCCATGCAAATGCATGGATGTATTTAAAATTAAACACAAATTTTATTATAAAAATATAAATAATTAGTCAAATTATTAAAAAAAAAAATAGCACGTAACACATGCATTAATGCATACGTATATATACATTTAAAATTAAACACAATTTTTATCAACATATTTTCTTTGTTTATGATTTTGTAAAAAAGAGCTTAATGAGGTAAAAACTGAAAAAGTTTATCTATTTGTCAAACTAGATGAGACTACAAGGTTAGTTGAGACTTTTGTTGTGGAGAACGCCTCATTAGAAGAGAAGATCAAGAATCTTGAGGTAGAGCTTAGTCAAGCTAGAACCCAAATAGAAAGGATGTCTAGTGCAAAGCTTGATGAGGTATTCAGTGTTCAAAAGCCTAGTTGTGATAAGACTGGCTTAAATTATGTTGTCTCCTCCGGCCCCTCCTCTTCCACAGCTTCTGAATCAAAGTTTGTGCTCCAATCTGAGAAAGGTAATAAAGGTATAAAATCTAAAACTGATTTGGCTAATTCTAAATCCTTTGTTAGACCTCATTTTGTCACCATTGTGGTGTTTCTGGACACATTCATCCTGATTGCTTTAAGTTGTATCCTCATAAGCAATTGTCCAAACAGTCGCAGGTTTCCTCTCTGGGACCTACACCTTTGTTTGGGGAGTTATTAAAAACTTTGAGCTTTTTAACTCAATTTCAGGAGAATTCAAATTCTTCTATGTCCTTTAGTAGACATACTAGGACACATGCATTTTCATCTTCACGGCCAAAAACACGTGCTGTGTGGGTGAAAAAAGAGCCTAAGACTTAATTGTCTTTTCTGTTTGTCCTCTGCTTTAATTCTTTCTATCTAAAGTAGGACTCTCTTTGCTAGATTTCTTATTTACTTTTGGAATCATGCTTTTATGTATCTGCACCTCTTTATCATGCCTTCATGCAAATGCATATTTCTTTCATGCTTTTATGTTATTTTTCTATTTTTGGTTGGTTGTTTAGTTTTCAAAAAAAAAAAGAGGGAAAAATCAGAAAAATACAAAAACAGTGTGTTTGGGTACATTGGTACTTGTGTACCTTGGATGGCTATTGAAACAAAGTTTTTTAAACTTTGTATCTCATGTTTGTGATGAATAAGATTAAGTGATCTCTTGTACTTAACACTCGTATCACTCTTTTTGACGGGAAGAACTAGAAAATCGTAAGAGAAAGGCATAAATAACCATCTCACCACCGTTACCCACCAATCATGAATGACATTTGTGTGCTTCGGCATAGCAAAATTGGAATGTCAAAAGCTTATCATAATTGGGTACTTCTTTTCTATCTCTTATATGCCCATGCATGGTTTGCCTAAAAGAAAAATATGCAAAGAAAAATAAAAAGCAAAAAGATCAAAATGCTTTAAATATGATTGCAAGCGTGTATTCTACGAGATGTGAGAGTTATAGGATGTACTTCAAAGGTGATAGTCCCCATCAAACAGTTATGATTGTGTGTGAGTTAAAGTGATTTTCTCATATTTCAAATCGTCATAACATGATTACATTTATGCAATCTTGCAATGTTTTTCACACACGACACGTAATATTCTTTGCTACTCCTGATACATGTGCAGGTACAATGTGATTTGGCCATCACAAGGTTTACATGTGTTAATGTATGCTCACTAAACTGTCTTAACAAAATATAAAATTGGTTAGACTTAATGTGTGTGTGTGTTTTTAGGATCTATGTGCTTAAAAATGTTGTTGAGAGATGATTTTGAGAGCTTAAAATGTTGATTGGATCCTTGGTTGAGTTGCATGCTTGATTGCATTCATATTTATGTTTTTCCCTTCTTGAAAAAATGTTTTTGAGCAATCTCGACAGCTTCTCGACACCTCCTCGACACCTGGTTTTTCTATTGAGCTCTTCAGTTGCTTTTTATCGCAATCTCGACACCTCTTGATAGCTAGGTCGATCGATCAAGAAACTTTCTATCCCCCCGATCCAAAATCACTTTAAGTCACACACAATCATAATTATTTGATGGGGAGTATCACCTTTGAGGTACATCCTATAACTCCCACATCTCTTAGAATACACGCTTGCAATCATATTTAAAGCATTTTGATTTTTGCTTTTTGTTTTTCTTTGCATATTTTTCTTTTTGAAACAAATCATGAATGGGCATATAATAGATAGAAAAGAAATACCCAATTATGTTAAGTATTTGACATTCCAATTTTGCTATGCCGAAGCACACAAATGTCACTGACATTGCACTTTTGCTATTCCAAAGTATACAGATGTCATTTCATGATTAGCGGGCAATAGTGGTGAGATGGTTATTTATGCCTCTCTTAGGATTTTCTAGTCCTTCCCGTCAAAAAGAGTGATATGAGTGTTAAGTATAAGAGATTACTTAATCTTACTCATCACAAACACAAGCCACAAAACTCATTTGCTTAGTTGTGCATAGAGATGCTCATCTAAGCTACAAGAGATACAAAGTTTAGAAAACTTTATTTCCATGGCCATCCAAGGTACACAAGTACCAATGTACACATAACACACACTATTTTTGTATTTTTCTGATTTTTCAATTTTTTTTTTATTTTTATGTTAAAAAAATAATCAAAACTGAAAACAAACAAAAACAAGTTAAACAATGCAAAGTATAAAAAACTAGACTGACTCAAAACTTGAAAGCAAAACACACAAGTAATGCACACACAAAAACAAGAAGAGAGAAAGAGAAAAGTGATAGAATCACTTGGAGCCCTTTTCCATCCACACCTTGGAAAAACCTTTCCTTTAATTAAACCTTTGAACCAGTGGTGAGGGGAAAGAATTGAAACCATTCAAGTTCGAAAGGAACATGAGGGCTTTGAGAAGATCTCCAAGGGGAGCAAGAAAGGATTGAAGCTGATTCTGGCTTCTAGTTGTTATCATGCCATTGCTCTGTTGAGTGGCAAGCCACTTATAGCAATTTGGTCGAGAATGACCGGCAACTCCGCAATGATGACAAAGATGCTGCTTCTTTTATTTAGGCTTTTGAGAGCTAGCCTTCTTAGCCCTAGGGTTCTTAGCTTCCTTATTATCTTGCTTAGGGGGTGGTCCTAAGATAGATTTACATTTGTCTAAGTTCTCACTAGCTAAATCAGTTTTAACATCATTGTTCTCAATTTCAACATTATTGCTAAGAGGAACAAAAACAGTAGTACTAGTAGAAGCAGTATTAGAGGAAGAGAAACCATACCCTAAACCTATTCAATCAGAAGCAGATTTCTAATGACTGAGCATCTCATCGAGCTTTGCACTTGAAGTCCTTTCCAATTGAGCTCTGACTTGAAACAGCTCTACTTCAAGCTTTTTGGTCTTCTCAGCCAAGACATTGTTCTCGAACCTCAATGCTCCAATAGTCTGATTAGCCTTATCAAACTTTGTGAAAATCTCTTCACAATCAAGTTCCACATCACTGAGCTTCTTGGTAGTCAACCTGTAAAGTTTCTTATGTTTCTCAGAAAGCTTGTACAATTTCTCATAGGCTATATGGATATCATCTTGATCATCCATCCTCTCAAACTTGGACTCCACCAATTCCTCTTCTTTGACCACATCTTCAACAGTCCCATCAGTAGGATTGACAGTGGTAGTGAAGGCATTCAAGATTCCGTCATCCTCATTATCAGAATCATCCTCAGGCTCGATGTCGCTCAAGGTAGCAACAAGTGCCTTGCTCTTCCCAATACACTCTTGTTTCATGTGACCGAAGCCTTGACACCCAAAGCACTTAGGTCCTACGGGAATAGTGTACTGACCACCATCCCTTGCATCCTTCTTCCCTTTGTCTTGGATCTTGAACTGAGAAGAACTGGATTGCCTACGGTCCTTGTCAAAACCCTTTCTACTGGTATTCTTCATAAACTTCTTGAACTACCTAGTGATGTAGGACTTCATCTTAGAATCTTTATCATCTAAAGACTCATCTATCTCACTGCTCTTGGCCTTCAATGCCATGCTTTTGCCTTTACCCGTTTTGCCAATCCTAGTCAACCCTAGCTCGTAGGTCTGTAGATTTCCAACCAACTCTATCAAAGGAATCTTGTCAATGTCCTTTGATTCCTCGATTGTCGTAATCTTAGCAAGGAATCTTTCAAGTAAAGATATGAGCACCTTTCTCACAATCTTGGGTTCAGGAATGGTTTCCCCAAGATTGAAAGCTGAGTTCACTATGTCCTTGAGTTTGGCATAGAATTCATCAAACGACTCATCCTCCTCCATCTTAATCACTTCAAAGTTTTTAGTGAGCCTCTGAAACTTTGTATCCTTAATAGCCTTTGTTCCCTCATAAGTTGTCTGGAGGATGGTCCATGCTTCCTTAGCCATTTCAGCGGAGGATATCTTCTTGAACTCCTCATTGGTGACCGCATTGAATAAGGCATTCAACGCTCTACTGTTGAAGTTTGCAGCCTTGATCTTGGCATCATCCCAGTTGGCCGGCGCTTCCTTCAGCTTGGTCCAGCCTATCTCAATAGCTTGCCACACTTTCTCATCTAAAGACTGCAAGAAAGCTCTCATGCGTACTTTCTAGTATGCATAGTTAGTGCCATCAAAGAAATGAGGTATGATTAACGACTGTCCTCTATCCATGACAAACAGGGGTCAATGGATCAACACAGCAAAGATTAAAACCTAATCAGAGTGTGCCTGCTCTGATACCACTTGATAGGTCAAAAACGAATTGACTCCTTGTGATAAATTAACCAATTAATTTAACCAAGTGAATTACTTAAGTTAATTAATATGCAAACGCGTGGTAGCACAAAAAAATCACCATTAAACTAATTATGCAACAAAAAATAAATAACACGGTGATTTGTTTACAAATGGGGAAAACCTAATGGCAAAAATCCCACTGGGTGATTTTCAGGTCACCACTCCCGAAATTCCAATATTATCAAAATAAGCGGTTACAAGTAAAGGAATCCTAATACCTTATACCAACATACAGTTGAACCCTTACCCCAATATCCAATTGGACTTGTTCGGTAGTGACAATTTCCTCTTTTGATGCATGGCTCCTAAGTACGTGACTAACCAATGTGCGGATCCCAGTACGTGACTTCAATAACCAACCAAAGAAGGTTGTTGGGTGCAAAGTTCTTTAGTTCATCCCAACGATGAAGATTAAGAAGATGCTTGGTCATAAAACCCTACAGTGCACATACACAGCAACTTCTTCACAATAATGATGAACTAGGACAAAACTTGGTCTCCGGTTACAAATTGCTTCAACAAACTTTGCTCAACATTTGTGCAACTTGTGTACCCTTTGACGGCTCTCAAAATAATCCTTTTATATGTCTAGGGTTAGAAAAAAAGAAAGCCCGAACACATAATCATGGATTAGAGTCAAAACAGAATTGGAATTCTATTTTTCATAAAGCTCGACAGATACCTGTTTGTCGAGATGCTGTCGAGCAGCTATCGAGCCATGGGGCTAGAACAGCTTCTTAAGCCCAATGGATATCTAGTTGTTGAGCTAGCTATCGGGATTTAATGAACATCACTTCCTCAGCTTGAATCTTGGACAGACTTGCATGTCTTCAACACTTGATCTTGAAACACAGTTTCTTGAAGTATTAAACACATCCTAGATCTACCCAAATACAAGTAAAGTGTGTTTTATCAAAGGATAAGCCAATTACATAAAATAGTGACATATGTTCCTAACAAGTGAATCACATATGTCCTAATATCATTGATTATCAGTTTGTGCTTAGAGGGACATGCCACATAAGGGAAACCTTTTTTTTTTTTTTTAAGTCCTTTACTTTTCTTTTGGACTAGTATGAGATAAGATAGATAGGAGGTTGTAGCCTTTTGCCCGTAATTTTTAAAAAAATTAGCAATATGCTCCTATTTTGAAAGTATATAGGGATATGCCCCTGTTTCGATACTCGAGTTTTCAAACAGTTTCACTCATAATCTAAATTTTTGCAACATTAATTAAAGAAATCAAACACAAACACAATCATGTTTAATCTTTTTCTTTATTTCAAATCTGCATGTATTAAAGAAAAATCAAATCTATATCTAAGAAAGATACAAATCAGTTTTTAATTGAGAAAAATTCAGATTTGCATCTAATGAAGATTTAGATCCATTTTTATTTTGAGAAAAAGTCAAATCTACATCTTATAAAGATGCAAATCCATTTTTATTTTGAGAAAAAGTGAGATCTACATCTTATAAAGATGCAAATCCATTTTATTTTAAGAAAAAGAAATGTTCACATGCAGATTATTGACATTCAAGAAAAAGATAATAACAATCACATAAAAACAATCATGGTTTAAACAAATCAATGATGAATCATTCATGTTATGGATAAAAACATTCATCAATATAAAAAAAAAAAAAAAACACAAGAAAGATAGGGTGAAGGAAGCAACCTCTTGCATGAGCACTCTTCGTTCTTAAGAGGATGTTTTAGGGTTCAAAGAAATTTGATCAATTCTCTTTGAAAACTAAAATCCCTAATTTAAGCAGCAACACTCAAAGATGGGATCAGAAAATATGGGTGGTTTAAGAGTAAAAACATATGCCACTCAGAGCGTAAAAAGAAAGGTGCTGAATTATGAGGTTCAGTCTCTATTTATAGAGGCTAGAAGACTCTTAAAAATAGGTATGGACGATTAGGGTTTGAATTTGGACACATCCTTTTGCGAAAATATTGAAAAGGGTATGCATAATCGTCACCTAAAGGCCATTGGGCCAAAGCCCACATTAGGGAAATTCGGCCCTTTTAGAGTGTCATTCGGCACTCCAAAAGTGCTGAATTGGCCCTATGGCTCCGAATGCACTTTCGTGTTTGGGTGCCGTTTGGATTCCTCTTTTAAGGTTTTTTGGGCAGTCCTTGTACCTAAACGCGTTTTCATCCTCCGCCAATGATTTTTCATCTCTTTTTTGGATAATTCAAGATATTTAAGGACACTTATCTTGTAGATAAATACCATAAAATAAATATTGATAAAGTTTAGATTATCCATAGTTTTATTGTTATCCAACCATCCCTTTTATTCCTATGCATGCATCCCTATTTTAAAAACTAATTATCATCCAATCACAAAATTATTTAATTAATTTTAATTGTTTAACCAATTAGAATTAATTTAAATTGGTCATGTGTGGTCAATTCTACCTAGACACAATGCATGTTGGCCGTGCAAACTTGATCATGCGATATCTTACGATCCAATAGTCTGATTTGATAACCGAAAACACTACTGCGACTGTTAGAATCTCCAGATCATGTTTATGATATGCAATGAATGAATTAATGCATGTAACGCAAAGAAAAATTGATGCATGTAATGCAATTATGATTTTTGGGGTACATGGATTGGTCATTCAAGTCATTCTCCTTGATTAAATTATGGGTGCAAAATTGAGTGTCTACAAAATGTCCCTTATTGACAGAGCCTGAAAAGCGAATGTCAATGTAAAACAAATACACTGATTTTAGCGACCATGATTTAATTGAGGTTGAATCTTCAAAGATTACCTATCCCTCGAACCTAAAACCTTGGACCATAGAACTAGCCTTATCTTTTGACTAAAAAAAAATGAAAATACCGAACTTAGCTAGTAGTTGATGACTCTGGAAATGATTCTTAGCAATTGGGGTGACCAGGAAACTTTCCTATCCTGATCTTGAAAATGGAGTTGTATGGGATGACGATCAAAGGGATCTCTTCTACTTTGATCTCGATCTGGCTTTGGAATGATGATCAAGGGGATCTCCTCTACCTCGATAATCTGGAACTAAAATAATGATCAAGGGGATCTCCTCTACGTCGATTTGGCTTTAGAATGATGATCAAAGGGATCTCCTCTACTTTGATAATCTGGAACTGAAATGATGTTCAAAGGGGTCTCCTCTACCTCGATCTGACTTTGGAATGATGATCAAATGGATCTCTTCTACTTTGATAATCATGAACTGAAACAACAATCAAGGGGATCTCCTCTACCTCGATCTGGCTTTGGAATGATGATCAAAGGGATCTCCTCTACTTTGATAATCTGGAACTGAAATGACAATCAAGGGGATCTCCTCTACCTCAATCTGGCTTTGGAATGATGATCAAAAGGATCTCCTCTACTTTGATAATCTAGAACTATAATGATGATCAAGAGGGTCTCCTTTACCTCGATCTGGATTTACTTTCTGCAAAAAGTCAAAATTTTAAAGTAGACTTTAACTTATAGGTGCTTCGTGGTCACACCGTTTTTAGATGTGTGATTTTCATTTGCTCACTCTTGATTTAAATTTTGTCAAAAAAAAAGTTTAATTAACAAAAGATTTTGCTTTTGAGAAACATTTGATCTTTGAAACTTGGAAGTTTTGAATTTTTTATTTCAAATTTTGAGACTTTGTGAGCGTTTGGGAATTGAGTCTGCGTCCAGCATTTCTGCATTTCACGTTTTCCTTTTTTTTTCTTTTTTTCTTTTTTTCTTTTTCTGCGCGTGAACAGTAACCTTACATAGGTTCATTGTGCAGGGACAAAAATCACTGTTCACGCACTGTTTATTACTGTTCACAGCACTGTTTACGTACTAAAAAATATTAAAAATGGGTCCCACAGTACTATTCACACATTTAAAAATTATTTTGCTACAGTGTTTTCAGTTTTCAATTTTAGCAACAATAAGTTCAATCCAAACGGACCCTTTGAAACTTAGAAATTTTTACTTGAAATCTGGAGCTTAAAATCTGAATTTTGAGCCTTAGAATTTTGAAAATTAAGACTTGGAATTTCGATCATGAATTTTGCTGAGTTAAGGAGTATGGGGGCAGAAATTTTGGCCTCCCACTTCATTATTTCTCTCTTTTTGCTTTTTAACTTCATCTTCCATCAACTTCTCTTCCTCCATTGGCACCATTCACCTTCTTCTTCCCCTTGATTTTTCTTCTTCATTTCACCATTCTTTCTCACTAAAAAACACTTTTCTAAGCTTCTCAACTCTCCCTCATCCATCTCTATTAATATTTCTTTGGATCATCATGTTTTGAGCATTTTCATCCCACACCCATTTTTCATGAAACCCATTTTTTAAAACCCATTTTCTTTGCATTAAAATGGATTCTTCCTCCAAGGGATCTTCTTTTCTAGTTTCTCATGGTAAGAAATATGATTCTATTAGGTTCTAAAGACTTAGGATTTTATGTATTTAGAACTCTAATGTGTATTGTTGGCAAACCATGATCAAAACAAGATGTTTAGTCATGTTTAGACTTGCTTAAAGTTGGTTCATATATGTAAAGTTGGAATAAGCTGATGTAGGAATCATTTAAGTTTCTCGGCCCAGTTTGATCGATCGAAGCTTAGGTTCAATCAATCGAAAATCGGGCCAGAGGTGTTTTCTGTAGAATTCCAACTCAACCCTAGTTTTGTTTTAAAACGTTTAGGGTTTTCTAATTTGCCCTAGGTATAAAAGGCAAACCCTAGCCATGTTTTTATGTTGCTCATATTGCTGTTTGTGTAAATCTTTTGTGAGATCTGTGAGGAGCTTTCCTTTACACAAGCTTAGGATTATCAAGAAGGAGATTTTTTCAAGAACTTGATGATCATTCAGTTGCTGCCATAAGAACTTAAAGAAACACAAGCAGGTGTGCTTGTACTTGCTGGAGAATCCATGAAAGAAGGAGTCCGTGGTTTCGGAGCTTGCACGTGGTCGTGTCAATATGTTTCTACTGGTGGGTAGCAATAGGATGTTAGTGGTCTAAGTCCTGTTGAACAACTTCAATTCTTTCATAGTCGATTCAGGTTTACCTTGAGGATAGCTAGATTAAATCCTCTTCAGGTTTTTACCGATTTGGTTTCATAGGTGATCATATTTTTGTGTTATTTATCTTTCCGCTGCTTTGCATGATATGATTGTTTTGATTATGATATCCTAGATTTGTTAATTTGGACTAAGTAACAACTTGGCTAATTAACTAGGTTAATCCAATTGTGTTTTTAAGGGGTCTAAAAACTATCAAGTGGTATCAGAGCGAGTTGCTCTCTTGTTGTTGATCTTTTGATCACTAAGCTGATCGTTGACCCCTGTTGTCATGGAACACGGACATTCTCTTGTTATTCCTCCTCACTTTGATGGGAATAACTATGTTTATTGGAAAGTAAGGATGAAAGCATTCTTGAAATCAATTGATGAGAAAGTCTGGAACTCCGTCGAATACGGATGAGAGAAGCCCACTACTCCTGTTAGTGAGTGGCAAACTTCTCAAAAAGACGCATCCACGTTCAATAGCGAAGCTATGAATGCTATCTTTAACGCTGTTTCTATGGAGGAATTTAAGAGAATCTCTAATGTTGAGGTTGCTTATACTGCTTGGAATATCCTCCAAACTATGCATGAAGGCACAAAAGCTGTCAAAATCAACAAATTGCAACAGTGAACTTCTAAATTTGAAAGCATAAGGATGTCTGATGATGAATCTTTTGATGAATTCTATGCTAAACTTAATGATATTATTAATTCTGCATATAACTTGGGTGAAATCTATGATCAACCTAAAATTGTTAGGAGGATTCTTAGATCTTTGACTGAAGATTTTAGACCCAAGGTGACTAGCATCACTGAGAGCAAGGATGTGAACTCCATCCCTATTGATGAACTTGTAGGATCTCTTCAATCATATGAGTTGGACCTACCTAAGACTAGCAAATCCAAATCAATGGCTCTTAAGTCAATTGATGATGGTGATGTTGGTGAATTTGATGATGAGCTCTCTACTACAGAGATTGTTTACCTTGCCAAGAACTTTAGGAATTTCCTTAGAAACAACAATAGAAGGGCAAGAGATAAGAACACTGCTGAACGTAGAAACTTTAGGAAGAATAATCCCACTAAGGTTATAAACACTGATAAACCTAGAGAAAAGGTAGGTCAATCTTCAAATAATTCTATGAGTCCCCAGTGTTTTGGATGTCAAGGGTATGGTCACATGAAATCTGATTGTCCTACCTACATAAGTCTAAGGGTAAGGCTATGGTTGTAACCCTTAGTGATGGTGAAGTTTCTGATGATGAGTCTGGTTGTGACGAGGATGGAAACTTCATTCCTTTCATAGCTACTACTGTAGTCAATGAAAGCATATCTGCTGAAAAGAACCCTTCTGATGGGGAACTCTCTGAGGATGCAAATCTGCAAGAAGTCTACAATAAACTTTGCAAAGTTGTTACAAAGGATGCTATGAATATTGAATTAGGCTTGAAGAAAATTGCATCTCTTGAGCTTGATAAGAAAAATTTGCTTGTTAAACTGTTTGATGCTACTGAACTTTTGAATAATGTGAAGACTGAGAACATGCTTTTAATTGATAAAGTTAAGAATTTGGAACATGAGCTTTCTGTTGCAAGAGAACAATCTAATAGGTCTGCTAGTTCCAAACTTGATCATATGCTGAGTGTTCAAAAGTCTCCTTTTGACAAAACTGGGTTAGGTTTTGTAGAAAGCATCAATGTGTCTGCACCCAATTCCACTGTCTTTGTTCCTTCATCTTCTTCTAAACCCCCTGTGAGTGAGGTTGTGAGTAAGGTTGTCAAGCCCTTAGAAGTTACATCTCCTAGGAAGATTAGGGTTGATCTGAAAGAGTCTAAACTGAAGAAGTCTACCATTTCAAAGGACAAGCCACATGATAAGCCTGCATGGGTTTGTCATTTTTTGTGGAAAGTCTGGACACATTCGTCCAAACTTTTACAAGCTGCAAGCTGCTAAAAGAGCAAATAAACCAAAAGTACCTGTGCCTCAGGCACAAGATCCTATGGTACTCATTGGTGAATGGGTAAAGGTTCTAAACCTTTATTCCAATCCTGGAGTTGGTAATCATTCCCATGTGAATAAGAACTCCAATGCTCGTGGTATATCTAAAAAGTTTTAGATGCAAAAGGCTTAATCTAATTGAGTCCTTCTGACATGGTCCTTGTGCTTCATTGCTATTCTTTGTGACCTTTATTCTTTGGTTTTTTGTTTTTTCTGTGTCTAGGATTTGCATTGCATAACATTCATGCATTTCACTCTAGGTTTTTTTTTGTTTTTTTTTTTCCAAATTAAAAAAAAAAAGGAAAAAAGGAACCAAATTATGTTTTGCACTATTTTCTTGGTTTTTGAAAACAAGATTGGTCAATTTATTTTCACATAACATGTCTTTTGTACCTTGTTTAGCTTTGATGAGCTCTTATTACACTTTACTAGTTGAAGCTTTGTAGTGCATGTTGTGTGGGAAAGATGTTTATAGTTTTGATCACTTTGTCTTGATCTTGACGTCACATGTCTTTGACTGTCGGACTTGAACCTTTAGAGAAAGGAATAAATAACCATCTCACCACTGTTCACTAGCCAAGCATGAACACCTTAGTGCATATCGTAAAGATTTTGTGCTCGAGAAAGTGTAGCACATGCACAAAAAGAACATAAGGTGTAACCTCGGTTTAAATGCTAAAATTGGTGTGTACATTATTGGACTTAATGTTAAATCAGTCAAATAAAATTGGTGTGTACATTATCCCGGTTATTTTAATAAGTTTCTGAATAATTAAAATTTGTGTCTACAATATGAGGCAAAATCAAGAAACTTACATGATTGCAAACTTATGATTTAAGAGATGTGGGAGTTATATGATGTAACTCTTTGGTAATAGTCTCTTTCAAATTCTATGTGATGAATTTTGTAGACTTTGTGTTTAATTGCTATACTCATATCACCTCACATGTATCTCAAGCTTTTCCTAGTTGCACACACTACACAAGTTACTCTTTGCTAAACATTGTACATGTTACTATGTGTGTCTTTGGTTTGACCAACCAAGTTTGCAAATACCTTGAGTTTTGTGCAAAACTGATTTGATACTTGAAAATTTATGGAGAATGTAAGAAATTTTAACTTTGGGAAAATTGGGCTTAAAACTTTTTTTTTTGAAAAACTTATCATCACATACTCATGCATTTTGTTCATCAATTTCAATGCTTTGAGATGTTCCTAAATTTTTTTTCAAAAATTGTGTTTTTCCTTAAAATTTTGTGAGTCTTTGTCTGTTTCAATTGATCCAATCTGTTTTTCAATCAATCGAAATTGTTTGAAAACTTTTAAAGAAGCCTCTATCTGTTTTGATCAATTGAAACTAATTTTCGATCAATCGAAACTCGTGAATCCGGTTTTTAAAAAATCAGATTTGACTTGTTCAAACCAACTTTTTCAAAACTTTTTCTCTCTCTCTCCGACTCGGCAGGGCTCCACAAGGATTTTTTTGTCGTTTTCCTCCAAATTTGTTGCTAGGTTTCTCTCTCCATAAGCCAGTATGTCCATATTACCCTTGCTTTTGCATTGTTTTTCTTGATTTCATGCATTATTTCTTGGTTTTTGGGTAAATTTTCGGACTATGCATAAATTGGGATTTTTGATTAATCAAGCCTTATCTTGTGAATTTGATCAATGGGTTTTGTTGCTATTATTTCAGATGCACGACTCCCAGTACGTGACTAACCAATTGCATGGATCCTAGTACGCGACTTCAAACACCAACTAAGAAGGTTGTTGGTTGCAAAGTTCTTCAGTTCATCCATATGATGAAGATCAAGAAGATACTTGGTCACAAAACTCTACGATGTACATACACAGCAACTTCTTCAAGAGAAAGAGATGAACTAAGGCAAGAACTTCGTCTTCGGTCACAATTTGCTTGAACAGAGTTTGCTCAAAGCTTGTGCAACTTGTGAACATTTTGACGGCCCTTAAACTGATCCTTTTATATGTCTAGGGTTAGGAGAAAAGAAAGCCCAAAGACACATTCATAGATCCCAAGAAAATCATATTGAAATTCTGAAAATCTTAAACCTTGACAGATAGGAGTTGTCGAGCAGCTGTCGAATAGCTGTCGAGAACGACGAATGTAGAACAGCTTCCTTAAGCTCAATAGATGCAACTGTCAAGCCAGCTGTCAAGCTTTAATGAATTTGCACTCTAACTTGTTTTCTTGAACAGACTTGAAGATTTCAATACTTGATCTTGAAACAAGGTTTCTTGAAGTATTTAAAGATGTCCTAAATCTACCCAAATACAAGTAAAATGCGTTTTGTCAAAGGATAAGCCAATTACATAAAATCATGACATATGTTCTTAACATGTAAAACACATATTTCCTAACATATATGTTATGAGTTCTGAATAATTGAGACGATAGAGAATAAATGTACTAGTTGTGACAGGGTATTGATGTTCCACAGAGGTGCCATTTTGCATCACTGCTTGTTTTATAGTAATATTTACCATTTTATATTGAAAGTATCAGAGTCTTTTACAATTGAAAAGTTTAATGACATTTGACCTAAGGATCATGTTTGGTTTAGACATTTGAAGTAAATATTAATTTTTATAAAGATAGAGTGTAACTTTTAAGTAATGACATTCGTATCGTCTAGCAAAATACTGTCACATAATTTTCAAGTATAATCATAACCCTATTAAATGTCTATTCACCATATAATTATTATATTTTGTGTTTCAAAAATGCATGTGAAGAAAAAAATAAAATGCAAGAAGACATATTGCCAATCCTATACTCCATAATTGGAGTTAGATGGTACGGCAGTTGGGCAGATAACATCATGGTGAGATTTTAATTAAAGAGTTCATATAACACATTCTTCTAAACAAAAATAAAAAATAAATAAATAAAAAAGGTTAATATAACACATAAGGATATCACTTGGCCCTAAAAGTTCAAGTTGTTAGGTTTGGACCTAATTATATTATATTAACCACTTACTCTTGTTTATTTATTTTTTAATTAGAAAAATGGAAAATGTTGTATTCTCTATAAATAAAGTGGTGGAGTAGCTTTATGGTATGTGTGTTAGAAGACAAAGATTTGTCTAGAGAAAGGGTAGAGAGATAAAATTTTATTTAATGTGTTACTGTGAGGGCGCATACATACTTACATTCATATATTCATACATAAATCCAAGTAAAATCAACTATACTTAATTTCCTTAGTAAAAGAGAGATCTAAAACTTACCTGCATGTTGTTTAAACTCAGGAGCAATGGTCAATTATGATCATATATATTATTATTGAGTTATACTTAAGATGTATGATATGAGTACTCGTGTTTTCGGAATTTATTAAAAATAGAATGCAATGGAATATTGGAATGAAAAGATGATGCACTTTTACTATTACCTTTGAGAGTTTATAAAAAATTACCATTATATCATTACCTTTACTTATTTATTTCCTTTGTTTTCTTTGTCTTTTCTCATAATTAATAAGGATAAAATCAATATGTTACTTTTATTTGAATAAAGGAAATAGTGTATATCCCATTTTTAAGAGGAATTAACTTTTTCTTTTTCTTTTTTTCTTTTTAGGATCTTGAGGTAAAATTACGTAAAAATGAGATGTGTATTCTTCTAATCATTTTATACTTTCAAATAGGCAAATTCCTTTTCAATATATTTTACTTTTATTCTCTCCTAAACAAGTTGGAAGAGTTCAAATGAATACACCTTCACAAGCACACAAAGAGATCTATGACAAGAAGATGCCGAGATCATTAAAAGCACCCAGATTATGTTCTCATTTGATAGGCCAAAAATGAATTGACCCCTTGTGATAAATTAACCAATTAATTTAGTCAAGTGAATTAATTAAGTTAATTAACATGCAAACGTGTGATAGTACAAACAAATCACCAATAAACTAATTATGCAGCGGAAAATAAATAACACAGTGATTTGTTTACGAATGGGGAAAACCTAATTGCAAAAACCTCACTGAGTGATTTTCAGGTCACCACTCTCGAAATTTCACTATTATCAAAACAAGCGGTTACAAGTAAAGGAATCCCAGTACTTTATACCAACCTACAGTTGAACCCTTACCCCAATACCCAATTGGACTTGTTCTCTAGTGACAATCTCCCCTTTTGATGCACGACTCCTAAGTACATGACTAACCAATGCACAGATCCCAGTACGCAACTTCAATCACCAACTAGAGAAGGTTATTGGCTGTAAAGTTCTTCAGTTCATCCCAACGATGAAGATCAAGAAAATGCTTGGTTACAAAACCTTACGATACACATACACAGCAACTTCTTCACAAGAATGATGAACTAGGGCAAAACTTTGTCTCCAGTTACAAATCGCTTGAACAAACTGTGCTCAACACTTGTGCAACTTGTGTACCCTTTGACGACCCTTAAAATAATCCTTTTATATGTCTAGGGTTAGAAGAAAAGAAAGCCCAAACACATAATCACAGATTAGAGTCAAAACAAAATTGAAATTCTATTTTTCATAAAGCTCGACAAATACCTGTCTATCGAGATGCTGTCAAGGCACGGCGCTAGAAAAACTTCTTAAGCTCGATGGATAGCTAGCTGTCGAGCTAGCTATCGAGATTTAATGAACAACACTTCTTCACCTTGAATATTGGACAGACTTCCATGTCTTCAACACTTGATATTAAAACACAATTTCTTGAAGTATTAAACACATCCTAGATCTACCTAAATACAAGTAAAGTGCGTTTTGTCAAAGAATAAGACAATTACATAAAATAGTGACATATGTTCCTAACAAGTGAATCACATATGTCGAGAGGCTCGATCGATCCACCAGAAGAGAAGCTCGATCAATCCACCAGCTATCGAGAGGCTATCAAGGGTCCAGGAACTTTCTCATTCAATCCATCATCTGTCGAAGATCTATCAATATTGCGATAAGAAAAGACCTTAAGAGCTCGACAAATAGCCAAGTGTCGAGGAGGTATCGAGAAGGTGTCGAGATTGCTTAAAAACTGCTTTTCAAGAAGGAAAAAATACAAATATGAATGCAATCAAGCATGCAACTCAACCAAAGATCCAATCAACATTTTAAGCTCTCAAAATCATTTCTCAACAAAAAAATTTAAGCACATAGATTCCAAAAACACACACACACACTAAAAAAGTTTAACCAATTTTATATTTCAAAAAATAAGTTAAGACAGTTTAGTGAGCATACATTAACACATGTAAAACCTTGTGATGGCCAAATCACATTGTACCTACACATGTATCAAAAGTAGCAAAGAATATTGCGTGTTGTGTGTGAAAAACATCGCAAGATTGCATAAGTGTATACATGTTATGACGATTTGAGATATGAGAAAATCACTTTAACTCACACAATCATAACTATTTAATGGGAACTATCACTTTCGAGGTACATCCAATAACTCCCACATCTCCTAGAATACACCCTTGCAATCATATTTAAAGCATTTTTGATCTTTTTGCTTTTCATTTTCTTTGTATATTTTTATTTAAGCAAATCATGCATGGACATATAAGAGAGAGAAAAGAAATACTCAATGATAGTAAGCATTTGACATTCCAATTTTGCTATGCCGAAGCACACAAATGTCATTGACACTGCACTCTTGCTATGCCAAATCATACAGGTATCGTATTATAATTGGCGGGCAACAGTGGTGAGATAGTTATTTATACCTTTCTCTTAGGATTTTCAAGTCCTTCCCATCAAAAAGAGCGATATGAGTGTTAAGTACAAGAGATTACTTAATCTTACTCATCACAAACACAAGCCACAAAACTCATTTGCTTAGTTGTGCATAGAGATGCTCATCTAAGCTACAAGAGATACAAAGTTTAGAAAACTTTGTTTCAATGGCCATCCAAGGTACACAAGTACCAATGTACACATAACACACACTATTTTTGTATTTTTCTGATTTTTCAATTTTTTTTTTATTTTTATATTAAAAAAAATAATCAAAACTGAAAACAAACAAAAACAAGTTAAACAATGCAAAGTATAAAAAACTAGACTGACTCAAAACTTGAAAGCAAAACACACAAGTAATGCACACACAAAAACAAGAAGAGAGAAAGAGAAAAGTGATAGAATCACTTGAAACCCTTTTCCTTCCACACCTTGGAAAAACCTTTCCTTTAATTAAACCCTTGAACCAGTGGTGAGGGGAAAGAATTGAAACCATTCAAATTCAAAAGGAACATGAGGGCTTTGAGAAGATCTCCAAGGGGAGCAAGAAAGGATTAAAGTTGATTCTGGCTTCTAGTTGTTATCATGCCATTGCTCTGTTGAGTGGCAAGCCACTTATAGCAATTTGGTCGAGAATGACCGGCAACTCCACAATGATGACAAAGATGCTGCTTCTTTTATTTAGGCTTTTGAGAGCTAGCCTTCTTAGCCCTAGGGTTCTTAGCTTCCTTATTATCTTGCTTAGGGGGTGGTCCTAAGATAGATTTACATTTGTCTAAGTTCTCACTAGCTAAATCAGTTTTAACATCATTATTCTCAATTTCAACATTATTGCTAAGAGGAACAAAAACAGTAGTACTAGTAGAAGCAGTATTAGAGGAAGAGAAACCATATCCTAAACCTATTCAATCAGAAGCAGATTTCTGATGACTAAGCATCTCATCAAGCTTTGCACTTGAAGTCCTTTCCAATTGAGCTCTGACTTGAAACAGCTCTGCTTCAAGCTTCTTGGTCTTCTCAGCCAAGAAATTATTCTCGAACCTCAATGCTCCAATAGTCTGATTAGCCTTATCAAACTTTGTGAAAATCTCTTCACAATCAAGTTCCACATCACTGAGTTTCTTGGTAGTCAGCCTGTAAAGTTTCTCATGTTTCTCAGAAAGCTTGTACAATTTCTCATAGGCTATATGGATATCATCTTGATCATCCATCCTCTCAAACTTGGACTCCAACAATTCCTCTTCTTTGACCACATCTTCAACAGTCCCATCAGTAGGATTGACATTGGTAGTGAAGGTGTTCAAGATTCCTTCATCCTCATTGTCAGAATCATCCTCAAGCTCGGTGTCGCTCAAGGTAGCAGCAAGTGCCTTGCTCTTCCCAATACTCTTGAGATATGTAGGACACTCTTGTTTCATGTGACTGAAGCCTTGACACCCAAAGCATTTAGGTCCTACGGGAATAATGTACTGACCACCATCCCTTGCATCGTTCTTCCCTTTGTCTTGGATCTTGAACTGAGAAGAACTGGATTGCCTACGATCCTTGTCAAAACCCTTTCTACTGGTATTCTTCATAAACTTCTTGAACTACCTAGTGATGTAGGACTTCATCTTAGAATATTTATCATCTAAAGACTCATCTATCTCACTGCTCTTGGCCTTCAGTGCCATGCTTTTGCCTTTACCCGTTTTGCCAATCCTAGTCAATCCTAGCTCGTAGGTCTGTAGATTTCCAACCAACTCTATCAAAGGAATCTTGTCAATGTCCTTTGATTCCTCGATTGTCGTAATCTTAGCAAGGAATCTTTCAAGTAAAGATATGAGCACCTTTCTCACAATCTTGGGTTCAGGAATGGTTTCCCCAAGATTGAAAGCTGAGTTCACTATGTCCTTGAGTTTGGCATAGAATTCATCAAACGACTCATCCTCCTCCATCTTAATCACTTCAAAGTTTTTAGTAAGCCTCTGAAACTTTGTATCCTTAATAGCCTTTGTTCCCTCATAAGTTGTCTGAAGGATGCTCCATGCTTCCTTAGTCATTTCAGCGGAGGATATCTTCTTGAACTCCTCATTGGTGACCGCATTGAATAAGGCAATCAACGCTCTACTGTTGAAGTTTGCAGCCTTGATCTTGGCATCATCCCAGTTGGCCGGCGCTTCCTTCAGCTTGGTCCAGCCTATCTCAATAGCTTGCCACACTTTCTCATCTAAAGACTGCAAAAAAGCTCTCATGCGTACTTTCCAGTATGCATAGTTAGTAACATCACACAAAGGAGGTATGATTAACGACTGTCCTCTATCCATGACAAACATGGGTCAATGGATCAACACAGCAAAGATTAAAACCTAATCAGAGTGTGCCTGCTCTGATACCACTTGATAGGTCAAAAACGAATTGACTCCTTGCGATAAATTAACCAATTAATTTAACCAAGTGAATTAATTAAGTTAATTAACATGCAAACGCGTGGTAGCACAAAAAAATCACCAATAAACTAATTATGCAACAAAAAATAAATAACACGGTGATTTGTTTACGAATGGGGAAAACCTAATGGCAAAAATCCCACCAGGTGATTTTCAGGTCACCACTCCCGAAATTCCAATATTATCAAAATAAGCGGTTACAAATAAAGGAATCCTAGTACCTTATACCAACCTACAGTTGAACCCTTACCCCAATATCGAATTGGACTTGTTCTGTAGTGGCAATTTCCTCTTTTGATGCATGGCTCCTAAGTACGTGACTAACCAATGCGCGGATCCAGTACGTGACTTCAATAACTAACCAGAGAAGGTTGTTGGGTGCAAAATTCTTCAGTTCATCCCAACGATGAAGATCAAGAAGATGCTTGGTCATAAAACCCTACAGTGCACATACACAGCAACTTCTTCACAATAATGATGAACTAGGACATAACTTGGTCTCTGGTTACAAATTGCTTCAACAAACTTTGCTCAAAATTTGTGCAACTTGTGTACCCTTTGACGGCTCTCAAAATAATCATTTTATATGTCTAGGGTTAGAAGAAAAGAAAGCCTGAACACATAATCATGGATTAGAGTCAAAACAGAATTGGAATTCTATTTTTCATAAAACTCGACAGATACCTGTCTGTCGAGATGCTATCGAGCAGCTATCGAGCCATGGGGCTAGAACAGCTTCTTAAGCCCAATGGATAGCTAGTTGTTGAGCTAGCTGTCGAGATTTAAGGAACATCACTTCTTCAGCTTGAATCTTGGACGGACTTGCATGTCTTCAACACTTGATCTTAAAACACAGTTTCTTGAAGTATTAAACACATCCTAGATCTACCCAAATACAAGTAAAGTGTGTTTTGTCAAAGGATAAGCCAATTACATAAAATAGTGACATATGTTCCTAACAAGTAAATCACATATGTCCTAACATCATTGATTATCAGTTTGTGCTTAGAGGGACATGCCACATAAGGGAAACCTTTTTTTTTTTTTTTTTTTTTTTTTTTTTTTTTTTAAGTCCTTTACTTTTCTTTTGGACTAGTATGAGATAAGATAGATAGGAGGTTGTAGCCTTTTGCCCTTAATTTTTAAAAAATTTAGCAATATGCCCCTATTGTGAAACTATATAGGGATATGCCCCTGTTTCGATACTCGATTACCTTAAAATCGAGTTTTAATGAAATACTCGATTCGTAGAAAATCGAGTTATGCTCGATCAAACTTTAAAAAAAAAAAAAAATGCATGGAACTCGATTTTATGGAAGTCAAGTTCCAAAACGCCGTTATAGGGCTTTAAAACGTCACTATAAGGCTTAAAAACGTCATTATAGGGTTCCTTGAACCTAGTATGGGACTTATATAAAAATTTTGTAGAAAAACGCCACTATAGGGCTTTAAAACATCACTATAGGGCTCCCTGAACGGGGCGATGACACTTATAAAAAGAAATTTTGTAGGAAAACGCTGCTATAGGGCTTTAAAACATCACTATAGGGCTTAAAAACGCCACTATAGGACTCCCTGAATATGGGGCGATCATACTTGTAAAAATTTTTTGCATTGAACTCGATTTCCTGAAACTCGAGTTCCATGCATTTTTTTTTTTTTTTTTTTTTAAGTTTGATCGGGCATAACTCGATTTTCTATGAATCGAGTATTTAATTGAACTCGATTTTAGGGTAATCGAGTATCGAAACAGGGGCACGCCCCTATATAGTTTGTAAACAGGGGCATATTGCCAATTTTTTTTTAAATTAAGGGTAAAATGCCAGAATCTCCGAGATAGATAACCTATAATTCTTGTTTGTTAAATCAGTGTTAAATTCATCATCTAAATTCCACATAGTCATTCAGCTGGCATAAACTATATGTAAGGGATATATTTTTATGTAATTGGCATATCCTTTGACAAAATGCACTTATATCTGGGTAAATCTAAGTAGGTTCAAGATGATCACTACAAGTGGTTACATTGAAAACATGAAGATTACTTAAGAACTGCTCAAGAAAAGTGCATTCTGCAGGTCTTGATACCTCCTCAACAGAAGGTCGATCTATTGAAATTTATTAAAGCTCGACATATGTCTTGATCTATCGAGCTTACGTGATTCAGACTATAGCTAGCAGCGTTTTTATTCTAAAAGGCTATTTGTTTATGGGTTTGTATAATCCTTATTGGACTAGGAAAGTCCAAGGTTTGTGTATACCTATTTGGAATAGGAGAGCCCATTGCGCTCATATTTAAACAAGGAGGTGGAAAAAGAAAAACCTAACCCTAGTGTGTGAGACCTCAAAAAATGCCTCTAAAAAAGGAGAGATTTGAAGTATCCCTAGTGGAGTCGCCACTGTGAGAGACCTCGATGAAAAGCGTCCCTCAAAAAAGAGATTTGAGTACCTTTTAGGGCACCTCTCTTTTTGGGTAAGTGGTATGGAGTCGCTACTTATTTTTCTTTATACAAAAAAAAAAAAAAAAAATACTAATTACAAAATACATGACTAAATAGTTCCATTCATTGATTGAATAAAAAATACATATCAGAAAAATCTAGATTACATGTCTTTGGGTCCTTGTTACACACTACCAAATAATTACATGGCTTTTGTTCTAGTTACATTCTACCCAAAACAAATGAAGTCAAGGTGCTAGGCACCCATTCCGCCAAGACAAAGTCTGGTCTTCTAAACTTTTATGACCAATGTACTTTCTTATGCATGCCATGAATGATGTGTTGAACATGTGAATAAAAAATTAAATCACACAAATTTATTTATGAATGAAGTCTCTTCTTTGGATTTTTTTTTTAAAAAGAAATTCAGATCTGTTTTAATGATTAAAATAATGATTTTGATTTGTCAAAATATCAAATTTGTTTTGTGGGATGTAAAAAAAAGTGGTTTTTGATGATAAAAATTCAGATTTTTTTTATTATCTAAAATAAAGTCTTTTAATTTGAAAAACATCAAATCTTTTTTTGAAGAACTAAAAAAAAAAATGGTTTTTGCATTTATAAAAGATTAGATCTATTTTGAGATAATAAAAAGAATGTTTATTTGATAACAAAAAAATCAGATCTAGTTTGTATATGTTAAAAAAAGATTTTTTTAAGAAGACAGTTTCACTCATAATCTAAATTTATGCAACATTAATTAAAGAAATCAAACACAAACACAATCATGTTTAATCTTTTTCCTTATTTCAAATCTGCATGTATTAAAGAAAAATCAAATCTATATCTAAGAAAGATACAAATCAATTTTTAATTGAGAAAAATTCAGATTTGCATCTAATGAAGATGTAGATCCATTTTTATTTTGAGAAAAAGTCAAATCTACATCTTATAAATATGCAAATCCGTTTTTATTTTGAGAAAAAGTGAGATCTACATCTTATAAAGATGCAAATCCATTTTATTTTAAGAAAAAGAAATGTTCACATGCAGATTATTGACATTCAAGAAAAAGATTATAACAACCACATAAAAACAATGATGCTTTAAACAAATCAATGATGAATCATTCATGTTATGGATAAAAACATTCATCAATATAAAAAAAAAAAAAAAACACAAGAAAGATAGGGTGAAGGAAGCAACCTCTTGCATGAGCACTCTTCGTTCTTAAGAGGATGTTTTAGGGTTCAAAGAAATTTGATCAATTCTCTTTGAAAACTAAAATCCCTAATTTAAGCAGCAACACTCAAAGATGGGATCGGAAAATATGGGTGGTTTAAGAGTAAAAACATATGCCACTCAGAGCGTAAAAAGAAAGGTGCTGAATTATGAGGTTCAGTCACTATTTATAGAGGCTAGAAGACTCTTAAAAATAGGTATGGACGATTAGGGTTTGAATTTAGACACATCCTTTTGCGAAAATATTGAAAAGGGTATGCATAATCGTCACCTAAAGGCCATTGGGCCAAAGCCCACATTAGGGAAATTCGGCCCTTTTAGAGTGTCATTCGGCACTCCAAAAGTGCTGAATTGGCCCTATGGCTCCGAATGCACTTTCGTGTTCGGGTGCCGTTTGGACTCCTCTTCAAAGGTTTTTTGGCCGGTCCTTGTACCTAAACGCGTTTTCATCCTCCGCCAATGATTTTTCATCTCTTTTTTGGATAATTCAAGATATTTAAGGACACTTATCTTGTAGATAAATACCATAAAATAAATATTGATAAAGTTTAGATTATCCATAGTTTTATTGTTATCCACCCATCCCTTTTATTCCTATGCATGCATCCCTATTTTAAACACTAATTATCATCCAATCACAAAATTATTTAATTAATTTTAATTGTTTAACCAATTAGAATAAATTTAAATTGGTCATGTGTGGTCAATTCTACCTAGACACAATGCATGTTGACTGCGCAAACTTGATCATGCGATATCTTACAATCCAATAGTCTGATTTGATAACCGAAAACACTACTGCGACTGTTAGAATCTCCAGATCATTTTTATGATATGCAATGAATGAATTAATGCATGTAATGCAAAGAAAAATTGATGCATGTAATGCAATTATGATTTTTGGGGTACATGGATTGGTCATTCAAGTCATTCTCCTTGATTAAATTATGGGTGCAAAATTGAGTGTCTACAAAATGTCCCTCATTGACAGAGCCTGAAAAGTGAATGTCAATGTAAAACAAAGACACTGATTTTAGCGACCATGATTTAATTGAGGTTGAATCTTCAAAGATTACCTATCCCTCGAACCTAAAACCTTGGACCATAGAACTAGCCTTATCTTTTGACTAAAAAACAATGAAAATACCGAACTTAGCTAGTAGTTGATGACTCTGGAAATGATTCTTAGCAACTGGGGTGACCAGGAAACTTTCCTATCCTGATCTTGAAAATGGAGTTGTATGGGATGACGATCAAAGGGATCTCTTCTACTTTGATCTCGATCTGGCTTTGGAATGATGATCAAGGGGATCTCCTCTACCTCGATAATCTGGAACTAAAATAATGATCAAGGGGATCTCCTCTACGTCGATTTGGCTTTAGAATGATGATCAAAGGGATCTCCTCTACTTTGATAATCTGGAACTGAAATGATGTTCAAAGGGGTCTCCTCTACCTCGATCTGACTTTGGAATGATGATCAAATGGATCTCTTCTAATTTGATAATCATGAACTGAAACGACAATCAAGGGGATCTCCTCTACCTCGATCTGGCTTTGGAATGATGATCAAAGGGATCTCCTCTACTTTGATAATCTGGAACTGAAATGACAATCAAGGGGATCTCCTCTACCTCAATCTGGCTTTGGAATGATGATCAAAAGGATCTCCTCTACTTTGAAAATCTAGAACTGTAATGATGATCAAGAGGGTCTCCTCTACCTCGATCTGGATTTGCTTTCTGCAAAAAGTCAAAATTTTAAAGTAGACTTTAACTTATAGGTGCTTCGTGGTCACACGGTTTTTTAGATGTGTGATTTTCATTTGCTCACTCTTGATTTAAATTTTGTCAAAAAAAAAAGTTTAATTAACAAAAGATTTTGCTTTTGAGAAACATTTGATCTTTGAAACTTGGAAGTTTTGAATTTTTTATTTCAAATTTTAAGACTTTATGAGCGTTTGGGAATTGAGTCTGTGTCCAGCATTTCTGCATTTCACATTTTCCTTTTTTTTCTTTTTTTCTTTTTTTCTTTTTCTACGCGTGAACAGTAACCTCACATAGGTTCATTGTGCAGGAACAAAAATCACTGTTCACGCACTGTTTATTACTGTTCACAGCACTGTTCACGTACTAAAAAATATTAAAAATGGGTCCCACGGTACTATTCACACATTTAAAAATTATTTTGCTACAGTGTTTTCAGTTTTCAATTTTAGCAACAATAAGTTCAATCTAAACGGACCCTTTGAAACATAGAAATTTTTTCTTGAAATTTGGAGCTTAAAATCTGAAATTTTGAGCCATAGAATTTTGAAAATTAAGAATTGGAATTTCGATCATGAATTTTGCTGAGTTAAGGAGTATGGGGGCGGAAATTTTGGCCTCCCACTTCATTATTTCTCTCCTTTTGCTTTTTAACTTCATCTTCCATCAACTTCTCTTCCTCCATTGGCACCATTCACCTTCTTCTTCCCCTTGATTTTTCTTCTTCATTTCACCATTCTTTCTCACTAAAAAACACTTTTCTAAGCTTCTCAACTCTCCCTCATCCATCTCTATCAATATTTCTTTGGATCATCATGTTTTGAGCATTTTCATCCCACACCCATTTTTCATGAAACCCAGTTTTTAAAACCCATTTTCTTTGCATTAAAATGGATTCTTCCTCCAAGGGATCTTCTTTTCTAGTTTCTCATGGTAAGAAATATGATTCTATTAGGTTCTAAAGACTTAGGATTTTATGTATTTAGAACTCTAATGTGTATTGTTGGCAAACCATGATCAAAAGAAGATGTTTAGTCATGTTTAGACTTGCTCAAAGTTGGTTCATATATGTAAAGTTGGAATAAGCTGATGTAGGAATCATTTAAGTTTCTCGGCCCAGTTTGATCGATCGAAGCTTAGGTTCGATCAATCCAAAATCGGGTCAGAGGTGTTTTCTGCAGAATTCCAACTCAGCCCTAGTTTTGTTTTAAAACGTTTAGGGTTTTCTAATTTGCCCTAGGTATAAAAGGCAAACCCTAGCCATGTTTTTGTGTTGCTCATATTACTGTTTGTGTAAATCTCTTGTGAGATCTGTGAGAAGCTTTCCTTTACACAAGCTTAGGATTATCAAGAAGGAGATTTCTTCAAGAACTTGATGATCATTCAGTTGCTGCCATAAGAACTTAAAGAAACACAAGCAGGTGTGCTTGTACTTGCTGGAGAATCCATGAAAGAAGGAGTCCGTGGTTTCGGAGCTTGCACGTGGTCGTGTCAATATGTTTCTACTGGTGGGTAGCAATAGGATGTTAGTGGTCTAAGTCCTGTTGAACAACTTCAATTCTTTCATAGTCGATTCAGGTTTACCTTGAGGATAACTAGGTTAAATCATCTCCAGGTTTTTACCGATTTGGTTTCGTAGGTGATCATATCTTTGTGTTATTTATCTTTCCGCTGCTTTGCATGATATGATTGTTTTGATTATGATATCCTAGATTTGTTAATTTGGACTAAGTAACAACTTGGCTAATTAACTAGGTTAATCCAATTGTGTTTTTAAGGGGTCTAAAAACTATCAAGTGGTATCAAAGCGAGTTGCTCTCTTGTTGTTGATCTTTTAATCACTAAGCTGATCATTGACCCCTGTTGTCATGGAACACAGACATTCTCTTGTTATTCCTTCTCACTTTGATGGGAATAACTATGCTTATTGGAAAGTAAGGATGAAACCATTCTTGAAATCAATTGATAAGAAAGTCTGGAACTCCATCGAATACGGATGGGAGAAGCCCACTACTCCTGTTAGTGAGTGGCAAACTTCTCAAAAAGACGCATCCGCATTCAATAGCGAAGCTATGAATGCTATCTTTAACGCTGTTTCTATGGAGGAATTTAAGAGAATCTCTAATGTTGAGGTTGCTCATACTGCTTGGAATATCCTCCAGACTAAGCATGAATGCACAAAGGCTGTCAAAATCAACAAATTGCAACAGTTAACTTCTAAATTTGAAAGCATTAGGATGTCCGATGATGAATCTTTTGATAAATTCTATGCTAAACTTAATGATATTGTTAATTCTGCATATAACTTGGGTGAAATCTATGATCAACCTAAAATTGTTAGGAAGATTCTTAGATCTTTGACTGAAGATTTTAGACCCAAGGTGACTGGCATCACTGAGAGCAAGGATGTGAACTCCATCCCTGTTGATGAACTTGTAGGATCTCCTCAATCTTATGAGTTGGACCTACCTAAGACTAGCAAATCCAAATCAATGGCTTTTAAGTCAATTGATGATCTTGATGTTGGTGGATTTGATGATGAGCTCTCTACTACAGAGATTGTTTACCTTGCCAAGAACTTTAGGAATTTCCTTACAAACAACAATAGAAGGGCAAGTGATAAGAACACTGCTGAACGTAAAAAATTTAGGAAGAATAATCCCACTAAGGTCATAAACACTGATAAACCTAGAGAAAAGGTAGGTCAATCTTCAAATAATTCTATAGGTCCCCAGTGTTTTGGATGTCAAGGGTATGGTCACATGAAATCTGATTGTCCTACCTACATAAGTCTAAGGGTAAGGCTATGGCTGTAACCCTTAGTGATGGTGAAGTTTCTGATGATGAGTCTGGTTATGACAAGGATGGAAACTTCATTGCTTTCACTGCTACTATTGTAGTCAATGAAAGTATATCTGCTAAAAAGAACCCTTCTGATGGGGAACTCTCTGAGGATGCAAATCTTCAAGAAACCTACAATAAACTTTGCAAAGTTGCTGCAAAGGATGCTATGAATGTTGAATCAGGCTTGAAGAAAATTGCATCTCTTGAGCTTGATAAGAAAATTTTGCTTGTTAAACTGTTTGATGCTACTGAACTTTTGAATAATGTGAAGACTGAGAACATGCTTTTAATTGATAAAGTTAAGAATTTGGAACATGAGCTTTCTGTTGCTAGAGAACAATCTAATAGGTCTGCTAGTTCCAAACTTGATCATATGCTGAGTATTCAAAAGTCTCCTTTTGACAAAACTGGGTTAGGTTTTGTAGAAAGCATCAATGTGTCTGCACCCAATTCCATTGTCTTTGTTCCTTCATCTTCTTTTGAAACCCCTGTGAGTGAGGTTGTGAGTAAGGTTGTCAAGCCCTTAGAAGTTACATCTCCTAGGAAGATTAGGGTTGATCTGAAAGAGTCTAAACTTAAGAAGTCTACCATTTCAAAGGACAAGCCACATGATAAGCCTGCATGGGTTTGTCATTTTTTGTGGAAAGTCTGGACACATTCGTCCAAACTTTTACAAGCTGCAAGCTGCTAAAAGACCAAATAAACCAAAAGTACCTGTGCCTCAAGCACAAGATCCTATGGTACTCGTTGGTGAATGGGTAAAGGTTCTAAACCTTTATTCCAATCCTGGAGTTGGTAATCATTCCCATGTGAATAAGAACTCCAATGCTCGTGGTATATCTAAAAAGTTTTGGATACAAAAGGCTCAATCTAATTGAGTCCTTCTGACATGGTCCTTGTGCTTCATTGCTATTCTTTGTGACCTTTATTCTTTGGTTTTTTGTTTTTTCTGTGTCTAGGATTTGCATTGCATAACATTCATGCATTTCACTCTAGGTTTTTTTTTGTTTTTTTTTTTTCCAAATTAAAAAAAAAAAAAAAAGGAACCAAATTATGTTTTGCACTATTTTCTTGGTTTTTGAAAACAAGATTGGTCAATTTATTTTCACATAACATGTCTTTTGTACCTTGTTTAGCTTTGATGAGCTCACTTATTGCACTTTACTAGTTAAAGCTTTGTAGTGCATGTTGTGTGGGAAGGATATTTATGGTTTTGATCACTTTGTCTTGATCTTGACGTCACATGTCTTTGACTGCCGGACTTGAACCTTTAGAGAAAGGAATAAATAACCATCTCACCACTGTTCACTAGCCAAGCATGAACACCTTAGTGCATATCGTAAAGATTTTGTGCTCGAGAAAGTGTAGCACATGCACAAAAAGAACATAAGGTGTAACCTCGGTTTAAATGCTAAAATTGGTGTGTACATTATTGGACTTAATGTTAAATCAGTCAAATAAAATTGGTGTGTACATTATCCCGGTTATTTTAGTAAGTTTCTGAATAATTAAAATTTGTGTGTACAACATGAGGCAAAATCAAGAAACTTACATGATTGCAAGCTTATGATTTAAGAGATGTGGGAGTTATATGATGTAACTCTTTGGTAATAGTCTCTTTCAAATTCTATGTGATGAATTTTGTAGACTTTGTGTTTAATTACTATACTCATATCACCTCACATGTATCTCAAGCTTTTCCTAGTTGCACACACTATACAAGTTACTCTTTGCTAAACATTGTACATGTTACTATGTGTGTTTTTGGTTTGACCAACCAAGTTTGCAAATACCTTGAGTTTTGTGCAAAACTGATTTGATACTTGAAAATTTATGGAGAATGTAAGAAATTTTAACTTTGGGAAAATTGGGCTTAAAACTTTTTTTTTGAAAAACTTATCATCACATACTCATGCATTTTGTTCATCAATTTCAATGCTTTGAGATGTTCCTAAATTTTTTTTTCAAAAATTGTGTTTTTCCTCAAAATTTTGTGAGTCTTTGTCTGTTTCGATTGATCCAATCTGTTTTTCAATCAATCGAAATTGTTTGAAAACTTTTAAAGAAGCCTCTGTCTGTTTTGATCAATCGAAACTAATTTTCGATCAATCGAAACTCGTGAATCCGGTTTTTAAAAAATCAGATTTGACTTGTTCAAACCAACTTTTTCAAAACTTTTTCTCTCTCTCTCCGACTCGGCAAGGCTCCACAAGGATTTTTTTTGTCGTTTTCCTCCAAATTTCTTGCTAGGTTTCTCTCTCCATAGGCCGGTATGTCCATATTACCCTTGATTTTGCATTGTTTTTCTTGATTTCATGCATTATTTCATGGTTTTTGGGTAAATTTTCGGACTATGCATAAATTGGGATTTTTGATTAATCAAGCCTTATCTTGTGAATTTGATCAATGGGTTTTGTTGCTATTATGATATGTTCATGATCTATGTTGGTTAATTTGATCAATTTGGGGATTTGTGAAAAATTAAAAATTCTAGGGCATGTATTGATCCCGGATTGGGGATTTTGTTCAAATTGGTTTCAATTGATGAAATTGGCTTGTTGCATTGATGTAATTGATCATTATTTTATGTAATCTATCTTGCGTGATGATCAATTGGTCAATTTTTACAAATTGAACAAGTAGTTTTCAAATTTTTGGAGTTTTTGTTAGAAACTCTATGCTCAAGCCAATTTTGTGAACTTGAACTTAATTTGAACTTAATTTCACTGCATTAGGGATTGCATCATGACATTTAATCTGTTCATGCATCATATAGATTTTTGTTCTATTTTTTTTTTTGTCCTAACTTGCAGTCTGCCTTTGGTTTTTTTTTTTTTTGCTTTGTGTCCTTGTCCTTATCCTAGCACCATGCCTAGGAAGACTAGAGCCAATAGGATCCCTTCCGCTTCCTCTGAGTCTCCCTCTAGGAGTGAGGTGTTTAGGAATGACAAAAGCAGAGAGGTTTATGAGAAGCTGAACTGTAAGCGTAAGATTTGGGCTGAGCGTTCTGTGGTATTAGATGAGGTTGATCCGGTCATTAGGGCAAACCTTGAGTCTCGAGGTTGGTTGTCCCTATTAGAGATAGATCATCCACCCCCAACTGCCCTGATTAGAGAGTTTTTCTCGAATCTCTCTTGCCACGTCTATGATTCCAACACCCTTGTTAGGAGTTGGATACAAGGTGTTAAGTTCACCATTACTCCTCGAGTAGTGGCTATGCTCTTGGGGTTCCAGTCATTAGGGAGCCTGTCTAACCCTATGAGGAGTCTCCACCCTTAGATGACGTCATGTCATACATCACTGGATGTTCTATCCAGTGGGGTTCTGATCCTCGGATCACGTCTGCTGAGCTTACTGGGACTGCCTATCTTTTCTTTAGGATAGCATGTCATTCTTTGTGGCCTATTTCTCATCTCCACACCATCCCTCTTGAACGATGTGTGTTTTTGTACGCTATTATTTTTGGTGCATCTATTAGCTTTCCACATCTATTTCTTCGTTCTTTGAATGAAGTTCATAGGAGTTCTGCCATAGCGCATGCTCTTATTCATCCTATTTTCATTCATAGGATTTTGTTGTTTCTTGGTCTAGCTGATTTCCCTTCCAGTGAGCCCGTTCATGTCATTGCTTCCATAGGTGCCACCTTCCTTAGGCAGAGGGCTGCTCACTTAAGAGTTGGTCCTATGCGTCCTAAAGGTGCGTTATTTGGTGTTGTTCCCCCTCCTCCCTCTTCTATAGGCGCTGATACGGCTGAGGTGTTTGGTGCTGCTACTGCTGATGCTGATGTTCCTCCACTGACTACTTCGGATGATTCAGACATTCAACGTACGTTGGATCATGTCTTGACCGTTTAGGCGGCTCATGGACAAATTTTGGTGGACGTGCTCGATAAGATCCATGCTTTGCGCGCAGAGTTGGCACAGTTTCGATGATCTTCACCAGCACCTCCTTTTGATGATGGATTTTGATTGCCTTTTGGCATTCCGTCACAAAAAGGGGGAGTACATATTTGAGCTTGTAGAGTTTTTGTTTTCAAGGGGAGAGCATTTTTGGTTGGTTGGAGCTTGTGGAGTTTAGATTGTATCTAGATGGTTCACATTGTATTTTACCTTTTTTAGCTCTTGCCATATTTTTGTTGGACTATTCATGTTAGGGGGAGATATGTTTTTATTGCTTTATATGTTTTTTGTTTCGACTGCTTATTGATTTATATTTATGAGTTATTAATTGATATATGTCTTTATTGTGTGTTGTTTGAAATCAAGAATATATTTTGTTTACTTGTATTTTCCACACATGTGGTTATGCATTTTTGTTTGAGTGTTTCAGGAAATATACAGGTTGATTCAATTGAGCTGCTGTCTACACTTGCAACTGATGGATAGTAATTAGGATTGAATTTGTTTTTATGAGCATTATTTTTGTAAAGGGTTTTTCTTTGTAAACTTTGAGCTTTTAGTTGTGTTTTGTCACGGATTGCCAAAGAGGGAGTTTGTTAGGTTCTAAAGACTTAGGATTTTATATATTTAGAACTCTAATGTGTATTATTGGCAAACCATAATCAAAAAAAGATGTTTAGTCGTGTTTAGACTTGCTCAAAGTTAGTTCATTTATGTAAAGTTGGAATAAGTTGATGCAGGAATCATTTAAGTTTCTCGGCCTGGTTCGATCGATCGAAGCTTAGGCTCGATCAATCGAAAATTGGGTTAGAGGCATTTTCTGCAGAATTCCAACTCAACCTTAGTTTTGTTTTAAAGCGTTTAGGGATTTCTAATTTTCCCTAGGTATAAAAGGCAAACCCTAGCCACGTTTTTGTGTTGCTCATATTGCTGTTTGTGTAAATCTCTTGTGAGATCTATGAGGAGCTTTCCTTTACACAAGCTTAGGATTATCAAGAAGGAGATTTATTCAAGAACTTGATGATCATTCAGTTGCTACCATAAGAACTTAAAGAAACACAAGCGGGTGTGCTTGTACTTGCTAGAGAATCCAAGAAAGAAGAAGTCTGTGGTTTCGGAGCTTGCATGTGGTCGTCTCAGTAAGTTTCTACTGGTGGGTAGCAATAGGATATTAGTGGTCTAAGTCCTGTTGAACAACTTCGATTCTTTCATAGTGGATTCAGGTTTACCTTGAGGATAGCTAGGTTAAATCCTCCCCAAGTTTTTACCGGTTTGGTTTCCTGGGTGATCATATCTTTGTGTTATTTATCTTTCTGCTGCTTTGCATGATATGATTGTTTTAATTGTAATAACCTAGATTTGTTAATTTGGAATAAGTAACAACTTGGCCAATTAACAAGGTTAATCCAATTGTGTTTTTAAGGGGTCTAAAAACTATTAGATTCAACATTTGATTGGAATGATGATGATGGACTTCTTCAAGACCCTAGGACCCATGCTCCATTTTGTCATGTGGACACCAAGGTGAGTTTTTCTTTGGTTTCTTTGCTTGGAAAAATGTTGTTGCATGTTTAACTAAAAGTTTCATGGTGTGATATTGTCACTTTTGAAATTTTGTTGGCGTTGTGTGATTGATCATGTTTGGAATGTTGGCTTTAGAGCATTCTTGAAGTGTGTTTTTTCTTTGATCATGGTGCAATTTGGGCAATGTTGGTGGCTTTTAGAATTTTGACAATGTAGGTAATTTGTGATGTTGTTGGATGAATTTTGGTTTGGATTTTGGGAGTATTGGCATTGTGAAAACTTTGTGTTTGACTTATATGAATGTGTTCATGATGTATGTGAGAAAACTTCTTGGCATGCGTAAACTTTGTTTTATGAACATGGCAAAATTTTGTGGGTATGTGCATGGATATATTTATGGGTATTGTGGAAAAATTTTGTTGGGTATGTGAGAATTTATTTGTGCATGAAGTTGTGGGAATTTTTTTCTTGGACATGTAGAAATTTTCTTTTTGCATGGCTATAGCAAAATTTGGTGGTTGTATGGATATGTGATAAATTTGGTAGTGGTGAAATTTTGGTGGGGCATTGATTTGATTTTGTGGTGGTGTGGTATTGATTGTGAGGATATTTTTTTGGGTATGGAAATGTTTTGGTTATATGTTTTGGGTTATGGAAATTGATGAGCTGAATTTTTATGTTGGAGAGCCTCATGAGTTGAGGGAGTCTCCAAATGTTGAAAAGTGCATGGGCAGCATTGTCACCTAGCATAAAAAACGTCATCAATGAAGCGGGCTTTGGCACCTTCTTCAAAGTTTTGTCAAATCATGAGACACATGAGTACAAGGATCTTCATTTACTTCTTGCCTTAGTAGAGCGCTTCTGGGACACTACCTGTACCTTCCATTTTCCGAACATTAGGGAGGTAATATTGACACCTTGTGACTTTTTTGTCATCACTCTTTTGAGGTTGGGTGGTAAAAGAATTCTTGTCAATAATTCCCTTACTTCAATTGAGCTCAAGAAATTTCTAGGTGTAATGCCTTCTAGAATGAGGAGTAACAATGTTCCTTTGTCTTGGTTATGTGAGAGTATTCCCCAATGTGAGACTATGGCAAAGGGTGCTCATATGTTCATGCTTCTTTTTATTGGGACTTTCTTGTGTCCAAATTTAGGCAGTACTATGAATCTGTGCTACTTGGGGAGCTTGAGAAAAATTGAACATCTCCGGAATTATGACTAGGGCGGCATGGCCTATGCTACTCTAATGCATTTCATGACACAACTCTCTAGGTGGAGTCTTTCAAGGTTGGGTGGGGCTTCATTTGTTTGGCAGGTGAGGTTTGGTATTTGTTATGGCTATATGTAGGTTGTGGAAATTATTTTGGCTATGTGGTAATGGTGTTGTGAATTTTCAAGTCTGGATGTATGAGTATTTAGGGGTTGGTCCCAAAATCCATGAGGAAGTTACTGGCATTTTTCCTAGATTTCTCCGTTGGTTGCCCAAACATCGCTTGTCTCCACCCTCTAGGCGTTCTTTGGAGATTTGGCTCTTGGTGATTGACAATCTGACAATTGATGATGTGAGTTCTTTCTTTTTCCTTTTTAAATCCTTGGCACATTGTTATGATCCAGTCTTTTCTCTTTCTGATTTTCTTTGTGACTTTTCAGATGAACTTAAATCCTTGGGCTAGATATGAGGGGTATGTTGAGTGTGAGGGGGCTCTAGAATTGAATAGCCGCAAAGTATTGTTTGAATGTGGGCATGGAAAGTACTGGTATCTTGGTGATCGGGTGTTGCCCCAAGTTGAACATGTGTATCCTCTTGCCACAATTCCAACTCGTCCTTGTCTCACTGTTCAGTTGGCTAACTTCCTATCTAATGAAGAGATTACTCGCGCCTGTGATAACTATGTTGTTGCAGGAATAAAAGGAAATTATGCTGAATTCCTCTGGGATCATCTAGAAGGTTGCTTAGTTGGTAGAACGGTATTTCTCTTCCCTACAAACTATTGTTGTGCAAATTCCTTTTCCATATTTATTCTTGTTAACAATATTTGCATGTTGGATTTTCAGCCTCCATATTCTAAAGGAGAGGAAGAGGAAGAGATTCCTTCTCCTCACCATGCTGGTGGTTCTTCTAGTTCTTTCACAGAGACTTATAATCATTTTTCGGCCTGGCAGTATGATGTGATGAATTCTAATGGAACTTATAGTTCCATGCCTTTGACTAGGCCAAAGCATGTGACAAATGTTCCTTGGCCAGATCCGGTGTGTTCTTGAATGTTCAGTTCTTTGTCCTTATTTCTATGAATGGATTCTAACTTAGTAGAGTTGTGCTTCAGGTTGATATGGATCATGTGGAAGAAAGCATGCAGATAATTAGAGGCTTGCAGTCATTGGCTTGTACTCAGTCCTCCCAATATATGATCAAAGATTCTAACGAGGTATGCCATGTTGTTTTTTGAGTATCTTTGGCTTGAGGTTTGCTTGATAGTGTCTTTAACACTTGATTTTGCTGATTTTTTAGGCACATCGAATGGAAACTGCTGACTCTACCAGGAGAGCTTTAGAGGAAAGGATCAGGATCCTCAAACTTGAAAATCGTTAGTATGATCCTCGCTTTTTCGCAAGTCAAGAAGGAAATACTGAAGGTGGCACCTTTAGAGGTGGATCAAGGAGATCCTCCAGCAGGCGGACTTAGAGTCCTAATGATAAATGACTTGTATGTTTATTTTTCCTGCAAAACAAAAGGAAGTGTTCTTTAGACAATCTTGTATTATTTTCCATGTTTAGCCCTTTGTCCTTGGTATCACTTTGGATCATGTAGAAACTTTAACTAAGACAACTTTAGAATTCACCTGATGAGATCTTGTAATACAAATTTAAACTTATCTTGCTTGGCTCTGTAGGAATCTGCACTTACTTGCATTAGGTGTGTTAGGACATATGTGTTTCACTTGTTAGGAAAATATGTCACTACTTTATGTAATTGACTTATCCTTTGACAAAACACACTTTACTTATATTTAGGTAAATTTAGGATGTGTTTAAATACTTCAAGAAACCATGTTTTAAGATCAAGTGTTGAAACCTTCAAGTCTGTCCAAGAAAACAAATTGATAGTGCAAATTCATTAAAGCACGATAGCTGGCTCAACAGCTGCATCTATCGAGCTTAAGAAAGCTGTTCAAAGACCGGTGTGCTTGACACCTCCTATCTGTTGAGGTTTAAGAATTTTAGAATTCAAATCTGATTTTCTAGGGATCCGTGAATATGTCTTTGGGCCATCTTTTCTCCTAACCCTAGACATATAAAAGGATTGTTTTAAGGGCTGTCAAACAGTTCACAAGTTGCACAAGAATTGAGCAATCTCTGTTCAAGAAAATTGTGACCGGAGATGAAATTCTTGCCCTAGTTCATCTGTTTCTCTTGAAGAAGTTGTTGTGTATGTGCATCGTAAGGTTTTGTGACCAAGCAGCTTCGTGATCTTCGTCATGTGGATGAACTGAAGAACTTTGCAACCAACAATCTTCTTAGTTGGTGATGAAGTCGCGTACTGGGATCCACACAATTGGTTAGTTACGTACTTGGGAGTCGTGCATCAGAAAGGGAAACTATCACTATAGAACAAGTCCAATTGGGTATTGGGGTAAGGGTTCAACTGTAGGTTGGTAAGGTACTTGAGATTCCTTTACTTATAACCACTTGTTGTGATAATAGTGGAGTTTCAGGAGTGGTGACCTGAAAATCACCAGTGGGGTTTTTGCCGTTAGGTTTTCCCCATTCATAAACAAATCACTATGTTATTTATTTTCCGCTACATAATTAGTTTATTGGTGATTTGTTTATGCTACCACGCATTTGCATGATAAATTGATTAATTAACAACTTGACTAATTAATTAATTAATTTCTATCACAAGGGATCATTCAGTTTGTGGCCTATCAAGTGGTATCAGAGTAGGCACACTCTAATTAGGGTTTAATCATTACTATGTTGATCCATTGACCCCTGTTTGTCATGGATAGAGGACAGTCATTAATCATACCTCCTTTATTTGATGACACTAACTATACATATTGGAAAGTACACATGAGAGCTTTCTTGCAGTCTTTAGATGAGAAAATGTGGCAAGCTGTGGAGATAGGCTGGACTAAGCTTACAGAAGTGCCAGCCGACTGGGATGATGCCAAGATTAAGGCGGCAAACTTCAACAGCAGAGCATTGAATGCGTTGTTTAGTACAGTCACCAATGAGGAGTTCAAAAAGATATCCTCAACTGAAACTGCCAAGGAGGCTTGGACCATCCTCCAGACAACCTATGAGGTACAAAGGCTGTAAAAGATTCAAAACTTCAGAGGCTCACTACAAGCTTCAGAGGCTGTGTTGATCCATTGACCCCTGTTTGTCATGGATAGAGGACAGTCATTAATCATACCTCCTTTATTTGATGACACTAACTATACATATTGGAAAGTACACATGAGAGCTTTCTTGCAGTCTTTAGATGAGAAAATGTGGCAAGCTGTGGAGATAGGCTAGACTAAGCTTACAGAAGTGCCAGCCGACTGGGATGATGCCAAGATTAAGGCGGCAAACTTCAACAGCAGAGCATTGAATGCGTTGTTTAGTACAGTCACCAATGAGGAGTTCAAAAAGATATCCTCAACTGAAACTGTCAAGGAGGCTTGGACCATCCTCCAGACAACCTGTGAGGGTACAAAGGCTGTAAAAGATTCAAAACTTCAGAGGCTCACTACAAGCTTCAGAGGCTGTGTTGATCCATTGACCCCTGTTTGTCATGGATAGAGGACAGTCATTAATCATACCTCCTTTATTTGATGGCACTAACTATACATATTGGAAAGTACACATGAGAGCTTTCTTGCAGTCTTTAGATGAGAAAATGTGGCAAGCTATGGAGATAGGCTGGACTAAGCTTACAGAAGTGCCAGCCGACTGGGATGATGCCAAGATTAAGGCGGCAAACTTCAACAGCAGAGCATTGAATGCATTGTTTAGTACAGTCACCAATGAGGAGTTCAAAAAGATATCCTTAACTGAAACTGCCAAGGAGGCTTGGACCATCCTCCAGACAACCTATGAGGGTACAAAGGCTGTAAAAGATTCAAAGCTTCAGAGGCTCACAACAAGCTTTGAAGAGATAAAGCTGGAGGAGGATGAGTCATTCGATGAGTTCTATGCCAAGCTAAAGGACATAGTGAACTCAGCCTTCAATCTTGGAGAAACCATTCCTGAACCCAAGATTGTAAGGAAGGTGCTCAGATCTCTACCTAAGAGATTCCATGCTAAGATCACGACAATAGAGGAATCAAAGGACATTGATAAGATTCCTTTGACTGAGCTGGTTGGAAACTTGCAGACCTACGAGTTAGGATTGACAAGGATTGGCAAGACGGGTAAAGGCAAGAGCATGGCACTGAAGGCCAAGAGCAGTGAGACAGATGAGTCTTCTGATGATGAAGATTCCAAGATGAAGTCCTACATCACCAGGCAGTTCAAGAAGTTTATGAAGAATGCCAATGGAAAGGGTTTGGACAAGGATCGCAGGCAATCCAGTTCTTCTCAGTTTAAAGACCAAGACAAAGGGAAGAAGGATGCTAAGGAAGGTAGTCAGTACACTGTTCCCGCAGGACCTAAGTGCTTTAGGTGTCAAGGCTTCGGTCACATGAAGCATGAGTGTCCTACATACCTCAAGAGCATTGGGAAGAGCAAGGCACTTGCTGTTACCTTGAGTGACACCGAGCCCGAGGATGATTCCAACAATGTGGATGACGGAATCTTAAATGCCTTCACAGCCACTGTTAATCCTACTGATGGGATTGTCGAAGATGTGGTTGAAGAAAAGGAATTGGTGGAATCTAAGTTTGAGAAGATGGATGATCAAGATGACATTCATACAGCCTATGAAAAACTGTACAAGCTTTCTGAGAAGCATGAGAAACTGTATAGGCTAACCACCAAGAAACTCAGTGATGTGGAACTTGACCGCGAGGAGATTTCCACGAAGTTTGATGAGGCTAATTAGACCATCGAAGCATTGAGGTTTGAGAACAATTTCTTGGCTGAGAAGACAAAAAAGCTTGAAGCAGAGCTGTGTCAAGTCAGAGCTCAACTGGAAAGGACTTCAAGTGCAAAGCTGGATGAGATGTTAAGCATTCAGAAATCTGCTTCAAATCCAACAGGCTTAGAGTATGGTCTATCTTCCTCTAATATTGCTTCTTTTAGTACTACTGTTTTTGTTGCTGTTGCTAATAATGTTAAAATTGAGAACAATGAGGTTAAAACTGAATTAGTTAGTGAGAACATAGACAAAGGTAAATTTATCTTAAGAGCACCCCCTAAGCTTGAAAAGAAAGATGTTAAAAACCCTAGGGTTAAGAAGGCTAACTCTCAAAATCCTAAACAAAAGAAGTAACATCTCTATCATCATTGTGGAGCTACCGGTCATACTCGACCAAATTGCTACAAGTGGCTTGCCACTCAACAGAGCAACGGCATGATAGCATATGGGAACCAAAATCAACTTCAGTATTTTCTTGCTCCCCTTGGAGATCTTCTCAAAGCCCTCATGTTCCTTTCGAACTTGAACGGTTTTTCTCCCTCACCGCCGGTTCAAGGGTTTAATCAAAGGAAAAGTTCTTCCAGGGTGTGGAAGGAAAAGGGCTCCAAGTGATTCTGTCACTTTTCTCTCTTTCTTCTTGTTTTTGTGTGTGCATTACTTATGTGTTTTGCTTTCAAGTTTTGAGTCAGTCTAGTTTTTATGCTTTAGTTGTTTAACATTTTTTTTTTTCATATAAAAATAAAAAAAAAATTGAAAAATAAAAAAAAAATACAAAAACAGTGTGTGTTTTGTGTACATTAGTACTTGTATACCTTGGATGGCCATTGAAACAAAGTCTTCTAAACTTTGTATCATTTGTAGCTTAGATGAGCATCTCTATGCACAACTAAGTAAGTGAGCTTTGTGGCTCTTGTTAGTGATGAATAAGATTAAGTTATCTCTTGTATTTAACACTCGTATCACTCTTTTTGACAGGAATGACTAAAAAAATCCTAAGAAAAAGGCATAAATAACCATCTCACCACTATTACCTGTCAATCATAATATGACACCTGTATGCTTCGACATAGCAAAAGTTCAGTGTCAATGACATTTGTGTGCTTAGGCATAGCGAAATTGGAATGTCAAATATCATTGGGTATTTCTTTTCTCTCTAATATGCCCATGCATGATATGCTTAAAAGAAAAATATGCAAAAGAAAAATCAAAAGCAAAAAGATCAAAATGCTTTAAAAATGATTGCAAGCGTGTATTCTAGGAGATGTGAGAGTTATAGGACGTACCTCGAAGGTGATAGTCCCCATCAAGCAGTTATGATTGTGTGTGAGTTAAAGTGATTTTCTCATATCTCAAATCGTCCTAATATGTATACACATATGCAATCTTGCAATGTTTTTCACACACAACACGCAATATTCTTTGCTATTCTTGATACATGTGTAGGTACAATGTGATTTGGTCATCACAAGGTTTTACATGTGTTAATGTATGCTCACTAAACTGTCTTGACTTATTTTTGAAATATAAAATTGGTTAGATTTGTTTAGTGTGTGTGTGTGTGTGTTTTTGAGGATCCATGTGCTTAAAATTTTTATTGAGAGTTGATTTTGAGAGCTTAATATGTTGATTGGATCATTGGTTGAGTTGCATGTTGGATTGCATTCATGTCTGTGTTTTTCACATCTTGAAAAATTGGTTTTAAAAGCTTGCTCGACACCTCCTGGATACCTCCTCGATACCTTGTTGTCTGTCGAGCTTCTTCAACTTTTTCTTATCGCAATCCCGATAGCTCCTCGACACCTAGTGAATCGATCAAGAATGCTTATGCCTCCTCGATAGCTTCTCGACACCTACTGGATCGATCGAGATTCTGATATGGTATTTGATGTTGTGTTCCTCGACACCTCTTCGATACCTGTATCTATCGACGACCATTTTCTCGACACCTTCCTCGACAGATGTCTTGACACCTCTTGACACCTTCATCTGTCGAGATTTACTGCTACACTATTTAAGCTCCCTGTGCGATTCGGAACTCATTTTGCTCGATCTCTCTCTCGATACTTCTTTGATTTCTCTCCCAAACTCTCTCATCTCACTCCAATAATTGTTCCTCAAGGTTTCTTCAAGATTTTTCAAGTTTTTCTTCACTTGGTAAGCTTCTAATCCTTTCACATTCATGCATTTCATGTTTTGAAACTTAGGTTTTGGGGTTTTTGAAAATTTTTTGGGGTTTTTCAAAATTAATGAGTTTTTATTGAAATTTTGGGATAGGTTTTCACTTAAATGAGTTTAAAACCTCATACATTGCATCACATTAGCATTACAATGGTATTGTCATGCATTTAGATGTGTGCTATCTGTTTGTGTGCTGATAGGTTTGGATTGAGCTGAGCCCATGATGAAATTTCTTTTGTATGTCACACATTCATGCATTTCCCATGCATATGTACTCTCCTTTCAATATAATTGTTACATTTGAAATTGCTTGGGACTTTTCTGATTGTCTTTCTTTTTCTACCTCTCTTTCTGTTTACGTTAATCGTGTATATGTCACCTAAGCGTAAATCCATTCTAGCTCGGAACCATCTTTGTTCCGGAGCTTCTTCATCCTCTGATCCTACTCTATCTCGTATTCGGTTCCGTGATGATGATGCCTTCAAGGCATTTTCAGAGAACTTTTCTAGACGAGGCATTCATTCGGAACGCCAAGTCATTTTGTCGGACTTTGCCAACACTGACCTTCCCTCTGTCATTCACAGTAGGGGATGGGAGTCACTATGTGACGTTCCGGTCACCTGTCCTCTTGTGCTTATCCAGGAGTTTTACTCCAACATGCACGGGATTGATCATTCAGTACCTGCTTTCTTCACTCGCGTTCGAGGTATGCGCATTCCTATCACACCACAACTTGTTGCGGATGTGTTTTGAGTCCCTAAGATAGAGTTTCTTGACTATCCTAGTTATGAGGGTTTGAGGACTGTGTCTAGGGATGAGCTCATGTCTGATTTCTGTGAGCGTCCTTCTGTTTGGGGTGAGCGTCCTTCTGTTTGGGGTGAGCGTCAGTTTACACCATGTCGACCTTTTACTAAAGGTCCTAGATTCATGAACATGGTGATGGCCTTTGTTTTGCATCCACTCTCTCACTATAACTCCATTACAGAGCCTCGTGCTCGATTTTTATTATCTCTTCTTAAGCATCTTACTATAGATTTCCCTTCTCATTTCATTCTTTCTATTATAGATGTTCATCTAAATTCGACGTCCCGTGATAAGCTCATCATTCCTTCCGCTATCACAAGGATCTTACACCATTTTTTTGTTCCTTTTCCCTCTTTCAACCATTTCACCATCATGTGTGCCATAGATTACGCTACCGTTAAACGTAGCGAGGCCTAGCTTCAGTCGCTGCAGTCAGATTCAGCAGCTCCTCCTTCCCGTTTAGCTCCATCCCGTTCTGCTCCATCCACATCCGCTCCTCCCTCTTCTTCGAGCGATGTGACTTTAGGAGATATCATGGCGCAGCTGCAGCGCATGAATGCTCGCTTAGATACACTCTCTATGGAGTTGTATCAGGTGAACATTCGTGTCGGTCGTATTGCACAGCAACAGGCGTCCATGAGTGGTTTTACTCCAGAGGCTACTCCTTCACCACCTTTTCCCATGGCTTCTGATTTTGAGGATGAGGATGATGATGATGCTTCTGATGATGGAGATGCTAGCTCTACTGATAAGATGTCTACTTGACACTCTTACCCTTTGTCACTCTTGACAAAAAGGGGGAGTAGTTTTGATATGAGAGTAGTCATTCTTAGGGGGAGAGTTAGTATATGACCGTTTTGTTAGGGGGAGTGTTGATATGTTTAATGGGATGTAGTGAGGATATTATGTATCTTTTATTTTCATTCCTTTTTAGATACATTATTCTTGTACATGAGGTTTTGTGACCATTTATAGACATACATTGTACTTATCTCTTTCTTTATATTGATGTATGTTTTTCTTTCACCTACCCCTTCATGTGTTGTTTCTTTTCTCTCTTTATACACATGCTTCTTATTACTTGTATGTAATCTATTATTTCTGTTTCACACAAAGATGCCTTGATGAGTTTTGTTTAAAGTGTTTCAGAAATACAGGTTGTTAAAGTCTACTTGTCATAAACTCTCTTCTTGCAAAGTTTTTCAAGGGTTTGTGTTAGGATAGATTTTATTGTATTCAACAAGTGAATATGAGTTGAGTGATTTATGGCTTCTCTCATATGTTCATTTGTTTGTTGTGGTTTCGTCACGGATTGCCAAAGGAAGAGATTGTTAGGACATATGTGTTTCAATTTGTTAGGTTCTAAAATCTTAGGATTTTATGTATTTAGAACTCTAATTTGTATTGTTGGCAGACCATGATCAAAACAATGTTTTAGAAGTGTTTTAGTCTAGCTCAAAGTTGTGATTTTATGTAAAGTTGGAATCGAGTTAAAGCAGGAAGCATTGTGCCTTTCGGCCTGGCTTGATCGATCGAAAGACAGGCTCGATCGATCGAAACTCGGGCAGAATGATTTTCTGCAGATTCGTCCAACTCAGCCCTTAGTGCTTTAATACGTTTTTAGGGTTTCTTATTTGTCCTAAATATAAAAGGCAAACCCTAGCCACGTTTTAGTGTTGCTCATAATTGCAGTTTGTGTAAATCTCTTGTAAGATCTAGATGAGCTTTCCTTTACACAAACTTAGGGTTTTCAAGGAGGAGATTTATCTACGCCTTAATGATCAACTCAGTTGCTGCCATTGAAGCTTAAAGAATACACAAATGGGTGTGCTTGTATCTGGTGGTGAATCCAAGAAAGAAGGAGTCCATGGATTCGGAGCTTACACGTGATCGTGTCAATAAGTTCTACTGGTTGGTAGCAATAAGAAGTCGAGCGTGGGGGCTTGTAAGTCTTATTGTATGAACTTCGATTCTTTCAAGATAGTGGATTCAAGTTTACCTTGAGGATAGCTAGGTCAAATCCTCCCCAGGTTTTTACCAGTTTGGTTTCCTGGGTGATCATATCTTGTGTTATTTATTTTCCCTTACTTTGCATGATTTGATCTTTATTATTGTGATAACCTAGACTTGTTTAATTGGACTAAGTAACAACTTGGCTAATTACCTAGGTTAAATCAATTGTTTAAGGGGTCTAAAAATAATCACACTTGTTAGGAACATATGTCACTACTTTATGTAATTGGCTCATCCTTTAACAAAACGCATTTTACTTGTATTTGGGTAAATTTAGGATGTGTTTAAATACTTCAAGAAAACCATGTTTCAAGGTCAAGTGTTGAAGCCTTCAAGTCTGTCCAATAAAACAAATTGATAGTGCAAATTCATTAAAGCTCGACAGTTACATCTATCGAGCTTAAGAAAGCTGTTCAAAGACTGTGTGCTCGACACCTCTTATCTGTCGAGGTTTAAGAATTTCAGAATTTAAATATGATTTTCTTGGGATCCGTGAATATTTCTTTGGGCCATCTTTTCTCCTAACCCTAGACATATAAAAGGATTGTTTTAAGGGCCATCAAATAGTTCACAAGTTACACAAGCATTGAGCAAACTCTGTTCAAGAAAATTGTGACCGGAGACGAAGTTCTTGCCCTAGTCATCTGTTTCTCTTGAAGAAGTTGCTATGTATGTGCACCGTAGGGTTTTGTGACCAAGCATCTTCTTGATCTTCATCGTGTGGATGAACTAAAGAACTTTGCAACCAAAAATCTTCTTAGTTGGTGATTGAAATCGTGTACTGGGATCCGCGCAATCGATTAGTCACATACTTGGGAGTCGTGCATCAGAAAGGGAAACTATCACTACAGAACAAGTCCAATTGGGTATTAGGGTAAGGGTTCAACTGTAGGTTGGTAAGGTACTTGGGATTCCTTTACTTGTAACCGCTTGTTGTGATAATAGTGGAGTTTCAGGAGTGGTAACCTGAAAATCACCCAATGGGGTTTTTACCGTTAGGTTTTCCCTCTTCGTAAACAAATCACTGTGTTATTTATTTTCCACTACATAATTCGTTTACTGGTGATTTGTTTGTGCTACCATGCGTTTGCATGATAAATTGATTAATTAACAACTTGACTAATTAATTAATTAATTTCTATCACAAGGGGTCATTCAGTTATGGCCTATCAAGGTGGAGCTAAATGCCCCTAGTTTAAAATGAATGCATGATTTTTGAAAATCTTGATGTGATTTTTTTTTTTTTAAAGAAAATAATGGTGGCATTTTTTTTTTTTTTTTGAAAAATGACCCATAGGCGAATGCCCCTAGTATACAAAAGGATGCATGATTCTTGGAAATCTTTATGATGATTTTCTTCCTCTTTTTTTTTTTTTTTTTTGAACAAAAAAAATCTGATGGAAGGTTTTTGTTTTTGAAAATGCATAAGGCGTGGGCGAATGCCCCTAGTTTGGAACATAAATCCATGAGTCTTAAGAAAACTTGAGTTGATCACTTTTTGATAACAATGATGCAGGTGATGATTTATTGAGAACAAGTGTGTTAGACTTGTCAAAATGTCTCAGTTTGATTAAAAAAAAAAATCTTTTTGAGTGTCAAACGATCTTAAAAAAAATTACATGAGAACATGAAACTGCATGGAATTGCATGATTGTAGGACCGAGGGGCTGCATGCCACTTGGCAACTGAAGAGTGCAATTCGGCACTTTTGGAGTGTCGTTCGGCACTTCTAGAGTGCCAAATTGCACTGAGCCACACCATGACACTCACAACAAGGTGGGCCGAAGATCATGTGTTCCGATTTAACACTACTGAACTCTATCTGACAATTGAAGAATTCTCTGCTATTTGGACTACGATCTAGGTAAAAAATATGTAGTGGTTTCATGTGATCCCAGGCGTAAGGAATCTTTGTTTGATGCTCTCAGTCTTCCTACTTCCATTACTGATAGTATGATTAAAGGTCATATGGTGAATCTTTGTGCCATTATCTCTTGGTTGATTGACAAACGCACCTATAGAGTGACTGACAACACGCAGAAAAACTTCGGTTTGGCTTTATGCTTTGTGGGAGAAATTTTTCTTTGCTCTAGAAGACACAACTTTGTGCATGCTCGAGCTATAAGTGTTGTGAGTCAGATTAAGGATGGTAATAGTCCTGTTTCTTTGATCTTGGCAGAAACTCTTCTGGGACTGGATGTTGTGTTTCATGGTGGAGAAACTCAAAACTTTTTAGGGAGTCTTTTGACTTTGTAGATATGGCTAATGGAACGATTGGACATGATTGCCAAGCCTACAATCGGTAATTATAGGCCTAGCAGTTTTCTTAGCAGGGCTGTAATCAAGACTAAATGCCAAACAGAGAGTGACTAGGTGAAATTCTTAGACAAGAAATCAAGTACCTCAATTCAATGGGACTGTTATTGGTGGAAGTGCCTACCCCCTTTACCGAGGTCTCCAAGCTCATATCATATTTTCCTTGTTGGATTGCGGAGAGCAACTTTCTACAAGGGAGATAGACTCTTAAGGCAATTCAAATATGAGCAAGGAATGCCTAGTGGCAAAAGAAGAAGACCTTTCTTTCCTATGGATACAAATCCTACTTCTTTACAGAACATGCTTTTGGGTTTAAAGATGGCTAACCGAGTGGACCAATCTTTTGTCAAGGTTCACTTCCACAAGATAACTATAGAATACTCCAACTAGTTGATAGACAAGATTGTTGACAAGGAAGCTGAAAGGATTGCTATGAGAGAACAGTTTCTTAGAGACAACCGGGAAAAAACCCGATGAAGACAACTATGAACTCAAAAGAAGGGACAATGCTGACAAAGTATCTATCATAGAGGGAATTGATGATCCACAGAAAAAAGAAAAGACTGAAGACAAAGTGACCTTATTTATTTATTTATTTTTGGCTTTGAATCATGTTTGTTTTAGAAGTTGATGTAAAAACTCTTATGCTTAGGAATTATTTAAGATTTACAGGCTAGGGGTTCTGTTTAAAGTGTAGGCTTTTAAGGTTTTGGAACTTTTATGGTTTGGTTTAGAGTTTGGGCTTTTGGATTTTGTGTAATGAAATGGTTGAATTTTTTGTAATTTTGGTTAATGGACAAATGGTGGGTTTTGGGAAATTGTGAATGAACCAATGCATTGTTGCCTATGTACCCCCTTGATAGAAGGATCAGGTCATCATGTAGTTCATGGATGACGATGGTTTTTTATTTATTTATTTGCCTTAACTTTTGCCTAGGTCTCCCTTTCGGGTTTTCAACCTAGCAGGCTCTCTCACTCTTTTTTTTTTTTTTTTAGTTAAACCTAGAAAAGGAAATAACTTAATGTACAACCACCTCAGACATTATATTTCTTCAATTGATCCATGTTGGGTGGCTTAGAGAAAGGGTTTACATCCAAGTCCATCAATCTTACTGCTCCCGTAGAATATATTTGCTTGATAATGTATGGGCCTGCCCAATTTTGCTTGAACTTCTCATTTGCATCTTGAACTGGGGCTTGGATTTCTTTTAACATTAAGTCCCCAATTTCAAATCTCTGGTTCTCATTTTTTTTTGTCAAAAGCTTTCCTAAGCCTCCTTTGATATCCTTGAATGTGATACAAGGCTTTAAGTATTTTCTCATCTAGCATGCACAACTGATCATATCTGCTTTTCAACCAATCTACTTCAAAGATTTCACTTTCCAATATTGTCCTTAGTGAACAGACACCTATCTCAATGGGAAGGACTGCTTCCATCCCATACACCAATGTATAAGAAGTGGCTCCTATGGAAGATTGATGTTCTATACCCCCAGAGTGCATAGGGCAACTGTAGGTGCCAGTCCTTGTAGTCCTTTATGCTCTTCTTCAAGATTCGCCCAATTTTTTTATTAGTAGCCTCAACTACTCCATTATTCTGAGGACGATAAGGCGAAGACTTGTGGTGCTGAATATTAAATTGTCATAGCAACTTTTCTGTTTCTCCCTTGAAATGCTACCCATTGTCGGAGATAATTTCATGCGGTACCCCGTATCTGTAGATGATATTGGTCTGAATAAACTGAGCAACTTTCTTTGCATTCAAAACCTTGAATGAGGCAGCTTCTACCCATTTAGTAAAGTAATCAATGGCTACAAGTATAAATTCATAGCCATTGGATGTTGTAGGGTGGATCTTCCCAATAATGTCTATTCCCCATGTAGAGAATGGCCAAGGTGATGCCATGGTATGTAATGGCATGAGTGGCATGTGCTTTAGATCTCCATGGACTTGGCATTGATGGCATCTTCGAACATGAGTCACACAATCGGCTTCCATAGTGGTCTAGTAGTAACCCTGTCTCATTATCTTCCTTAATAGCATATGCGCATTCATATGTGGCCCATAACTTGACTCATGAACCTCTTCAATTATCTGTTGTGCTTCCTTGGCAGTTACACAAAGGAGATGAATTCCATCATATGATCTTTGGTAAAGCCTTTCACCACAAATGATGTAATTAGTAGACAACCTTCAGATGGTTAACTGATCATTCTTGTCTGCAAACTCCGGGTATGTTCCATTCTTGAGGTATTATAGGATGTCTAAGTACCATTTGCTTTCCTTGTTCTTTCCCTTATCTCCTTCTATTGTTATGCAGTAGACTAGTTCTTCTTTTTGTTTCAACACTATCGGTCTAGCTTCATCTTCTTTAGGCCCATCCATCATAGATGTCATGGTTGCTAAAGCATTTGCGATTTGATTCTGCATCCTTGGCACATACTGATATTGGATCTTGCTTAATTTTGATGCCTACTTTGGAAGGCATTGGTGATAAGGCATAAGTCTTTCTTCTTTGATCTTCCATTTATTCTGTACCTGAGAGATTATTAATGTTGAGTCACCGTACACTTTCAACTCTTTTACTCCAAGGCCTAAGGCTGCTTGTAGACCCATGATGTAAGCTTCATATTCTGTGGTATTGTTGGTGGCAGGAAAGTTGAGTCTGCCAAAAAATGGAATGTGTGTCCCTTTTGGAGAAATTAAGAAAACTCCAATTCCACTTCTGTTTTGATTTGTTGCTCCATCAAAATACATCTTCCATGATTCTACTTCAATCCCCATGATGTCTTCGTCCGAAAAGTCTCCTTGGATCTCTTCAGCTTCTTCTGGTGAACAATGGGCTAAGTGATTGGCAATTACTCTTCCTTTCACAGATTTCTGAGTCACATACTTAATATCAAATTCTGATAAAAGCAAAACCCATTTAGCAGTCTTTCCATCTTGCACAGGTTTTTCCATTAAGTACTTCAAAGGATCCATTCTTGCAATCAACAGAACCTTGTAAGCAAGCATATAATGTCTGAGTTTACGAGTTGCCCAGACAAGTGCTACACATGTATTGGTGGTTTCATCAGATAATTCTTGATCTTCTCGAAGGCTTCTTGGCATTGTTCAACTCCACACTGTTGGGACCTCTTTCTTAAGCAGTCTGAAGATTGGTTCACACATCATAGTAAGTTGGGCTATGAATCTGCCAATGTACTGTATCCTCCCTAGAAATCCTCGGATCTCCTTTTCAGTCCTTGGAGGCTTCATCTCTACAATTGCCTTGATTTTGTCAAGATCAACTTCTATTCCCCTTTGGCTTACCATAAACCCTAATAGTTTTCCGGATGTGACCACGAAAGTACACTTCTTTGAATTCAACTGCAACTTGTAGAACTGGATTCTCTCAAAGAACTTCCTCAAAGCCAGTATGTGCCATTCACGGTCTTTAGACTTTACTATCATGTCATCAACATAAACTTCTACTTCTTTATGGATCAAATCATGTAGCAAAGTGGTGGTTGCTCGTTGATAAGTAGCACCAGCATTCTTAAGGCCAAATGGCATGACCTTGTAGCAGTATGTCCCCCATGGAGTGATAAAGGAGGTTTTCTCCATATCTTCTAAAGCCATCTTAATTTGGCTGTATCCTGAAAATCCATCCATAAATGAGAGCAACGCATGCCCTGCTGTGTTGTCAACCAGGATGTCAATATGAGGCAAAGGAAAGTCGTCTTTTGGGTTGGCCTTATTCAGATCTTGGAAATCTACACACATTCTGACCTTCCCATCCTTCTTTGGTATTGGAACTACATTAGCTAACCACTCTTAGGAATCCTGCATTATACTGTTTTTCTACTTCTTCTTTGATCTTGAGAGTCCATTCTGTCTTCATTCTTCTCAACTTCTGCTTGACCGGCTTCATGGTTAAATCTGTTGGAATGCAATGTTGTACTCTATCTATATCAATCCTAAGCATGTCATCGTATGACCAGGCAAAGACCTCCTTGAATTCTGTCAACAGTGCCACTAATTCATCTTTCTCCAAGGCAGTTAGGGTATTGCGTACTTGGATCATTTTGGGATCATCATCAGTTCCCAAGTTAATGGGTTGGGTTTCTTCTTTTATAGGTTCTAGGTATCCACGTTTTAATTCCTTATTATTAAGGGTTTCTTTACCAATTTCAGAAATAAAAACATTCAAAGCCAACAAATAAGCAGAATCAAACATCATATTAAAAGGGAAAGAGTTTTTAATAGACTCTATAGACTCAACAGATTCAACTGGAAAACTATCACAAAACAGACTTAACAAGAATAGAAACACTAGCAGAAATAGACTCAATAGGAACAGAAGCAATGTTCTTGGCAAGAGTGACTAGCTCGACGATCTTGATCTTCTTGGCAAACGTGACTAACTTGATGGTCTTGATCTTCCTCACAGAGTCCTCCATGGGGTGGGCAACTCCCTCCCATGCCTAATTCTTTAACTTGGTTGTGGCTTCCACAATGGCAGGTGGCTCCCAGTAAGCTATTTCTTCCTTCAGCATCAATATTGTGGGGTCTACATCTATATAATCCATAGCTTCTTTCAACCTCCATATCTGTGGGCTTGTCAGTCACAAAAGCATCTAGGTGCTCCATGCTATCCATCCATTCATCAAATAGCTTATACTTGCCTCTGTTGCCCAAATCAATGGGTTAAGGGAGATGCTTTGGTTCACTTCCTTCCATTCTCTCCTCATTATGTTCAGCATTCTCAAGTGTCATGATTCTAAGACTATGGACCATCAGATTTTGGTCTAGAGTGGCTAGCCCGGCATCTATGTCATCATCCTCTATAGTATGTAGGGTCGGTGTACTTAGTTCTGAATCATAATACGACCCCAATTTAGGAACCTCTCTTCCATGCTTGTCATACCTAGGGCCAAACCTTGAGCTAACATTAGTGATATCACTCCAATCTGAAAGATGCCTATAGGGATATTCTTCATGATACATTTGATTGGCTTGTGCCTTCTCCTCTCTTGCATTCTCTAACACATTTATCAGCTTGTATTGATCAATATCAGTATCACTCCACCCGTTAGCTTCAGTATCATCTTCAATATCTTGATCATAGTAGTCCACATCACTGTCATGTTCCTTATAGAATAGGTCTGCATCTTCATCTTCTCTTTCACTAAGGGGTTTACCCAAATCATCTCCATTGTATGGGCTATCATAACTTCTGTTGCTATTGTCATCACTATTGGTGCTGCTATCATCATCACCATGTCCACCATCACTGCTGCTATTGTCATTACTACTATCACTCTTGTCTTCACTTCCATTTTCATCATCACAAGGGGTTGTTCCCTCTTCTTCATCCTCATCACTGGTTCTTAGTATTCTGGTAGGCCTCCCAATATTCTTCTTCTTCTATGTTGTAGATATGATCCGCAAGGAGTGTAGTCATGGCGTCAGGATCCATATGATCAGCCCAATCAGTAGGAACCCAGGTGGTATCTTCTTTCTTCAATTTTGGAACTTCATTGTTGCAATCAAGTAGTATCTCAAAACCAGGCACCATAGTCTTTGTTATAGGATCGAATCCCGGTTCTGGGTATCCCCCATAATGTTGACTTTCTCCAACTTTTACAAACTTCCCATTCAGTGTAGGAGTGTAGGGCTTCAGAGGTTCTAGAGGACAAGGAAGTCCTTTTGCTTTGGCATTGGCTCGGGCCATCCTTCTTACTTCCATTTCCAACAAATCATCGTCAGTGGGCTTATAGCCTAGCCCAAAAGGTGGTGTGGCAGTTGGAATTGCCAAGTCTTGAATGGTTGGTTTCTTCACAACTCTCCCCAAATTCATCCCAAGAAGGTAGTTCATTCTCCTCATCATTGCTACCACATTGTTTTTACCATAAGGAGCAAAGTCCATTAGGATCTTTTCAACTACTTCTCCTCTCTTTTCAAAGCCAGGCTTCTCAATCTCAAATCCATCTAAGGTCAATGGCTTTTTCTCAGAATCAATACCATAAACGGGAATAGGCACAATCAAAGTATCTCCATAGATGTTCACTGTAGCCCCTTCATGTGGAAACCAAACCTTTTGATATAGGGAAGAAGGTACAACTTTAGTGTTGTGGATCCATGGTTGTCCAAGGAGCATATTGAAGCATGAGGCTATATTAAGGACTTGAAAATCCACCTTCTTGACCATCAGTCCTATGGTAAGCTCTAATGTTATGGTTCCCAAGACTTCACTTCTACTATTGTCGTATGCCTCACATGTTGATCGGTAGGCACAAAGTCTTCAATGCTCAGGCTAAGGTAGCTTGCAGTCTTTAAAGGACAGACATTCAAGGCACTTCCATCATCTACCAAAACCATCAGTATTCTCTTCCCCATGGAATCCACAGTGATATGCAACGGATCATTGTGGTGCTTCCCCTTCTTGGTCAGACCCTTGTCTGAATAGGAATAATGAGTTTCCTATTTATGGACCCAATCATAGCATTCAGGTCTTGGGATGTTGTGGTTGTTAGGACTTGGATTTGGTTGAGCAAGTCTACTAGGTTTTGTCGGTGTTTGTATGAGGCAATGAGTAAACCTTATAAGGATATGTTGGCTTGTGTCTTTTGTAGTTGCTTGAGGACTTCATCTTCTTTGGCAGGTGTTTGTTGAGTGGATCTGTTCAGAGCTTCCACCGGGTTGTTGGTGTCTAAATGTGGGGGTTTGAAGTGTCTCCCCATATTTACGAGTGTTTGGTTATTCTCTTGGGGTTTGAAGTGCCTCCCCCCATTTGTGAACGTTTGGTTGTTTTCCTGTTCTAGTACTCCATTCCATATGTCATATCATGTGGTGGTAGTAGAGGTTCTATCCATTAATTCTTCCCATGTCATCATGAAACACTTGAGTAGGTCATAGATCAAGTCAGACAGGTCTTCCTTATTCTCTTCTTCAGTCATCAAGCAATTAACCCTCAATCCTTTCCCAAAATTATGATTAGGCAAGGGATTGTTAGTGATGCTAGGCCTTATAGGCAGCGCAATCACTTTATTGTCAATTAGGTCTTGAATTGCATGACAAAGGGTGAAACAATGGTCAATGTCATGACCAGGGATTTGATGGTAAGAACATCTTTTATTCACATCAAACTTTGAGGGCAAGGGGTTTGGAAATGGTCTTCGGTCTAAGGGCTTCAGTAACCCTTTTGCTTTTAGTTTGTCAAACACTTGACTCATGGGCATGTACAACTCATGAAATTCTCTCTTAGGTCTAGGCCTTTAGGGTACTTACATAGGTGCAATGGGTGCAATCAATTGATAAGGATCATTTTTATGAATATTGGAAATAGGCAATAAGTTCTTTACAACCATGGCTAACTGTTCTTCTTCAGTCAGCCTCCTCATCATCTGTGTAGCCTTGGCTCTCCACTTGGTAATGAAAGTAGAGAAGGATTCTTTCGGCTCTTGCTTGGTAGTCTCAAGGTCTCTTATTATGATGTCCACTTCCATATTGTACTTGTATTTCTTGTGAAACTCTCGGCAAATGTCCTACCAACTTCTTGCTCTTGCATCAGCTAGGTTGAGGAACCATCTAAGAGCGGCTCCGATCAGTGTGTTTTGGAACATTTGGGCAAGTACTTCTTCGGTTGCCCCGAGGGGTTTCATAGCCCTCATATACATCTTTAGATGGGACTTTGGGTAGCCGGTCCCATCAAACTTGTCTAGGATTGGCATCTTGAACTTGGGTGGCAGCCTTGCATTAGGGAATTGGGAGAGTGAATCGTAGTCCATAAGTTCCTCCATCTTAGGGGCTCTTCTAATCATCTCCTCCATTTTATTCATCCTCTTGTTGATCCTTTTCTCATTCTCTAGGGTTGGTGGATCATGATTAGCCTTGTCCCCCTTTTGATTACTCTTCAAATTCTGAAATTGTTGCATCATACGATTCATGTCTTCCCTCAGCTGAATCTAACTAGCTACCATAGTGTTGAGTAGCTCTTTGGTGTTCATGGGTTCCTCTGTGTTTGGGTGTTCTCCCTCTTCTGCCATGTTACTAGGAGCTTTAGACTTCTTGTGACTTGAACTTCCTTGAAGGTCGAAGATGGGGTTGTGATGTTGCAGCAGTGGAGTTTCTTCTATGCTTGAAGGCTTCAGTATTGTGTTGGGAGTGACAGGCTTGGAGCTGGAGCTACTGGCTTGAGTATCGAGCTTTGGTTCTCTTTGTAGCCTTCCTTCAGATCTTAACTAGATTCTCCCCTAATGACAGGCTTGGTTGGGTTAATCAAAGCTTAGACCTCATCCACATCTATCAGTCAATCAAAACAAACAAACGCAACATGCAATGAAATTTTAACCGGGACCGACCTAAGGGTAGGTTCTAAGTCATTATGTTGTAGGGTTGGTTTGTTGCTTCATTATTTCCCATAGCTGGGATGTTACACCTCCCAAGTTGTAATGTAATGAACATTACGTTGGTCCAAATGGCATGGTTTGTCCTTTACAGTCAATAGGAAATAATCCAGTGACTTTGGGCTATGAGTTGGTGAGTTCGTCACTGGGTACCCAAATCTAATGAAGACCGGTGATCCATGGTTACTACTACCACAAATTGTTGAAAGGGGTGCATACATTGTTGTTTGGATGGCACAGACTATGACAGTTAGGGAAAGATTTTAACAACCAAAACAAAAAACAAAATATCATACACCACAATATTATGCAACATCCCACCAAACATAAATAAACAAACAACAACTATATCATGCAAAACCATGCAAAACAAAGGTACATATTTGGTGACTTAAGTCTAATACGAAGCTTAGCCCTTGACATCCCTGGCGGAGTCGGCATTGTGAGAGACCTCGATGAAAAGCGTCCCTCAAAAAGAGATTCGGGTACCTTTTAGGGCACCTCTCTTTTTGGGTAAGTGGTATGGAGTTGCCACTTATTTTTTTATACAAAAAAAAAAATTAAGAAAAAATAAATACATGGTAAGTGGTATGGAGTCGCCACTTATTTTTGTTATCTTAGTTACATTCTACCCAAAAATAAACAAAGACAAGACAAGACTAGATCTACTAAACCAAAAAACCTAAATCCAAAGGCTACGTTATGGAATGGGAAGGTGTTAGGCACCCATTCTGCCCAGGCAGAGTCTAGTCTTCTAGACTCTTGCGACCAATGTATTTTTTTATGCATGTCATGAATGATTTGTTGAACATGTGAATTGTTAGGTTCTAAAGACTTAAGAACTAATGTATTTAGAACTCTAATGTGTAATGTTGGCAAATCATGATCAAAACAGTTGTTAGTCTTGTTTAGACTTGCTCAAAGTGTGTGCGTTGTATGTAAAGTTGGAATCGAGTGGCTGTAGAAGTAGGCCTGGCTCGATCGATCGAAGAACAGGCTCAATTGATCGAATCTCAAGCAAAATGTTTTTTCTACAAATTTCTCCAACTCAGCCCTAGCCTATTAAAACGTGTAGGGTTTTATGTTTTGCCCTAAGTATAAAAGGCAAACCCTAGCCACATTTTCCTGTTGCTCTATTTGCTGTATGTGTGAATCACTTGTGAGATCTAGAGGTGGTTGCCTTCACACAATCTTAGGATTATCAAGAAGGAGATTTTATTGAGAGCTTGATGATCATTCAGTTACTGCACTAAAAAGCTTAAAGAAACACAAGCGGGTGTGCTTGTACTTGCTGGAGAATCTAAGAAAGAAGGAGTCCGTGATTTCGGAGCTTGCACGTGGTCGTGTCAGTAAGTTTCTACTGGTGGGTAGCAATAGGATGTTAGTGGTCTAAGTCCTATTGTAAAACTTCGATTCTTTCATAGTGGATTCGGGTTTACCTTAAGGATAGCTAGGTTAAATCCTCCCCAAGATTTTACCAGTTTGGTTTCCTAGGTCATCATATCATTGTGTTATTTATATTTCCGCTTGCTATGTATGATATGATTGTTTGATTATGTTAACCTAGATCTGGAATTTGGACTAAGTAATAACTTGGCTAATTAACTAGGTTAATCCAATTGTGTTTTAAGGAGTCTAAAAACAAACATGAATGAAAAATTAAATCACACAAATTTATTTATGAATGAAGTCTCTTCTTTGGTTTTTTTTTTTAATTTTATTCAAATCTGTTTTACTGATTAAAAAAATGATTTTGATTTGTCAAAATATGAGATCTGTTTTGTAGTATTAAAAAAAAAAAAACAGTTTTTGATGAAAAAATTTAGATTTGTTTTGTTATATTTAAAAAAGTGATTTTTGAGGACAAAAATTTAGATCTGTTTTGTTATATGTTTTACAAAAAATTTTAAAAAAAAAAAATTAAGAAGAGAGTTTCACTAATAATCCAAATTTATGCAATCATGAATTAAAATAAACACAAACACAATAATACACAATCTCTTTCTTTATCTCAACAATTTGCATGTATTAAGAAAATCAAATTTGCATCTTAAGAAAGATGCAAATCAATTTTGATTTGAGAAAATTTTAGATCTGCATCTCATAAAGATGCAGATCTCTTTTTGTTTGAGAAACCTTAAATCTATATTTAAGGAAGATGTAGATCTGTTTTTATATTGAGAAAAACTCAGATCTACATCTTATAGAGATGCAGATCTATTTTTTATATTGAGAAAAATTTAGATCTACATCTTATAAAGATGCAGATTTGTTTTTATATTGAGAAAAATTCAGATCTACATCTTATAAAGATGTAGATCTGTTTTGTTAAGAAAAATAATTGTTCACAGACAAATTTATTGACATTCAAGAAAAAGATTATAACAATCACATAAAAAACAATCATGCTTTAACAAAACAACAATTAAGAATTCATGTTGTAGATATTTGAAAAAGAAAGAGATATAAAATGCATCATCACATCACAAGAAAAAGGGTGAAGGAAACAACCTCTTGCATGAGCACACTTTGTTCTTGAGAGGATGTTTTAGGGTTCAAAGAAATTTGTTCAATTCTCTTTGAAACCTAAAACCCTAATTTAAGCAGCAACCCTTAGAGAGGGGATCAGAAAATATAGGTGGTTTGAGAGTCAAAAATGTATGTCTCTCTGAGCAAAAAAAAAAAAAAAAAGAAGTTGCTGAATTATAAGGTTCAGTCTCTATTTATAGAGGCCAGAAAACTCTAAAAAATAGGTACAGGCGATTAGGGTTTGAATCTGGATGCATCCTTTTGCGAAAAGATTGAAAAGGGTATGCATAATCGTCACTTGAAGGCCGTTGGGCCAAAGCCCAGATCAGGAAAATTCGGTCCTTTTAGAGTGCCATTCGGCACTCCAAAAGTGCCGAATTGGCTTTATGGCTCTGAATGCACTTTCCTATTTGGGTGCCATTTGGACTCCTTTTCTAAGGTTTTTTGGCCGGTCCTTGTACCTAGACATCTTTTCATCCTCCACCTATGATTTTTCATCTCTTTTTTGGATAATTCAAGATATTTAAGAACAATTATCTTGTAGATAAATACCCTAAAATAAATCTTGATAAAGTTTAGATTATCCACAGTTTTATTGTTATCCAATCATCCATTTTATTTCCATGCTTGCATCCATATTTTAAACACTAATTATCAACCAATCACAAAATTATTTAATTAATTTTAATTGATCATGCGTGGTCGATTCTACTTAGACACAATGAATGTTGATCGTACAAACTTGATCATGCGATATCTTTCGATCCGATAGTCCGATTTGATAATCGGAAACACTGCTGCGACCATTAGAATCTCAATATCATTTTTATGAAATGATGCATGTAATGCAAAGACAAAATGATGCATTTAATGCAAGAACAAATTGATGCATGTAATGCAATTATGATTTTTGGGATACATGGATTGGTCATTCAAGTCATTCTCTTTGATTAAATTATGGGTGTAAAATTGAGTGTCTACACCTAGAGAGCTACATAAGGTTTTCTTTTTGAAACCCTAGCCTCCTCCAACAGAGAAGAAAGAGTTCTTCCTGTGTTTCTTGTATGCCTTTAGGTTCTGTAACCAAGCAAAGTCTCTCACATCATCATTGAAGATCCTATTGGTGTTTCTATGTGAAGCTGTTGCAAATCAACTACATCAATCAAAGGGTTGCTATGGAGTTGGTCACGTATTGGGATTCGTGCAAAGCAGTTAGTCATGTACTGGGATCCATGCATCATTGGTTAGTCACGTACTAGGATTGTGCATTGAACGGAAATATTGCCGCTACAATATAAGTCCAATTAGGTATTAAGGTAAGGGTTCAACTATAGGTTGGTGTTTCGGGATAGGCCAAAGGGTTTGGTAAGATTCCCTATACTTGTAACCGCTTGTGATTGATAATAGTAGATTCTTGGGAATGGCGACCTTAAAATCACCCGGTGGGGTTTTGCCTCGGTGGTTTTTCTTATTCATAAACAAATCACCTATGTCAAATTTATTTTTCCACTGTATTTAGATAATCTGGTGATTTGTTTGTGCAGCCATACCATTGCATGTTATTGAACCTAATTAATTAACTTGGGTAATTAATTAATTGAAGGGGTCGATTCATTTTAACCCAACACTATATGTTTCATTCTCATTCTTAGATTTTGAATCATAACTTTGCACCATCAAATGTTTTGAAGCACACATAGCAAACGGAACCAAAGTAGTTAATCAAAAGCATATAATGACATAACATTCAAAGTTTGGCCAGAAATAAAATTCATTTTCAAAGAAAAATATTATATTACTAAAGTGTTGTGGAAATACATCTGGGTGAAAAAGTGTTGTGAAAATACATGTTGTGGTGTTTAAACAACGAAAACTGTTGTTTAAAAAACATTACCAAACAGGCCCATAATCATTACATACGTTTTTTCTTTAACCGCATTTCTCAATCCGTTCTTTGTTTAGTTTATTTTCTAGTTTTGACTTTGTTTTGGTGTAATTTCATTCATTATTAGAAGAAACAACCAACACTGTCTTATATGATTTTTGTTGACCCCCTTTTGGAAGAGGGATATCAATTATAAAATTCCTCCACTGTGAACAACTCGTTCATCAATTCCTTTGAATGTTAAGTAAAAGAAAGTATAGAATGAAGAAGAAAATGTGGGACACAGAAGAGAGAAGTGAGTATGTGTTTAGTGTTTACCACTCAGCCTACTATTTTCCTGAATTCCTGTCCAATGATGGATTTTTCCTTGACCAATTTATAGCAACATACGGAAAAATATCAATTCCTTCTATCCCAAAATATCTTTAAATTAAGATATACGGGAGCTTTAAAAAAAATGAAAATGTTTATGTAGACTTTCCATATTACTCTCTAAATTTAGTTTGGGCCTACCTTTGCTTATGAGAGCATTCGTGTGCTAGGCCAAGACTGAAAAGGCTGAAGGTTTTCGAAAGGGCAAAACCTCCTTCAAATAATTAGAAAGGAACGAGATAAGGGTGTTTGCCTGTTTGAGTTGAGGGGTGGGCAATGGCCTTTGGGTTAGAGGTTTGACATGTGCGTAGAGCGTGTTCAGAGAGGCCTTTATTTTTTATTTTTTATTTTTTATTTTCATTCATGTTAACATTTTCATTGATGTCAATTTTGTGTTCATTGCAATTTCAGTATTCCTCTTTTAGTGCTAGTTTTGTGGGTTAGTTAATTTTTATCGTGTATAAATCTCCTCACATCTCTAGGTATTTTTGTAATTAGAAAATGCATTAACCTCAAATTAAGATGAATGCAAAATATCAACAAAAGTAATGCAAAATAATGAATTGGTCCAATTCAATCTATTTCGGTCCACTTCGGTCCCTCCTGTCCATTTCTATCCATTATAGTCTATTCAGTCTAGCACGGTCCATTACGGTCTACTTCAGTTCACTTGGTCCATTTGGTCTATTTGGGTCCACTTTCCTAGAATTAAGTTTCTCTTCCGATTCATTACCAATTTTTTTCCCACAAAGACATTTAAGAATTTTAATTGATAAAGGGCTTTGATTTTTTTCTTTTCCATAAAATTTTTAATATCATAAATTAATGTCAAATGGCTCGCACAAGGAACTTCTTAATATCATAAATTGGAGTCTATTTGTATTGTAGTACTTATATAACAAACACTCTGTTATGTAGATTGTAGATAGTGAAGACCACTAAAAGATACATAATCTTACAATTTTCTTTATAAGCCTGTTGAAATTTTCAGTTTTTAAAAAAGAAAATTGGAAAAGACATTTAGAAAAAATAAAGAAAAGAAAAGCAAAGAGTGAATAAGGAAAGAAAGAGAACAAGAATTTGATTTTAAATAAAAAAGAAAGTGAATTGAATAAGTGATTGATTTGAGATGGGCAAAATGATCCCCTTCTCCACGACATCTGGATCCTCATTCTGTCAAAATTTGATATATAAGGTTTAAAATGTGCCAACTCATTTAAAATCCTCATCGTACATGTGTAGTCCATGCTAAGAGGATTTTTATTTTTTGATTTAGTGTCGAAAGTTCCAATTCGAGATGTATACTTTTTTCCAGCCATATTAATGCATTTGACAATGACTTCATTTTTTGGAGCCAGCCTCACAACACAAAGTTTATGTAGTTGTACAAGAAACATCCAATCATAGGCACCAAATTGTATTCTCTTGGCGGCTTAAAGCCCTACAATACCGAAGCTAATAGTGGCGAAACTGAAAAAGTGTGGTGCCTAGGGCTTGATTGTCTATTATGATTCAACTAGTATATGTTAGAGTTACTCACCGTTAGGAAGGCTTGATATAGTTTGAGGCTTACAGCGATATAATTTGATGTTTACAACACATTTACCACATTTTTTTTTAGTCAAACAATTTAAGTTTTCACTAGTCGCTAACCCGTGCGATGCACGGGATTCTTTAAAAAAAAAAAAAAAAACAATATTGTAATTATCATTTGTTGCACTAAATCAGAATGTCTCAAGACTGACTAATCAAATAATAAAACTAAATGGAGAAGACCCAAGCATAACATAAAATCTTCACTAATTCAAATAATAAACATTGTCAAACCTAGCAAACAATGTGCTTGTGCCCAATAAAAAATTGTAAAGACAAATAAGGGATAAAGAAATCCTGTATATCATCTCCATAAAAATACATACATGCTAAAAAGATTAATACCACTACCATAGGTCCATTGGCAATGAAGTTATTTTCATAGTTACATATATATTGTTAATAAACAAATAATCAAATTGCAATAATAATCACAATCTTATTTTCATAATAAATAAATAGAATATAGTTACCAATGTCAAATTCTTTTGCTATGACTCAAAAAGAGTAGAGAAAGAACATAATACAACAAATCTGCATTATATAGAAGAGTACATCATATATTTATTCAACATAAAACATTGAGTTTTATAAATCTTCCTTTGCTTGCTCACATTCCCAACCACGTCCCTTGTGCTAAGATACCATAGATATTGCTTTTTCAAAATCATGAAAAGACTTTGCCAATAAAACCTTCTCCATGTCAAACCCTTTTGCTTTGTCTTGAAATAGTTCCTAGAAAACAGCCGCTTTACCCAAGTTAGGGGCTTTGAGAACAAAAAAAGAATTATAGTATTTGAGAAAGTGCGATAACCACAATATATTGGTGTTATTTTCATATATAACAGATAACGAAATGTGGAAACACCATTACTAAACAAAACCTGTTCTTTAGACTCAGAAAGTATCATTAACAGGCAATTCTGTCAACTTCTTCTCTCTTTTTTTAAGGGAAAAAAAAATTGCTTTTCACCTACCATAGGCAAAAGGGCCATAATCCAAAGCTCTACCCAAAATACAATTTAGGATGGTTAAGGACAACCAATATGAGAATCAACTTCAAAATAATTAAATAAGAAATAAAGACCACCATAGCTCAATTTTTAAAGTAGCTTTCCTCACAGACACATGCACAAGAAATCACTATATCAAACACATAAAGAAACCCAAATGGGATTTCAAGAAAAATAAGACTACCCAGATTTAAACTAACCTCAAATGTATCAAAATCATCATTATTGATAACAGTGAAACTCAACTCTCAGGACTGGGAGTCTCAAGCAAGCAACTTCGTTCAGACAAAAAGTACATCTCTCAATAATGTGGATCTTTTTTTAGGTGAGGAACGAACTATGTGCCTTCCTTATCTTGACGTTTGTCAAGAAAACCATATTGGGTGAAATGGGTTGCTATTAGATTTGTCGGTTTTGTAAAAAAGTTCAGCTAAATTTAGCTAAGGAATTAAATCATTTTTACCTTTAACATAAGCTTCTCAGCGAGTTTTATGTGTGTGGATATAGTTAAGTATCTTTTAGAGGAAAGAGTGAGATAAGAGACTATAAATACATGTACATTTATGAAAATTAATAAAAGGTGAAAACTTTTTGTGTGTGTGCAACTGCTGCCATTGCTATTTTGCTGAGATTCCAAGTAGTGTGTAATGGGTTTAGCTTTGATTGAAAGTTATGCTCATGCCCACCAAATCTTTCTAACCTAGGACTTTGATTTTGATGATGTTTTAAAAAAAAGTTGAAGATTGAAGATACTAAGTAGACATTAAACATAAGTTATTCCCAATTAAAAAATTAAGTATAAGTTATTATACTTAAATGGCAGCCAACACAATTCAAAGCATACCACATCAATGATTATGTTTGTTCAACATTAAAACAATGCTAGAATGGAGGGGTATAAAACATTTGAAGCAAAATAGACAGAAGATTGAAAGCAATCACCAACCTTATTAGATCTTAGAATATCTATCAGTCCACCAATGAGCTTCTGATCAATGGCCATGTGATAAGGAGAGGACCTTGTAGCCTCCTCTAAGTCAAATGGATTGTCTATGCACGTGGCAGCTATAAGCGGTGTATTCTCTCCAGCTTCTGCCAAGTACTTCGTCAACATGTTTGCACCATATTCCCAGCCAACGACCATCAATGTAATCCATGGCCTTGCCTTATTGATGAACTATATAGCTGTGGAGATATCATCACTGTTAGCAGCGGTAAATAATCTACAGAAAATAGAATAGTAAAGAAGCTCCTACTATCAGCACATTCAAAAGAAACCTGTATTAGACGATTCTCTTGTCCATGAACCTCCCATGCCCACACCACTGAATTTTAAAAAATATATATATTAAAAAACTGGTCAGTCCTAATTCACCCCACACATCTGGAATGCGATCCCTCATTGCTTGATGTGGTGCAATGAAAAACCATGCGAAGAAAAAGTCAATAATAGGAACGAATCTTAGCTTCCATGGTTATACCAAAATTTTAAAAACAAACCTTACCATAACTAACAAATAAATTTTTTACATAAACAGCAAAGACAAAGTTGCAGAAGGAGGACATTGGAAAAGAAGCTGGGGTTTGCAACCAAACAAAGAATCAAACAAAACCCCTCAAAAATCTAGATGCTGCTCTTAAAGAAGATTCTTCTAAAAATTTTTTTTTTTAAAAAAAAAAGCAAGGTGTACAAATGACATTTTTTGGCATGGTGTGTGTTACTGTGTTGTATATTTGTATTGTTTTCTATGCTAATGATTTAGTAGATCTGTGTTGAAAGAAATTGTTGGATGTTGATGAATAGTAGTCAAATTATGTGGTCCTTACCACGTTGTTAAAAGAAGCTCAAAATGGTAGAAAAGAAAAAAGTTCACAATGTGGACTTTTAGCCACTCTATAACTCCTTTTCTTTTCTTTTCTTTTTTCTCTGGTTTTTTTTTTTTTTTTGGTTCTAAATTGATGAATTAGAGAGAATATGGTATTATTTGAGTTCAATAGGTTCAATTATAGGCTTCTAAATATGTTCAAGTTATTTTGGATTTGAATTGTAACATGGAACTAATAAACTACTTCTACTACTACTTTGGGCTTGGCTTTTTCTCAAACACCTTCTATATGTAAAGCAGCAAATAGGTTTAAGTCTCTACCAAGTGAGCAAAAACAACCTTACCATGTGGCTGAGGACCATTCTAAGTAGTAGGAAGTAAACAGAAGTAAACAAACCAAAATTGATGGCCTTTTTGTAAAAGAACCAAGATGCAAACTAACACTAAAGTTGACATTCATCCGGTATTAATGTGTGTGTGTGTGTATATATATATATATATATATTATCACAGACCACACATTATCAATTTATCATCAATAATAAGATCAAATTCAAGATCCCAAAATCAAGGCCTTCAAAATAGAAAGGAACCTGAATACCTAATTTTCCACACAACAGTAGCTACTTCATTAACTGAGTCAAAGACAACAACCCAAACTATCCAAACCCCAATTTTGGTTCAAAAATGAGACCTCAAATCACCAAAACCTATAAAAAAAATAAACAAATAAACAAATAAATAAACACCCTTTTAATGCTAGCAAACCAAAGGCCAACCATTCAGCCATAGCAACCCAAAACACCAAAGCAGAACAGCCACAAAAAAAAATTCCATGAACAACTGAAGCGGAGAGAGAACAGTATATAGGAAGTAATAATTGGGTAGATAGATTTTCAATTGAAGAGCAAATCAGAATTCTTACCTCAACAAATATGGTAAAAAAATTCAAAAACCCAAACCAAACAAACCCTAACTCACGCACAGAGAGAAATTTACAGAGTTATACCTCTTCGATATGAGCGAAGCAGCTGAGGAGGTAATTCTCTTAATCCTTTTAGGGTATTTGACATCCAAAGCTTTTTCCAGCGAACATCATGGTTGGCATATCAGTGAGTTGGGTTGCAAGATGGTAGGCAGATTCAACGAAGAATTTTCCATTGAGGTTCGGTAACCGTATAAGCCTGTATGGTCTCGGAGTGGGAGGATAAGGAGAGGAGATTTTGCGATTTGGGGGAAGGAAAAAAAGTGGAGAAGAGATGTGTTTTGAGTTTTCGATTTTCAGAGTTGGGGAGAATAGTTATAGGGTTTGGTTTTCAGAATTGGGGAGAAATTTTAGTTGAAATTTTCGGGTATGAATGAGAGGTAGAAGCGTTACCCAATACGTTTGGGGAGAAATTTTAGCTGAAATTTTCGGGTATGAATGAGAGATAGAAGCGTTACCCAATACGTTTTAGTATTTTATTTATTTATTTTAGTTAAATATATATTTTTTTAATAATGCTGACGTGTAAAATTGTGGAGAAGGCAAAGGTTTCGATTTTATATATATATATAGATTAGGTTGGATTTCTATTGGTCTAATAAGTTAAAGGCCTTCTTAAGCGTAAAAATTGTAGGCAACATAAGCTCGCTTTTAACTAATTATTATCATAAATTTTGGGCCTTTTTATAAAGAGGTGGGCCCTTTTTGTAATGGGGTCTTAGAACAAGGCCGAAGTTGCCTAAACCTAGATTCACTCTTCTTCTATTTTGATATCTGCGGTGACTTCTCTACTCCAATGCTTCTTCAATTCATGGTCTAACAGTGCCTAATTTTTTTTCCTCTTTTTATATATTTGGAGTATATTAGTACTATGAGATGGTAAATGTGGGTGTACGTTAATCCCTTTTTTTTTTATTGGCAAAAATGCAAATTACACTCTTTAAACTTGATTGAAATTCATTTCAGTTTTCTAACTTTACTTTCATTCAATTAAGTCCCCTATGTTTGATTGAAATTCATTTCAGTTCTCTAACTTTACTTTCATTCAGTTGAGTCCTCTATGGTTCACATTTATTCATATTAGGCATTTCATTCAATTTTGATAAAAATTGCCATTAAAAAAAAATTATTTTTATCACATAAAAAAATTTATAAAATTAATAAATTTTTTTATGTTAATTTATTTTCTTAAAATGTTTTTTCACTAGTTATTGGCATACTTAAACAGAAATTTTTAATGAAATTGGATGAAAAACCTGAGTTGAAAAACTTTGAAACTTAGAAAACTCAATTAAATGAAAGTAAAGTTAGAGAATTTAAATGAATTTTAGTTAAACTTAGAGGGTGTAATTTGCATTTCAGCATTTTTTTTTTAAATGACATGGTTATTTTATTTGATGGTGTAAATAGAATCTTTTACATCAAATTCAAATCCCTATTAAATTATGACTTCTTTAATTTATTTTTCTTAAAGGAATATCGGAAGAAAAATCTCTTATTATAAATACTCTTTAGAAGGAGACAATGATAATAAATTATAATTAATAAAAATTTCTTTTGAGATATTTTCTCTATCTTTTTCCCTGATAGTCTTATGTTCTTGTTGAACTTAGGTTTTTTTGGAAGCGTATATGTTGCAAATTCTACTTCTACATGCCTGTACTACATAATGTAACCTGTGGTTTCAACTTGGAATGGTAATCAAGAATTATCTGAATTTCTTCCTAAGGAGGTTTATCTACTTCTTTATTCTAATTCAAAGGTTCTTATTTAATTTTAGATTATGAATTTGCTTTCTATTGCGATGGTTTCCCACGGTTACAAACCAAAACCAAAGTTTGGAAAGAAAAAGGCTCAAAGTGATTCAGTCACTTTTTCTATCTTTCCCTTTTATGTTTTTGCATTACTTGTTTATTTTGCTTTCTTGTTTTTGAGTCAATCTAGTTTCACTACAACAAAAGTGGGCTATGGTGACAAAATCTAGTGAGAATAAACAATTTCATCACCAAATGATAACATTTAGTGAGGAAAAGAAGAATTCATCACCAAATATTATAAAAATTTTAAAATTGGTGACGAAATCAATATTTCGTCACCAAAGATGTACCAATTGGCGACAAAATCAATATTTCGTCAACAAAGATGTACAAATTGGTGACAAAATATTTATCTCGTCACTATAGGTCATAAAAAAAATGAACCTAGGGTGACAAAATATTCGCGTCACCAAAGACTTACCAGAGGTGACAAAATTCTAAATTCGTCATTCAATATTAGGATGTAGGTGTTTTTGGTGACGAAATAAATTTTCATCACCTATTGTTTAACCAAAGACTAACCAGAGGTGATGAAATTCCAAATTCATCATCAAATATTAAGTTGGAGATGTTTTTGGTAACAAAATAAGTGTTCGTCACCTATTGTTTACAAATAATTAAGGATAACCATGGGCAGGGTATACCTATATATACTCGACCCAATTAATTTATCCATAGATATCCGATTACCTTATCCAATTAGTATCCATACCTAATTGTTACCCGATCAATTTATCCATAGATATCCATTCCTTACCCAAACCCCTTCTTTTTATAAAATCACCAAATATGCTCAAAAACCACTAAAATGACCAATATATCCTCAAAATCTCTAAAATAAGTAAAATACCCACGAAACCTTTAAAATGACCAAATTACTCCTACAATCCCTAAAATCACCAATTATGCTAAAAAAAAACCACTAAAATGACCAAAATATCCCAAAATCTCTAAAATGAGCAAACTACACATGAAATAACCTCGAAAATGACCAAAATACCCCTGAAATCACCAAATCAGCTCAAAAACCACAAAAAAATTTCAAAATATCCCCTAAACCTAATAAATGACCAAAACCCACAAATCCTAAAAAATAACCAAAGTACACACGAAACCTAGAAAATGACCAAAATACCCCCGAAACCTAAAATTTGGCCAAAATACCCCCAAAACAAAAAACCACCAAAATAACCCCTAAACCTAAAAAATCCGAAATACCTCCGAAACCTAAAAACTTACCCAAATAGCCTTGATGCTTGAAAATTACCAAAATTAATAGGCATGTCATCAATCAATTGTCTAAATTCAAGTTTTTATAGTTTAAAATAACGCATAAAAGATGATTTTAAAGATCAAATGGTAAATTACATCCAATTGGGATGAAAATTGGTATGCATGTTAAGAACATATAGAACATGTAATCCAACAGTTGGATTTTCAAAATATGCATTCAATAATAAGTTAGTGGGTGGTGTAACATTTTTTAGAGTTACAATAGGTGTAACTTGAACCCAACCCTATATTTCTTAATTTGATGTGAATTTTGATAAATTTACCATTAGATTACATTATCTTTATATATTTTTCATGCTTACAAAATCTCAAGGTGATCAAAGACTAATAGGCATGTCATCAATTAATTGTTTTGGCCACTACCTCAAAGTTCAAGGGATGTTTCAGCATTTTTCCCATGAAATTTTACAAGCAAAGGGAATTTGCATGCAATCATTTCACAAGCCACGTGGTCTTCTTGGACCATGGACTTCTTATATGCAGGCATTTGGCAAGTCTAGTCTAATAATCACTTAAATTAAAAGGTATAGTCGAGAGAGAGGCATGAAGGGAGGAATCAATTAGTTCAAGATTAAAAATAAAAAATAAAAATAGACATTCATAGAGGAAAAATATAATTGGGGTTTGATGATTATTATGTATTTGTAAGTTAAATAATTTTTTTATCACACCCCTAGGGGTTTTTTTTTTTTTTTTTGTGACTGGAAAATTTAATAATCCCAATTTATAATGGATGCAAATTATTAACTTTTATTCCAAAAAATAGAAAAGCCTCTGAGCACGCGCGTGCTCAAATGCTAGTTTTAGTAAATGTTAATAATTTCGATCTATTATAATTGGGATTACTACATTTTTCAATCACAAAATACCTAGGGGTGTGATGAAAAAATTATTTCATCCACAAACACATAATACTCATCACACCACTAAGTATTTTGTGATTGGAATTTAAAATGTTTAATCCAATTTGAGACTTATACGTTTGTCCACTAATATTATGCATTTGCAAACTATTGATACAACCAAAAGTTTCCAAGGGTAACTCCAAAAAATGAACACCAAAATAGCATTGAAATGATATGGGTGAAATAATTTTTAAGTATATAAATCTCATCACAAAAAATGAACATCAAAATAACATTCATTTTTTGTAGCTAGTCTTATGACACTTCTGGCCATATTAGTAGTTTTAAATGTTCAAATTTTGGGGAAAAAAAAAATATAAACCTCATAGTATAATAAAAAATTGTGACACTAAACCAAAAAAAAAAAAAAAAAAATGCCTCTTTGTGTATTTGTTCAATAACATTTATGCAACTGCTAACCACCGAAATAGTTAAAAGTGTAATGAAACCTACCACCCCCAAAAAAAAAAAAAAAAAAAAACTATGATTGTATTGAAGTCATTGTGTGGGTACTTTTACTTACAGACCTAAGAAAGTAAATTGCATTCCATTAAACTCAAATATTTGGGAAGCCCACACGGTCACATGCGAAGGCCACATAGTCACATGCGAATCAAAGTTTTTTTAAATTTATGTTAACATAATTTTTCGCATAACTTATAAATAGAAAAAATAAATAAAAATAAAATAAAATCAAGATAGATATAGCACTACTAATCTAATATTGATCATCTTTCACTCTATTTATTGATATATTTGAAAAAATCCATCTATTCATAATAACATAATGAAGACATACATCCATATACAAAAAATAAATAAATAAATAAAAGAAAAAAGCCACCAAAGGTGTGGCTCTCATTGATTCTATATTAAAAACTAAAAAACAAAGGTGTGGCTCTCATTGATTTGTTGTGCATACAACTAGCACTAGCAGACCAGCAAAGTAGTGAAGCACGTAGTTTGTAAACTAAAGGTGGAGGTTCAGTAACTTCAGTTTGTAAACAGCGTGTAGTGAATTTTTTTGATTTCTTTCTGTGCATTGCCCAATTTTTAGGCGGGTTCTAAATAGAGTCTTTCCCTATTGATTTTTTGAGATATGGAACAACAATCCCTATTGATTTATAATATTTAAACTCAGCGGCAATTCTATGTATATCATTATGAATTCTAGACATTGCTTATTATAATTTTTTCCCTTCATGCGTGTGCATAAATGTGTATATTAAATATATGCAATTTTGTGACTTGAAATGTTAAATTTTTTAAGTTTAATATTTGTATGCAATCTTTTATTTCTGTTTCACACTAAGATGCGTTAATGAGTTTTGTTCAAAGTGTTTCAGAAATACAAGTTATCAAAGTCTTCTTGCCATGAACTCTCTTCTTGCAAATTTTTTCAAGAGTTTGTGTTAGAATAGATTTTATTGTATTCAACAAGTGAGTATGAGTTGAGTGATTTATGACTTCTCTCATATGTTCATTTGTTTATTGTGATTTTGTCACAGATTGCCAAAGAGGGAGATTGTTAGGACATATGTAAATCATGTTAGGAACATATGTCAATATAGAATTGGCTAATCCTTTGACAAAACACACTTTACGTGTAATTGGGTAGATCTAGGATGTGTTCAATGCTTCAAGAAACAAGGTTTCAAGTTCAAGTGTTAAAGCCATGCAAATCTGTCCAAGAAACAAATTAAAAAGTGCTGGATTTTAAAGCTCAACAGCTAGCTCGACATCTAGTATCTTTCAAGGTTTAAAAGGCATTTTAAGCCCGATGCTCGACAACTGCTTGATAGATAGGGTATTTATCGAGATTTAAGAAAATCAGTTTTTCAAATCTGATTTCACTCCAATCTATGAATAGATGTTTGGGCTTTCTTTTCTCACAACCCTAAACATAAAGGATTGTTTTAAAGGCCGTCATAGCTGATGCAACTCAATGCAAAAGTTTTTCACAAGCATATTGTGAACCGAAGGCATATGCCCTAGTTCATCTTTCTATTCAAGAAGCTACTATGTTTGTACACCATAGGATTTTGTAACCAAGGAGCTTCATGATCTTCATTGTGTTGATGAACTGAAAAACTTTACAACCAACATCTTTCTCAAGTTGGTGAGTAAGCCACGTACTGTGATCTGCGCATCAAATTGGTTAGTCACGTACTGGGAGCCGTGCATTGAAAAGAGAGATTATCACTACAAAACGAGTCCAATTGGGTATTGGGGTAAGGGTTCAACTATAGGTTGGTATAAGATACTAGGATTCCTTTATTTGTAATCACTTGTTGTGATAATAGTGAATTCTAGGAAGTGGTGACCTCACCCGGTGGGGTTTTTGCTATATGGGTTTTCTCTATTCATAAATAAATCACTGTGTCAATTTATTTTCCGTTGCTTTTTAACTTAGTTGGTGATTTATTTGTGCTACCACGCTTATTGCATGCAAATTGAATTAATTAATTAACTTGGCTAATTTATTGGTTAATTCATCACAATGGGCCAATACATTCTTATGTTTGGTGTTTTTCTTTGGTCAACTAAAAAAATATTGCTTATTTTTCAAGAGTGTTTTCTAGGATTTTTTTTTTTTTGGGAAAAGAACTTTATCTTATAGCAAGCTAAATAAGGGAAATTATGAGATTTTTTTTTTTTTCAACTCAATTAAAGTTGCTACCAATCATAGGAAAATGAGATATTTATAAAAAAATAATTTTTGAAAAACGACACATTTTTTATTAAATATGTTAGGACATATGTGATTCACTTGTTAGGAACATATGTCACTATTTTATGTAATTAGCTTATCCTTTGACAAAATGCACTTTACTTGTATTTGGGTAGATCTAGAATGTGTTTAATACTTGAAGAAACTATGTTTTTAGATCAAGTGTTGAAGACATGCAAGTTTGCCCAAAATTCAAGCTGAAGAAGTGATGTTCATTAAAGCTCGACAGCTAGCTATCCATCGAGCTTAAGAAGCTGTTCTAGCCCCGAGGCTCGACAGCACCTCGATAGATAGCTATCTGTCGAGCTTTATGAAAAACAAAATTCTAATTTTGTTTTGACTCTAATCCATGATTATGTGTTTGGGTTTTCTTTTCTTCTAAGCCTAGACATATAAAATGATTATTTTAAGGGCCATCAAAGGGTATGCAAGTTGCACAAGTGTTGAGCAAAGCTTGTTCAAGCAATTTGTAACTGGAGACAAAGTTTTGCCCTAGTTCATCATTCTTGTGAAGAAGTTGCTGTGTATGTGCACCGTAGGGTTTTGTGACCAAACATCTTCTTGATCTTCATCATTGGGATGAACTGAAGAACTTTGCACCCAACAACCTTCTCTAGTTGGTGATTGAAGTCGCGTACTGGGATCCATGCATTGGTTAGTCATGTACTTGGGAGTCGTGCATCGAAAAGGAAAATTGTCACTACATAATAAGTCTAATTGGGTATCAGGGTAAGGGTTAAACTGTAGGTTAGTATAAGGTATTAGGACTCCTTTACTTGTAACCGCTTGTTGTGATAATAGTGGAATTTCGGGAGTGGTGACCTGAAAATCACCCAGTGGGGTTTTTGCCATTAGGTTTTCCCCATTCGTAAACAAATCACCATGTCATTTATTTTCCGCTGCATATTTAGTTATTTGGTGATTTGTTTGTGCTACCATGCATTTGCATGTTAATTAACTTAATTAATTCACTTGGTTAAATTAATTAATTTGTTAATTTATCATAAGGGGTCAATTTGTTTTTGGCCTATCAAAATACAACTCCTCTTTTTCAAAATTTAGTAGTCAAGAGATGGAAAATACAATGTAAAAGCTCTATAACAAAAAAGTTACGTTTTTAGTAATTAGCCAACGCATTATACACCACTCTCTCTCTCTCTCTCTCCCCATCTATCCCAATATAAATACCCATTTAAATCATGTTATCAATATCATTGCTAACATCTTATTTCACTAGCTCTTTCTTTGTTTCCACCCTTTTAATTATTTCACTCTCTACTATCTTTCATAAGTTGCAAATCATACCATGGGTTTCACAATTGCACAAGGACTCGTGCAAGTGTTGCTAATTGCTTCCACAATGGCAGTTAGCACAGCCAGGCCATTTGGGAAATGCAATAATACATAAACTTCCTACAGGATCATCGTTGGTGACTCGTACCACTAGAATTATGGCTTTAACTACAACAAATGGGCAATCAAACATGGTCCTTTCTACTTAAATGAGACTCTAGGTGAGCTTAATTACTTTGCTATTGCTACTTGTTACAAATTGCCATGCATAGTTCAGGTTATATAGTGACCTAAATCATATTTTTAAACCGCTTGTGTTTTTATGACAAGTTATAAAATTCATTATGATATCAAAATATATAGTCAATTCTAACTTTGAACTTTGTTTTCAATTTATTTATTCGTAGATTATCAATTTGGATCCTTAAGGAACATGACAAATATGTGCATTTTTTGTTTGTTTTGCTGAATGCAAATATGCATAAAAATAACTGTTTATATGATGTTGATTGCAGTTTTCAAATATGATCCACCAACTCCAAACACATTTCCTCACAGTGTTTACATGCTACCAAACCTCCAAAGCTTCATTAAATGTGACTTGAGAAATGCCCAGATGCAGGGAAATGCAACACAAGGAGCTAGGGAGGGCTTCGAGTTTGTGCTAAAAAGGCCATCGCAACCTCACTACTTTGTTTGCGGTGAGCACGATGGCATTCATTGCCTGAATGGAACAATGAAGTTCTTTGTGACTCAAATATGCCGCTATTATAGATAATTACGAATACAACGTGTGTGCCATGGGAAACTTTATTTGCTACTCTCTCTTTTCACATTTTGTTGTGCTGTAGCAAATAATGTGTTTTCTTCATCTTCTTCTTTATTAAGTTAAAGACTATTTGTAATTTTGAATTAATAGTAAGGGATTGATTGCTCATTTTATAGTTTATGAGTCACATTCTAAATCAGATGATTTTCTATAATTTATGTATTTTCTTTCCCCGTCCTTGAAGTTACAAACAATATATGTTATGAGTTCTGAATAATTGAGACGATAGAGAATAAATGTACTAGTTGTGACTGGGTATTGATGTTCCACAGAGGTGGCATTTTGCATCCTTGCTCGTTTTATAGTAATATTTACCATTTTAAATTGAAAGTATCAGAGTCTTTTACAATTGAAAAGGTTAATGAAAGCTTGAAAATGTGTTAAAACACAAGAGTTGTTTAGGCCCCCAAATTAAAGATTACGGCTCGGTTGATTTTACACTTACTTAAACTAAGTGCGGAAAAGAGTAAATGCGAGCATACAAACAATAAAACTACTCTAAGTCATATTCATCAAAACGTAGCAATAAAATGAAAGCTAAAAGAGTAGGGAAGAAGAATGCAAACACAAGATAACACATTGATGTGTTATCAAAGAGGAAACCGAAGTCCTCGGCTTAAAACATCTCCGCCGCCCCCAAGTGATAAATCGATCCACTAGACAATTAGTTGGGATACATGAATTGCAAGAGGCCCTCCAACCCTAATCTACCCAATGCACGTAAGCCCTCCAAGCTCCTATTCCAACAAGGCTTCTCGGAACTATGTCTTGTTTAGCTCTCCGGATCCCACAATACTCCCAATTGCATTCGCCAAAGCTTGGCTTCTTCCAATGCTTCCCAGTAGCTCCAAAACCTCACCTGACACTCTGAAAGGGTGTGGTAAGTGTTTGGGCTATCAACCTCTCAAGGATATAGAAATGAAGAGGTAGGAGTTGAGGAAAAACCACAATGGATTGTGTAGAGAATTGTGGGTATAACAATCTCACAATCTCAAGGATAGTGATTAGGGTTTTCTCCCCAAAGCACTACTCAACATCTGTGGGTAATGTGGGTATATATAGTGTGGGTAGAGATAGTGTGTATCAGATATGACAAATTAGCAAAACAAAATATTTCGTGGGTATCTCGCGAGAAGGCCTTACTCGCAAGAAACTCGTGAAAACTAGCTATCACCATCCTATCCTGACTCTTCGCATTCTAGTCATGTGCTGGGCACATGCTTCACTTTGCAGGAAAGCTTCTCGCGAGCTACCCACGAAAACTTCTTGCTCTTCACTTTGCCTTGAGTCTTCACGCTCTCTTTCACACACACAACCCTTACAAGAAATCCCACATAAAATATAGGGTACATAAGATTGAAAAAAATTACAATCAAATTTGGCACGCAATTAAAGCCAACACAAAATAGTTGTAAATCACAACTTTACAGTTAATGACTTAAGGATCATGTAATATTAAATTCTATAAAGATAGAGTGTAACTTTTAAGTAATGACATTTGCATCATCTAGCAAAATACTGTCACATAATTTTTTTTTCCCAAATAAAAGATAGATAATATCACGTGTAATCATAACCCTATTAAATGCCTATTCACCATATAATTATTATATTTTGTGTTTCAAAAATGCAAGTGAAGAAAAAAATAAAATGCAAGAAGACATATTCTCCATCCTATACTCCATAATTGGAGTTAGATGGTACGGTAGTTGGCAGATAACATCATGGTGAGATTTTAATTAAAGAGTTCATATATAACACATTCTTTTCTCTCCAACAACAACAACAACAACAACAACAACCAAAAAGAAAAAAAAAAAAAAGAAGAGTAAGTTAATATAACACATAAGGGTATCACTTGGCGGTAAAAGTTCAAGTTGGCAGGTTTGGACCTAATTATATTATATTAACCTCTTACTCTTATTTTTTTTTAATTAGAAAAATGTAAAGTGTCATAGTCTCTATAAATAAAGTGGTGGAGTAGCTTTATGGTATGTGTGTTAGAAGAAAAAGATTTGTCTAAAGAAAGGGTAGAGAGATAAAATTTTATTTAATGTGTTACTATGAGGGCACATTCATACTTACATTCTTATATTCATACATAAATATAAGTAAAATAAACCTTACTTAATTTCCTTAGTAAAAGAGAGATCTAAAACTTACATTGCATGTTGGTTAAACTCAGGAGCAAAGGCCAATTATGATCATAAATATTATTATTAAGTTATACTTAAGATGTATCATATGAGTACTTGTGTTTTGGGAATGTATCACATGCTCACTGTGAACAACTCGTTCACAATTCCTTTCAATGTTAAGTTAAAGAAAGTATAAAAGGAAGAAGAAAATGTGAGACACAGAAGAGAGAAGTGAGCATGTGTTTAGTGTTTACCACTCAGCCTACTATTTTCCTGAACTCCTGCCCAATGATGGATTTTTCTTTGACCAATTTATAGCAACATACGGAAAAATATTAATACCTTTTATCCCAAGATATCTTTAAATTAAAACATATGGGAGCTTTAAAAAAATGAAAATGTTTATCCAGACTTTCCATATTACTCTCTAAATTTAGTTTTGAGCCCACCTTTGCTTATGAGAGCATTCGTGTGCTTGGCCAAGAATGAAAAGGCTGGAGGTTTTCGAAAGGGCAAAATATCCTTCAAATAATTAGAAAGGAATGAGATAAGGGTGTTTGCCTGTTTGGGTTGAGGGGTGGGCAATGGACTTTGGGTTTAGAGGTTTGACATGTGCATAGAGCGTGTTCAGAGGCTTTTATTTTTTATTTTATTTTTTTCATTCATGTTAACATTTTCATTGATGTCAATTTAGTGTTCATTGCAATTTTAGTAATCATCTTTTAGTGCTAGTTTTGTGGGTGAGTTAATTTTTTTCATGTATAAATCACCTCACATCTCTAGGTATTTTTGTAATTGGAAAGTGCATTAACCTCAAATTAAGATGAATAGAAATGTATTGACCTTTAGGGAAAAAAAATAGAAGAACCTTCAATAATAATACTAAAATGATAATGCAAAATATCAACCGAAGTAATGCAAAATAATGAATTGGTCCAATTCAGCCTATTCCGGTCCACTTGGTCCCTTCTGTCCAATTCGGTCCATTAGGGTCTACTTCAGTCCATTTCTGTCATACATAGTCTATTCGGTCTACCGCGGTCCATTACGGTCTTCTTCAGTTCATTTGGTCCATTCGGTTTATTTGGGTCCACTTTCCTAGAATGAAGTTTCTTTTCCGATTCATTACCAATTTTTTTCCCCCAAAGACATTTAAGAATATTAATTGATAGAGGGCTTTGATTTTTTTTTCATAAAATTATTAATATCATAAATTAATGTTAAAGGGCTCACACAAGGAACTTCTTAAATAGCTTAGTGAGGAATTGGAGGCTATTTGTATTGTAGTACTTATATAATAGACGCAATTTTATATAGACTGTAGATAGTGCAGACCACTAAAAAATTAATCTTACAATTATCTTTACAAACCTGTTTAAATTTTCAGTTTTTTTAAAAAAATGGAAAAGACATTAAAAAAAAAAAAAAAAAAAAAAAAAAAAAAAAAAAGAGTGATTAAGGAAAGAAAGAGAACAAGAATTTGATTTTTTTTTTTTTTTTTTTTTTTGAATGTGAATTGCAATAAGTGATTGATTTGAGATGGGCAAAATGATCCCCTTCACGATATCTGGATCCTCATTCTGTCAAAATTTGATATATAAGGTCCAAAATGTGCCAACTCATTTAAAATCCTCATCGAACAGGCGTAGTCCGTGCTCAAAGGATTTTTATTTTTTGGTTTAGTGTCGAAAGTTCCAATTCGAGATGTATATTTTTTTTTTCCAACCATATTAATGCATTTGACAATGATCACTTCATTTTTTGGAGCTAGCCTCACGACACTAAGTTTACGTAGTTGTACAAGAAACATCCAATCATAGGCACCAAGTTGCATTCTCTTGGAGGATTAAAGCCCTACAATACCGAAATTAATATTGGCGAATCTGAAAAAGTGTGGAGCCTAGGCCTTGATTGTCTACTATGACTCAACTAGTATATGTTACTCACCGTTATGAAGGCTTGATATAGTTTGAGGCCTTGATGTTTAACTAATTCTTATCATTGGCGAATCTCAAACAATTTAAGTTTTCATTGGGTTTGATTTCTATTGGTCTAATAAGTTGAAGGCCTTCTTAAGTGTAAAAATTGTACGCAACATAAGCCTTTTTAACTAATTCTTATCATCAAATTTTGGGTCTTTTTATAAAGAGGTGGGCCCTTTTTGTAATGGGGTCTTAGAACAAGGCCGAAGTGGCCTAAACCTAGATTCACTCTTCTATTTTGATATTTGTGGTGACTTCTCTTGTTTAATGCTTCTTCAATTCATAGTCTAACAGTGACTAATTTTTTTTTCTCTTTATATATATTTGGAGTATATTAGCACTATGAGATGGTAAATGTGGGTGTATGTTAATCCCTTTTTTTTTATTGGCAAAAATGCAAATTACACTCTTTAAACTTGATTGAAATTCATCTTAGTTCTCTAACTTTACTTTCATTTAGTTGAGTCCTCTAAATTTAATTAAAATTCATTTTAGTTCTCTAACTTTACTTTCATTCAATTGAGGCCTCTAAGATTCACATTTATTCATATTAGGCATTTCATTCAATTTTGTTAAAAATTTCCATTAAAAAAATATTTTTATCACATAAAAAATTATAAAATTAATAAATTTTTTATGTGAATTTATTTTCTTAAAATCCTTTTTTCATTAGTTATTTGCATACTTAAACAGAATTTTTTTTTAATGAAATTGGATGAAAAACTTGAGTTGAAAAACTTTGAAACTTAGACAACTCAATTAAATGAAAGTAAAGTTAGAGGATTTAAATGAATTTTAGTTAAACTTAGAGGGTGTAATTTGCATTTTAACTTTTTTTTTTTAAATGACATGGTTATTTTATTTGATGGTGTAAATAGAATCTTTTACATCAAATTAAAATCCCAATTAAATTATGACTTCTTTAATTTATTTTTCTTAAAGGAATATCAAAAGAAAAATCTCTTCTTATAAATACTCTTTAGAAGGAAACAATGATAATAAATTATTATTAATAAAAAATTTATTTTGAGATATTTTCTCTACCTTTTTCCTTGATAGTCTTGTGTTCTTGTTGAAATTAGGTTTTTTTAGAAGCATGTGTTACAAATTCTACTTCTACATGCCTATGCTGCATAATGTAACCTGTGGTTTCAACTTGGAAAGGTAATCAAGAATTATCTGAATTTCTTCCTACGGAGGTTTATCTACTTCTTTATTCTAATTAAAAGGTTCTTATTTAATTTTAGATTATGAATTTGCTTTCTATTGCAATGGTTTCCCATGGTTGCAACCCAAAAAAGATGCAGCCAAAAAAATAAAAAATCTATTATAGCAGTCACAAAAACAAAACCTTTGTAACAAATAAGAACCATAACGCAAATCTTGTAGCTTTTTTTTTTTTTTTTTTAACTTTTTGCCACGATTTTGACTGCTATAGAAGGCCTATTTTCCTATTGCATGTTTGCATGAAATATGTCTTGGCAAGAACCAAAGATTGAGAGAGATGAGATGCAGGAGAAGGAGAGTTGAGATATGTTCACATGAAGCACAGTAAAAGGTTCATGTATTCGTGTATGATGGGAAAACTCATTAAGCCTTCATTTGGAAGTTTATGGAGAATTATTAAATACTCCGAGAGTACCATAAGTGCGTACTCCCCTCTCTCACATGAATTGTGGGTCACACCATAAATTTAATCAGTGGGACCTATTGTTATGTGAGAGGAGGGAATACGCATTTATAGTACTCCGGAAGTACCCAATAATTACCCAAAGTTTATAAAGGAATGGAATGGAATGATCAAAAATGAATGAAATGTATTTAAATAAGGGAAAATAATGGAATTGAATTATGTAGTCTTGTTTGAACATTTTAAATTAAATAAATGAATGGAAAGAAATTGAACGTGAGTAATTTTATTTGGGAGTAATATAGAAGAAAATAAATGGAATCATTTTATAAAAACATTACTATTAGACCTCTTGAATCCCCATAAATGTGTAAAAATACAAGAGCTATTTAGACCCCCAAATTAAAGTTATGGCTCGATTGATTTTACTCTAACTTAATACTAAGTGCGGAATAGAGTAAATGCGAGCAGATAAACAAACAAACTACTCTAACCCATAAACATTATAACTCAACAGTAAAATGAAAGGTAAAAGAGTAGGGAGGAAGAATACAAACACAAGATAACACACCGATGTGTTATCAAAGAGGAAACCAAAGAACTCGGCGAAAAACCTCTCCGCCACCCTCCAAGTGATAATCGATCTGCTAGACAATTAGTTGGGATACATAGGTTAGCAAGAGACCCTCCAAACCTAATCTACCCGATATACCTAAGCCCTCCAAGCTCCTACTCCAACAAGGCTTCTCGGAACCGTATCTTGTCTAGCTCTCTAGATCCCACAACAAGCTCCAAGTTGCATCTGCCATCCTTGGCTTCTTCCAATGCTTCCCAGCAGCACCAAAACTTCACTGAACACTCTGAAAGGGTGTGATAAGTGTTTGGGCTATCAACCTCTCAATGATATAGAAATGGAGAGGTAGGAGTTGAGGAAAATCCACAAGCAATTATATAGAGGATTGTAGGTATAACAATCTCTAATTCTCAAGGTTTGTGGCTAGGGTTTTCTCCCTGAAGCACTCCTCAACTTTTGTGGGTAATGTGGGAATATATAGTGTGGGTACAGAAAGTGTATATCAGATAGCACAGTCTGGCAAAACAGAATGTTTCGCGAGTGTCTTGCGGGAAGGCTTACCCACGAGCTACTCATGAAACACAACTGTCTCCATTTGTCCTGACTCTTCGCATTCCAGTCATATGCAGGGCACATGCATCATTTTGCGGGATACTTAGTCGCAAACTACCCACGAAAACTCTTCTATTTTCAATTGCTTGAGTCCTCACACTCTTTCTCTCTCTATCACATAACCCATACAATTAAATCCCACAATAAATACAGGGTATAAAAGATTGAATAAAATTACAATCAAATTTGGCATGGAATTAAAGCCAACAAAACACATAGTTGTAAATTACAACTTTATAATCTCCCCCTTTGGCTATTCCATTACAAAACCCTAAAACAAACTCTAGACTTAAACGTGAGTTTGGGAACAGTGGCAAAACTTACTCACACCTAATCTAGAAGCTGTGAAGCACTTGCATGTATATACCTGTAACCTGAAACACTTGCACACAAACAAAACTTTCATTAAGCTTATGACAAGTTGAATACATGGTATGTATATGAGCAAGTAAAATGTGATCAAGTTTGTAAACACTATAAAACAAGTAAGCATATCTTGATCATACAAGAACAGTCATTAAAGAATTACTACAATGAACATTTAACTATTAAATGCTCATCCGGACATGCAATGCAATGAAGATCACTCACAAGGATCAATTGCATGTCCAACACACAATCAATGCAAAATACACAAAGTATATGCATTTAGGATACAAGATCCTACTAGGGTACAAGTGTGAGGTACTTAAGACATATTAGCAATATCTTAAAAGCACAAAAAAATGATACGAAGCATTGAGATAAACACAACTACTAAATATAAGACTGAATTATAAGAACAAAGTACTAAAACTTTAAAAGAAAGCAGTATTAACAATAAACCAGCAGTTATAAAAGCTAAAAAGAAAAAAGATAAACCTCCTGAATGAACCAATGTTTCTATGCCCTAAGCTATGCTCCCCCTAACTGTGCAAGCTCCCCTTCAAAATTTTCTTCCCCTTTTTGACCAGAATGGCCAAAGGGCTAGAACTAGTCGGACTCTGAATCTGAACCATGGTCGACGGACAAATCATTGATCTGAGAGGATAAGGCAGTGATCTGACCCTGGATATAAGCAAACTGGTCCACGGTGTGCTATACATGGGAGTCTAACAAAATATATAGCTAGTCCACTCTATCAAGAAGGCGATCAAGTCTGTCAGGTCCTCGTGTAGGTGCTAAAGAGGATAGAAGTGAATCTATCAATCTCCTCCTCTGTATCTCCTCCCTCCTCCTCAACACGATCCCATGGTATCGTATGCACACCTGTTTTAGAGCCTTTGATGTGAGCTGTGCTTCTAGTCACTGTGTGTGCACCAATGGGATTGTCCCTCTGAACCACTGTGAGACCACTCGGGAGTTTGAGTCTTGTCTTCGCAATTAGGCCCATAATCAGTGAGGGAAATTGCATAACTGTTCTGGAATTTTGCTTATGAATGCTCCTCTTCAAAATGTGGAAGATGTGTCCACAAATATCAATCTCTTTGCGAGTGCAAGAATATTGTCCTTAGAGCGGACAACGTTGTGAGGTTGGTGACCGGGTATAAATTGTTGATCATCACATGAGCAAGGGTTCTCATCTCTGGACTGAATGGGATTGTGTTCATGGAGGTTTTCTTAGGAGTACCACCAAGTATCCTCACCATCTCCTCAGTAGATTCCAATCTATCCTCATATTGCATCGTGATTGGGTGTGAGGGAGGAAGAACTTCTAAGAACTCCTGAATGTTGTCCCTAGTGATGACAAACTCTTTGTGCCTTACCCAACAGTTTATATTATCCCCTTCAACACTAGCATTGGAGAAAAATTCTCTGATAATCTCCGAATACACTATTCCAACTAGATTCAGTAATTTTGTCCATGTCCTTTCCCTGAACCCTACAGGTATGCAAGTGTCCTTAAGGGTGTCTAACTTCACAACCCTTTCCATGATAATGGTTGCTTTTTTGTAGCAATCATTGTACTTCAAGTCTGCCTCCGTAGACTTGAAGTTGTCAGAATCTGTGCATGCACGCTTTAAGGTTGGTTTCTTGGAAGCTGAATGTTTGGTAGGAGACATCTGCACATTTACACAAAAAACAAAGAAAATAAACAGGTGCACAAACACAAAACAGAACACAAAAACTTGATTAGATTCAAGTTAGGTCCAAACTAAAAGAAAAACAACTTAAAGCAGAGTATAACCTACTCAAAGTAGAGCAAACAGACTTAAAACAACATGCAACAAGAGTTAAAACATGTAAACATAAACACAATGCATGAATTTAAGTGACTGTGCATGTGTGTGCATGTGCTGTGCATGTGCTATGCATGTGCTGATGCAAGTGAGTGCAACAAAAGGTGCATGGGGTGTGCTTAGAGGATGCTTAGTGTGTGCATGGCATGGCATTGAGGCACAACTTGGACAAAATGTGTAGACTAAATATTCATTGACCAAAACATGGGCAAACAAGAGTAAACCCAAGCAAAGGAACTCATTTGAGTCCAAAGCAACACAAGAATGTCACTAGGACATTCTGTCAAACACCTAACATGCAATAGAACACAACACCTATGAAAAATGCATGAACATGATGAAATTTGCCTCAATACATTATCAAAATGCCTTATGGGGACAACACAGATACAAACCCAGCAAATGGGACTCAGCCCAATCAAAGTTTTGAAAAAAATTTCACAAAAAATAAGAACCCCAACCCTTTTTTCGAAAATCCCCAAATTTCGAAACCCTAAGCTAAAAACTGCATAATCTAAACAAAGAGGAAAACAATGTTTAGGAAAACATAGCTTGAAGTGATTTTGCAGAGAGTTTTGCTTGAAAATGATGGGGTTTGAGTGAAAATTGATTTTGGGTTGAAGGAGGTTTGAGAGAGGCAGTGCAAGGGAAAAACTAAGTGTTTGAAAAACTGTCACATCTACTACATAAAAACTAAAAACACGCGTTTTTCACGGGTTAGGCAGTCGCAATATTAGTCGCGAGACACACTGAAGCTTTCGCGAGAAGTTTTTAATTGCGAAACAATCATGAGACAGTCGCGATAGTCTCAGTATGAAATTGAAAATTTTCCAATTTTTGCCTAAAAAAATTTTGCTAGAAGAGTTTAGTCGCGAAATACTCGCAAGGTAGTAGCGAGACTTTCTGTATGAAAAAGTGACTTTTTAATTTCCCTTAAGCACATTTTGCGGGAAGCTCTAAGTTGCGAGCTTCTTGCGAAACAGCCTCTGAACTAGTTTTTTTGAAGAAAAACACAAGAAAGTATTTTGAACAAAAGCTAAAAGCATGAAAGTTTAAAATCACTTTCAAAAATATATAAAACACTCAAAAATATTTTTGGGTTTGATCGGCAAGTGATTGAACATACACATCACATTTGAACATGTACAATCACACAAATGAGATAAGCATTAATTGAATCAAAGACTTGTGTGTTGTGGGTGAGTATCCAATGTGGAATAGTCCTTAGACCATAGTGAAGCTTCAATAATCAATTCAATCAAGTCATACACAACTGGTATCCAGTCAAGTGAACTATCTCAATTATAGAAATGAGCATATATGACCTCCCACAAGAAAATGATTACAAAACTTAGAAGCTTTTCATTTGGCTTCTGCATAAATCATAACATTTGATCCTTTTTGGATAATACATCTCCTTTTTGAGATCGGTGCTTGAAATTTTTGATATTTCAACATTAAGAGTTAGCCTTTGGCTTTTTTAGCACCATACATTTTAATTTAAGAGTCGCTTTCCCTTTTTTTCTAGTGAAATACTAGTATGTGCGACAGGCTTTTGCAGCTCATTATCTCTTTTCATTTTGAGATTTACATTTGGTAAGCTCTATTGCAAAAACATAAAAAAAAAATAAATAAATAAATAAAGGTGGGAAGATATATAGGCACAAGCCTATGCAAGTATCAAGACCATTAAGACTATTGACTAATCATTCATGACAAGTTTGAAGATCTATTTACAACAGTCACCCATAGTTTTCAAGATTTTTCCCACAAAGATATATGTGCATACATAACAAGCTAAGCTCGTAAATGTACTATGCCATTAGTACGAAGGTACCAGGCCAAACTCACATGTGATATACACAACACAAGCGATCAAACTTTTTGAAGATTTTTCAATTTTTATGGGTTTTTGAATTTTTGAACACACTAAAAAACAGCAAGTAAAATAAGATAAACAAAAACAAGTATAAAACGAAACTTGTAAAAAAAAACGACATCATCCAACAGAACATGTGTGACTTATAAAGTAAATATGCAACTATGAATGCACCGAGATCACATGGGAGATAGAGTTCAAGGAATGATATTGACACCAATTGTCTTATGAAAAGATTCAAACCTCGGACCATCAAGAGGTTTAGTGAATATGTCTACCTTTTGGTTGTCAGTGTTGATAAACTCTAGACACACAATCTTTTCTTCCACCAAGTCTCGAATGAAGTGATACTGGATCTCAATATGCTTTGATTTCAAGTGTTGGACTGGATTTTTTGACAGATTTATGGCACTCGTGTTATCACAGAACACACATATAGTGTCTTGAGTAATACCATAGTCATGTAAGAGCTTCCTCATCCATAATAGTTGTGCACAACAACTCCCTGCTACAATATATTCAACTTCGGCCGTTGAAAGAGAGACTGAATTTTGCTTTTCGCGCATCCATGAGACCAAGTTATTTCCAAGATAGAAACAACCACCAGAAGTGCTTTTCCTATCATCAATGCACCCGGCCTAGTTAGCATCTAAATATCCAGCTAAGCATTCATTTGAGTCCCTTGTTTACCAAATTCCATAATCAGATGTGCCATTAATGTAGCGAATGATTCGCTTGACTGCCATCAAGTGGGACTCTTTTGGAGCTTCTTGAAATCGTGCACAAAGCCCTACACTAAATGCAAGGTCCGGTCTACTTGCAGTGAGATAGAGAAGACTGCTAATCATGCTTCGATAGAGTGTTGGGTCTACATCCACATCGGCTGCATCAAGACTCAATTTTGTCGAGGAACACATGGGAGTGGAAGTATGTTTCTTAGAGTCTAGATTAAATCTTTTGACAAGATTTTTGGCATATTTCTCTTGAGAAATGAATATCCCATCTTTCGTTGTTTCACTTGCAACCCTAAGAAGTAGTTTAACTCTCCCACCACACTCATCTCAAATTCCCTTTTCATTTCCTTCAAAAATTCATGAGCTAGGTGATCGATTGTGGATCCAAAAACAATATCATCCACATATACTTGAGCAACAAGGAGAGATTCCTCATCTCTTTTAACAAATAGTGTTCGGTCGGCTTGTCCTCTTTTGAAACCATGATCCAATAGGTATGTGGTGAGGTGATCATACCAAGCTCTTGGCGCTTGCTTCAGTCCATATAATGCTTTCTTCAACCATAGCACATGATCCGAAAAATGTGGGTCTTGAAACCCCTTTGGTTGCTCAATAAAAACTTCTTCATTTAAAAAACCGTTCAAGAAGGCACTCTTCACATCCATTTGGTATAGCTTGAAGTTCATAATACACGCTATGGAGAGAAGAATTCGGATTGACTCTAGTCTTGCTACTGGGGCAAAGGACTCATCAAAATCTATGCCTTCGACATGAGTATATCCTTGAGCCACCAATCTAGACTTGTTTCGGATAACTTCACCATCTTCGTCAGTCTTGTTCTTGAAGATCCATTTGGTACCTATTACATATGTATCCTTGGGCCTTGGGACCAACTCCCATACATCATTTCTAACGAATTGATGTAACTCTTGGTGCATGGACTCTATCCAATTCTCATCTTTTAAGGCTTCCTCTACTTTCTTGGGTTCAAATTGAGCAAGATAGCAGTTGTACTTCACATGATTCAAACTATAGCCCGATCCTTTTCTCAAACGAAGTCCCTCATTTACATCACCAATGATATTGCTTGGGGGATGATTGAGAATTACTTTTGACGATGGTCTCTTGGAAGTGGAAGGTTCCTCATCACGAGAGATTGGAGGTTGGACTTCCTGGAGGTGTGAGGGGGCTTGAAGATCCTGGTGTTGATCTAGTCTCCCTTCTTGATATAGGAGGTGTAGACTCCTTTTCTGGTGATTCTTTCTCAACATCATCACCTTGAGACATATCATCTTTATCCTCATCAATGTCCTTTTTTGAGATTGTGTCATCTATGACCACATTTATTGATTCCATCACCGTCTTAGTGCACTTATTGTACACTATATGCTCGGCTATTTGTAGAGTATCCTAGAAATATGCCTTCATCACTCTTAGCATCAAATTTTCAAAGATTCTCCCTATCATTGAGAATGTAACACTTCCAAATATTATGAAGTATTTCACCTTTGGCTTCTTTTCTCTCCAAATTTCATATGATGTCTTCTTTGTCCCTACTCGGAAGTAAATTCTATTTCCAATGTGACACGAAGTATTCACTGCTTCAACCCAAAACTTTTGCGGAATGTTTTTATTGAGTAACATGACTCTCGCCATCTCTTGAATCACCCAGTTCTTCCTTTCAACCACTCCATTCTGTTATGGAGTCTTTGGAACTGAAAATTCCTTCTTAATGCCGTGCTTATTGCAAAAAGATTCAAATTTTTCATTTTCAAATTCCTTCCCATGATCACTTCTGATTTTGATTATGGGAACTCCCTTTTCATTTTGCAACTTCTTGCATAACATTTCCATCTTGTCACATGCTTCCGACTTTTCTCTAAGGAATTCTACCCAAGAGTACCTTGAGAAATCATCAACTACCACCATAATGTATCACTTTCGCCCATGCTTTCAATTCTCGTTGGACCCATTAGATCTACATGAAGTAACTCCAAAGGACGTGAAGTAGCAACTACATTTACTTTGGGATGGGCTGACTTTGTTTGTTTTCCCATTTGACATGGGCCACAAACATTCTTCTCAACTTTTCCAAACTTTGGTAAACCAACCACTGCTTCAAGCTTTGAGACTTTTGCCACTTGTTTGTAATTTGCATGCCCGAGTTGTTGATGCCATAGTTCCAAAAGGTTCACTCAAGCACTTCGACATGCTATGCTTGGTTTGGGAATAACCCCATAACAATTGTCGATGGTCCTAAGTCCCTTCAAAACTTGAACACCTTCTTCATTTAGGATTAAACATCCTTTCTTTGAGAATCGGACTAAGAAGTCTTCATCGAATATTTGAGTGATGCTCAGCAAGTTCACTTTCAATCCTTTAATGTACAACACATCAGTCAATAAGGGCAGTCCCAAAATATCAACAGTTCCCTTTTCCAAGAACTTGTGAGTGGCTACCATCTCCAAATGTTACAAAGCCATCTTCCTTCTCTTTAAGGGTTTTGAACAAAGATTTATCTCCAGTCATATGCCTTGAACAACCGCTATCAAGATACCACAAACATGAATTAAACACTTTCAATGTGGTATGAACAAAAAGACAAGCATGAGATAGGCATTCTTGACCATCAAAGCAAGACTCATCTTTCTTTACTTCATTCATTGATGAGTGAAGCTTTCTTTTTAAACCATCAAGTTTTTTGCACAAATGTCTATTCCTTCTCTTATATTTTTCAATCAAGGAATTCAACTCACACAAGCTATTATGAATATCATGATTTCTATGAACTAATGATTTCAGCATGTGTATAAAAATTCTAGCCTGTTTCTTTGATTTGAATAACTCTAAAAACCCATTACCAAGACAATCTCCAAATATGCTCATAGAGTCATTATCACAAACACCTTTACTACACTTCATATTGGCCTTTGCCATAGCACTATCCATAGCAAGCCAAGGGGTCTAGGATCACACTCAGGTAATTAAACCACAGCGAGTGTACCCGCTCTGATACCAATTGAATGCTCGTAAATGTGTGAAAACACAAGAGCTATTTAGACCCCCAAATTAAAGTTATGGCTCGATTGATTTTACTCTAACTTAATACTAAGTGCGGAATAGAGTAAATGCGAGTAGATAAACAAACAAGCTACTCTAACCCGTAAACATTATAACTCGGCAGTAAAATGAAAGGTAAAAGAGTAGGGAAGAAGAATGCAAACACAAGATAACATGCCAATGTGTTATTGAAGAGGAAACCGAAGAACTCGGTGAAAAACCTCTCAGCTGCCCTCCTAGCTGTAATCGATCCACTAGACGATCAGTTGGGATACATGGGTTAGCAAGAGACCCTCCAAGCTCCTTCTACCCAATGTACCTAAGCCCTCCAAGCTCCTACTCCAACAAGGCTTCTCGGAACCGTGTCTTGTCTAGCTCTACGGATCCCGCAACAAGCTCCATGTTGCATCTGCCATCCTTGGCTTCTTTCAATGCTTCCCAGCAGCACCAAACCTCACTAAACACTTTGAAATGGTGTGGTAAGTGTTTGGTCTATCAACCTCTCAATGATATGGAAATGGAGAGGTAGAAATTTAGGAAAATCCACAAGCAATCATGTAGAGAATTATGGGTATAACAATCTCTAACTCTCAAGGTTTATGGCTAGGGCTTTCTCTCTGAAACACTCCTTAACTTTTGTGGGTAATGTGGGTATATATAGTGTGGGTACAGAAAATGTGCATCAAATAGCACAGTTTAGCAAAACAAAATGTTTCGCGAGTGTCTCGTGGGAAGGTTTACCTGCAAGCTACTCACGAAATACAGCTGTCTCTATCTGTCCTGACTCTTCGCATTCTAGTCGTGTGTAAGGCACATGCATCATTTCGCGGATGCTTAGTCGCGAGCTACCCGCGAAAACTCTTCTATCTTCAATTGCTTAAGTCTTTACACACACTCTCTCTCTCTATCACACAACCCTTATAATTAAATCCCACAATAAATACAGGGTACAAAAGATTGAATAAAATTACAATCAAATTTGGCACGGAATTAAAGCCAACAAAACACATAGTTGTAAATTACAACTTTACACCTCTATTTTAAAATATATGACTAAATATATAAAGATATTTTGGAAGTTTTAGTAAAAAAATCATTCAATTTAACCTTCTTCGTCATGTTTTCTTGGTTAATATATACTTAATAAGAGAGAATAGAATGAAATCAATATGGAAGGAAAATATTATTGTAATTCTAGACGGATGATGGCATATATATTGTACAATTTAACAACACGCTGAATATGATATCAATATATTTCACTTTTTAATTTTTTATACCTGTTTTTCTATTGAAATCAAAATCTGTCAGTTCAAAGTGCATTTCTGTCTTGATTCCTGGCATATAGTGGTCCAAATAGGAAAAAAAAGGTTATACTAATTGACTCCTTTTGGTTGAGGGAAAATTTCTACTCTATTTCCACCAACCCAATATTGGAGCTCCCTTTCGCAATTCTTAGTTTTGACATTTGAGAGAGTGCTTTCATATTGTTAAGAAGTCTAGCACACTTTATTATAAAGCTATACATTCTTTAGGGCCCATTTGGATTGAGGAGGAGTAGAATAAAGTTGGCTGAAAATAAGCTAGTTTTTGGCCAATTCTACTCTACTCTACTTTACTCCTCCTCAATCTAAACGGACCATTAGGGATTTTCCAAAATAAACTTGGTTATTGCTTAAGTGATGATGTCACGGTAGCCTAAAGAAAGCACTCATGTTTCTCTCTTGATGGAACAGAAACTAAACTATTAGTTCCTGGTAGTAAACCTCAAATCCCCGAGGGGTTTCCTAAATCCACAAGGAGAAGAAAACTGGAATCCACCAGAGAAATAATTTGACAAAAGTCTGTGTTTATTGATAATAGTCTAAAAATTGAATTGCCTTTGGAGGCTACAATGCGTTTAAATAGTAAAAATAAAACCTAGGGCAACTAGAAAACCAAAGACAGCTACGAAAGCATATAAAACTCTAACTTGACTAAACAACATTAAAAGCACTTAAAAAGTAGGAAATAAATAACCTAAACCTAAAATAATAAAAAATTACATAAAAAGATTAAAATTAAATAATTATAAAATTTAGAGAAACTGTGTCCTACATTAATGTCATTAAAGATATATTTGTAAATTTTCTTGTAAAGTCTCTTGATATGGTACTTGCCCTTTTTTAGGGATTGGGGTACTTCATCCATATGCATTGTCCTTTTCATGTTTTAAATGTAGAAAATGTTAAAAAAAAATGTAGACATCTAGTATGAAATTATAGATGTTGTATGTACAGAGTGTATATCAATGAGTGTGTGAGAACACTTTCCTTTAAGGATATAACCATGTACCAAACTACCGATGTGTTAAAACTAGAAATTTTTTTTTTTTAAATAAGAAAAAGAAGAAAAGGAAAGAAAAGGTCCATAAGGAAAAGATTTTCTTAAAATTTTGAGCGCAGACAATATATGTCCTAAAATAGTAACTAGAGAAAATGCAAAAGAAAAGTGTTATGAAAAAGGAAAAAAAAAAACCAATATGTCATTTCTATCTCTTTTTTTAGTATCTATCTTTGGACCATGGCTAAATCCATATATGAATGTGTATAATGTGTCGGCTAATTACAAGTGGAGAACTCAATACATAACTTTCTTTTTTTAATGGAGATTTTACATTGTATTTTCCATATCTTGCTTACTAAATTTAGAAAAAGAGGTCAATTAGGCCAGTTTGCACCTCTCTCCCTCCCCACTTTCTTTCCATCTATCCCAATATAAATACCCATTTAAATCATGCTATCAATATCATTGCTAACCCTTTAGCTAGTTTTTTTTCTAAGTTGCAAATCATACCATGGGTTTCACAATTGCACAAAGACTCATGCTAGTGCTGCTAATTGCTTCCACAATGGCACTTAACATAGCCAACAAGGGATGGCAATATGGGAATTGGCCTTCTCATGGCCCTTATCCTCCCAATAATACACAAACTTCCAACAGGATCATCGTGGGTGACTCCTACCATTGGAATTATGGCTTTAACTACACCGAATGGGCAATCAAACACGGCCCTTTCTACCTAAATGACACTCTAGGTGAGCTTAATTACTTTGCTATTGCTACTTTTTAATTATTGCAATGCATAGTTCAAGTTGTAAAATATAGTGACCAAAATCATATTTTTAAACTGCTTGTGTTTTTATGACAAGTTATAAAATTCATCATGTTAGGTTCCAAAGACTTAGGAACTAATGTATTTAGAACTCTAATGTGTAATGTTGGCAAACCATGATCAAAACAATTGTTAGTCTTGTTTAGACTTGCTCAAAGTGTGTGCATTATATGTAAAGTTGGAATCAAGTGGCTGCATAAGTATTAATGACTTTCGGCCTGGCTCGATCTATCGAATCTCAAGCAGAATGTTTTTTTCTGCAGATTTCTCCAACTCAGCCCTAGCCTATTAAAATGTGTAGGATTTTATGTTTTGCCCTAAGTATAAAAGGCAAACCCTAGCCACGTTTTTGAGGTTGCTCTATTTGCTGTGTGTGTGAATCTCTTGTGAGATCTAGAGGTGGTTGCCTTCACACATGCTTAGGATTATCAAGAAGGAGATTTCATTGAGAGCTTGATGATCATTCAGTTGCTGTAATAAAAGCTTAAAGAAACACAAGCGGGTGTATTTGTACTTGCTGGAGAATCCAAGAAAGAAGGAGTCCGTGGTCTCGGAGCTTGCACGTGGTCATGTCAGTAAGTTTCTACTAGTGGGTAGCAATAGGATGTTAATGGTCTAAGTCCTATTGTAAAACTTCGATTCTTTCATAGTGGATTCAGGTTTACCTTGAGGATAGCTAGGTTAAATCCTCCCCAGGTTTTTACCGATTTGGTTTCCTAGGTCATCATATCATGTTATTTATATTTCCGTTGCTATGCATGATATGATTGTTTGATTGTGATAACCTAGATTTGGAATTTGGACTAAGTAAATAACTTGGCTAATTAACTAGGTTAATCCAATTGTGCTTTAAGGGGTCTAAAAACTCACACATCATGATATTAAAATGGTCGATTCTAACTTTGAATTTTGTCTTCACTTTATTTATTCATAGATTATCAATTTGGATCCTTAAGGAACATGAAAAATGTGTACTTTTTTTTTTTTTTTTTTGGCTCATGAATGCAAATATGCATGAAAAGTGACTACATAGATGATGTTGATTGCAGTTTTCAAATATGATCCCTCAACTCTAAACACATATCCTCACAGTGCTTACTTGCTACCAAACCTCCAGAGCTTTATTAAATGCGACCTGAGAAATGCCCAGAAGCTGGGAAATGCTACACAAGGAGCTACGGAGGGCTTTGAGTTTGTGTTGAAAAGGCCATGGAAGCCTCACTACTTTGCTTGCGGTGAGCACAATGGCATTCATTGCATGAATGGAACCATGAAGTTCTTTGTGATGCCAATATTCTGCTGATATAGATAATTACTAATACAACGTGCGTGCCATAGGAAAATTTACATGCTACTCTCTCTTTTTATGTTTTGTTGTGTTGTAGCAGATAATGAGTGCGTTCTTTTCTTCCTCTTCTTCTTATTATTAAATTAAAGACTATTTATAATTTTGAATTCATGTTAAGGGATTGATTGCTCATTTTATAGTTATGAGTCACATTCTAAATCAAGTGATTTTCTGTAATTTATGTATTTTCTTTCCATGTCCTTACAATTACAAGCAATGTTATAAGCTCTGAATAATTGAGATGATTGAGAATAAATATACTAACTGTGATTGGGTATTGATGTTCCACATATGTACCATTTTGCATCCTTGATTGTTTTACTATAATATTTACTATTATATATTGAAAGATCATAATCTTCTACAATTGGAAAGGTCTATGACATTTGACCTAAAGATCATGTTTGGTTTAGACTTTTGAAGTAAATATTAAATTATATAAAGATAGAGCTACCAACTATCGTAACATTTAAGTAAGGACTTTTGCATCATCTAGCAAAATATTGTCACATAATTGTTTTTTCCTAAATAAAAGAATATATAGTATCACGTACAATCATAACCCTATTAAATACCTATTCACTATATAATTATTATATTTTGTGTTACGAAAAATGTAAGTGAAGAAAAAAAATGCAAGAAGACATATTGTCCATCCTCCACTCCATAATTAGAGTTAGATGGTACGTATGGAGATTGAGCACATAACATCATAATGGGATTTTAATTAAAGAGTTTAAATATAACACATAAGGATGTCATTTGGCCCAAAAGTTGAAGTCGGTAGGTTTGAACTTTTTTTTTTGAAACAAATACACACACATAAGGGAAAGGAAAGGGGTTCTAACACGAAGGCACACCACAAACTCCACTCAAATGCTATGGAATCTGGTAGGTTTGAACTTAATTATGTTATATTAAACACTTTTTTTTTTCTTTTTTGTTAGAAAAAGGTAAAGTGTATTAGTCTCTATAAATAAAGTGGTGGAGTAGCTTTATGGTATATGTGTTAGAAGACAAAGATTTATCTAGAGAAAGAGTAGAGAGATAAAATTTTTGTTTAATGTAGTGTTACTGTGAGGGCACATACATACTTAAATTCACATATTCATACATAAATCCAAGTAAAATAAACTTTACTTAATTTCCTTAATAAAAGTGTCTAAAACTTACACTGCATGTTGGCTAAACTCAGAAGCAAAGGCCAATTATGATCATATTATTATTGAGTTATTCTTAATATATATCATTTGAGTACTTGTGTTTGAGGGGTTTATTAAAAACCAAAATGCAATGAAATGGAATGAAACTGAGTTTATTAAAAACCAGAATGCAATGAAATGGAATGAAAATATGATGTATTTTTATTATTATGTTAGAGAGTTGATAAAAAATTACCATTATATATCATTCACTTTTTTTTTCTTCTTTGATTTTTTTAATAATTAATAAGGATAAAATCAATTTTTTACTTTTATTTGAAAAAAGAAAATAATGTTTATCCCACTTTTAAGAGGAATTAACTTTTTATTTTTTGGGATCGAGAGGTATACATAAGTGGGAATGTTTTCTCAAAAAAAAAAGAATGGAAATGGAATGTGTATCATTTTATTCATTTCTATTATACTTTCAAATAGGCAAATGGATACAATATTCCTTGAAATTCCTTTTCAATACATTTTACTTTTATTCTCTCCCAAACAAGCTGGAAGGAGCTCAAATGAATACACCGTCACAAGTACATAAAGAGATCTATGACAAGAAATGTTGCACCTTCAAATTTACTATATATTTTATGACAGGCCACAAACTGAATGACCCCTTGTGATAGAAATTAATTAATTAATTAGTCAAGTTATTAATTAATCAATTTATCATGCAAATGCGTGGTAGCACAAACAAATCACCAATAAACTAATTATGCAACGAAAAATAAATAATACGATGATTTGTTTACGAATGGGGAAAACCTAACGACAAAAACCCCACTGGGTGATTTTCAGGTCACCACTCCCGAAACTCCACTATTATCACAACAAGCGGTTACAAGTAAAGGAATCCCAAGTACCTTACCAACCTACAGTTGAACCCTTACCCCAATATCCAATTGGACTCATTCTATAGTGACAGTTCCCCTTTCTAATGCACGACTCCCAAGTACATGACTAACCAATTGCGCGGATCCCAGTACGCGACTTCAATCACCAACTAAGAAGATTGTTGGTTGCAAAGTTCTTCAATTCATCCATACGATGAAGATCAAGAAGATGCTTGGTCACAAAACCCTACGGTGCACATACACAACAACTTCTTTAAGAGAAAGAGATGAAGTAGGGCAAGAATTTCATCTCCGGTCACAATTTTCTTAAACAGAGTTTGCTCAATGCTTGTGCAACTTGTGACCAGTTTGACAGCCCTTAAAATAATCCTTTTATATGTCTAGGGTTAGGAGAAAAGAAAGCCCAAAGACATATTCACGAATCCCAAGAAAATCATATCAGAATTCTTAAACCTCGACAAATAGGAGGTGTTGAGCAACTGTCGAGAAGGTGTCGAGCACACCGGGCTTTGAACAACTTTCTTAAGCTCGATAGATGCAACTGTTGAGCTTTAATGAATTTGCACTATCAGCTTGTTTTCTTGGACAGACTTGAAGGTTTCAACACTTGATCTTGAAACATGGTTTCTTGAAGTATTTAAACACATCCTAAATCTACCCAAATACAAGTAAAGTGCGTTTTGTCAAAGGATAAACCAATTACATAAAGTAGTGACATATGTTCCTAACAAGTGAAACACATATGTCCTAACAATCTCCCCTTTGGCAATCTGTGACAAAACCACAACAAACAAATGAGCATATGAGAGAAGTCATAAATCACTCAACTCATATTCACTTGTTGAATACAATAAAATCTATCCTAACACAAACTCTTGAAAAATTTTGCAAGAAAAGAGTTTGTGGCAAGTAGACTTTGACAACCTGTATTTCTGAAACACTTTAAACAAAACTCATCAAGGCATCTTTGTGTGAAACAGAAATAATAGATTGCATACAAGTAATAAGAAGCATGTGTATAAAGGAAGAAAAGAAACAACACATGAAGGGGTAGGTAAAAGAAAAACATACATCAATATAAATAGAAGTAAAGTACAATGTATGTCTATAAATGGTCACAAGACCTCATGTACAAGAATAATGTATCTAAAAAGAAAGAAAAGAAAAGATACATACTATCCTCACTACATCCCTCAAAACATATCAAAACTCCTCTTAACAAGATGATCCTATACTAACTCTCCCCCTAAGAATGACTACTCTCATATCCAAAACTACTCCCCCTTTTTGTCACGAGTGACAAAGGGTAAGAGTGTCAAGTAGACATCTCATCGGTAGAGCTAGCATCTCCATCAGCATCATTCGAAGCATCATCGTCATCACCATCATCATCATCCTCATCCTCAGAATCAGAAGCCACAGGAGAAGGTGGTGAAGGAGTAGCCTCAGGAGCAAAACCACCTATGGACGCATGTCGCTGTGCAATACAACCGACACAAACGTTCACCTGATACAACTTCATAGAGAGTGTATCTAGGCGAGCATCCATATGCTGCAGTTACGCCATGGTGTCTCCTAACGTCACATCACTCAAAGAAGAGGAAGGAGCAAACGTGGATGGAGTTGAATGGGAGGGAGGAGCTGCTGAATCCAACTGCCGCAACCGAAACTGGGCCTCGCAACGTTTAATGGTAGCGTAATCTATGGCACATATGACAGTGAAATGGTCGGAAGAGGGAAAAGGAACGGAAAAATGGCGTAAGATCCTCATGATAGCGTAATGAAAGATGAGTTTATCACAAGACCCCGAATCTAGATGAACATCTATAATAGAAAGAATGAAGTGAGAAGGGAAATCTATAGTAAGATGCTCAAGAAGAGGTAACAAAAATCGAGCACTCTGTAATGGAGTTATAGTGAGAGAGTGGATCCAAAACAAAGGTCATCACCATGTTCATGAATCTAGGACCTTTAGCAAAAGGTCTACATCGTGTAAACTGACGCTCACCCCAAACAGAAGGGCACTCACAGAAAGCAAACATGAGCTCACCCCTGGACACAGTCCTCAGACGCTCACAACTAGGATAGTCAGGAAACTCTATCCTAGGGACCCGAAGCACATCCGCAACAAGTTGCGGTGTGATAGGAATGCGCATACCTCGAACACGAGTAAAGAAAAAGAGGTACCGAACGATCCATCCCGTGCATGTCACAGTAAAACTCTTGGATAAGCACGAGAGGACAGGTGACCGAGACATCACACAGTGACTCCCATCCCCTACTGTGAATGATAGTGGGAAGGTCGGTGTCGGCAAAGTTCGACAGAATGACTTGGCGTTCCGAATGAATGCCTCATCTAGAAAAGTTCTCCGAGAATGCCTTGAAGGCATCATCATCACGGAACCGAATATAAGACAGAGTAGGATCAGAGGATGAAGAAGCTCCGGAACGAAGAGGGTTTCGGGCTGGAGTGGATTTACGCTTAGGTGTTGTAGACACAACTAACGTAAACAGAAAGAGAGGGAGAAAAAGAAAGACAATCAGAAAAGTCCCACGCAATTTCAAATATAACAAATATATTGAAAAGATAGTACTTATGCATGGGAAATGCATGAACGTGTGACATGCAAAAGAAATTTCATCATGGGCTTAGCCCAATCCAAACCTATCAGCACACAAACAGAAAGCACACATCTAGATGCATGATATTATAATACTAATGTGATGCAACGTATGAGGTTTTAAACTCATTTAATTGAAAACCCATCCCAAAATTTCAATAATAACTCATCAATTTTGAAAAACCCCAAAAAATTTTCAAAAATCCCAAAACCTAGATTTCAAAACATGAAATGCATGAATGTGAAAGGATAAGAAGCTTACCAAGTGAAGAAAAACTTGAAAAAGCTTGAAGAAACCTTGAGAAACAATTATTGGAGTGAGATGAGAGAGTTTGGGAGAGAAATCAGAGAAGTATCGAGAGAGAGATCGAGAGAAATGAGGGACGAATCGCACGAGGATGTTTAAATAGACCAACAGTAAATCTCGATAGATGAAGGTGTCGAGAGGTGTCAAGACATCTGTCGAGGAAGGTGTCGAGAAAATGGTCATCGACAGATGCAAGTATCGAGGAGGTGTCGAGGAACAAATCATCAGATACCAGATCAGAATCTCGATCGATCCAGAAGGTGTCGAGAAGCTATCGAGGAGGCAGAAGCATTCTTAATCGATCCACCAGGTGTCGAGGAGCTATCGGAATTGCGAGAAGAAAAAGCTGAAGAAGCTCGACAAATAGCAAGGTATCGAGGAGGTGTCGAGCTAGCTTATAAAACCAGTTTTTTTTTCGAGATGTGAAAAACACAGACATGAATGCAATCCAACATGCAACTCAACCAATGATCCAATCAACATATTAAGCTCTCAAAATCATCTCTCAATAAAAATTTTAAGCACATGGATCTTCAAAAACACACACACACACTAAACAAATCTAACCAATTTTATATTTCAAAAACAAGTCAAGACAATTTAATGAGCATACATTAACACATGTAAAACCTTATGATGGTCAAATCACATTGTACCTACGCATGTATCAAGAATAGAAAAGAATATTGCGTGTTGTGCGTGAAAAACATCGCAAGATTGCATATGTGTATACATGTTATGATGATTTGAGATATGAGAAAATCACTTTAACTCACACACAATCATAACTGCTTGATGGGGACTATCACCTTTGAGGTACATCCTATAACTCTCACATCTCCTAGAATACACACTTGCAATCATTTTTGAAGCATTTTTGATCTTTTTGCTTTTGATTTTTCTTTTGCATATTTTTCTTTTAAGCATATCATGCATGGGCATATTAGAGAGAGAAAAGAAATATCCAATGACATTTGACATTCCAATTTTGCTATGCCTAAGCACACAAATGTCATTGACACTGCACTTTTGCTATGCCGAAACATACAGGTGTCATATTATGATTGGCGGGCAACAGTGGTGAGATGGTTATTAATGCCTTTCTCTTAGATTTTTTAGTCCTTCCCGTCAAAAAGAGTGATATGAGTGTTAAGTACAAGAGATAACTTAATCTTACTCATCACTAACAAGAGCCACAAAACTCACTTGCTTAGTTGTGCATAGAAATGCTCATCTAAGTTACAAATGATACAAAGTTTAGAAGACTTTATTTTAATGACCATCCAAAGTACACAAGTACCAATGTATACAAAACACGCATTATTTTTGTATTTTTCTGATTTTTCATAAAAAAAATTATTTTATTTTTATTTGAAAAACAAAACAAAGTAAAACAGAAAAAATAACCAAACAAAAACGTGTTAAACACCCAAAGCATAAAAACTAAACTGACTCAAAACTTGAAAGCAAAACACATAAGTAATGCACACACAAAAAAACAAGAAGAGAGAGAGAAAAGTGTCAGAATCACTTGGAGCCTTTTCCTTCCACACCCTGGAAGAACTTTTCCTTTGATTAAACCCTTGAACTAGCGGTGAGGGAGAAAAACCATCCAAGTTCAAAAGGAACATAAGGGCTTTGAGAAGATCTCCAAGGGGAGCAAGAGAGGAACGAAGCTGATTCTGGTTTCCAGATGCTATCATGCTGTTGCTCTATTGAGTGGCAAGCCACTTGTAGCAATTTGGTCAAGTATGAACAGCCGTTCCAGAATGATGACAGAGATACTGCTTCTTTTGTTTAGGCTTTTGAGAGTTAGCCTTCTTAGTCCTAGGGTTTCTAACATCTTTCTTCTCAAACTTAGGGGGTGCTCCTAAGATAGATTTACCCTTGTCTATATTCTCACTAGCTAATTCAGTTTTAATCTCATTATTCTCAATTTTAATATTATTAGCAGGAGGAACAAAAACAGTAGTACTAGAAGAAATAACCAAACAAAAACGTGTTAAACACCCAAAGCATAAAAACTAAACTGACTTAAAACTTGAAAGCAAAACACATAAGTAATGCACACACAAAAAAACAAGAAGAGAGAGAGAAAAGTGTCAGAATCACTTGGAGCCTTTTCCTTCCACACCCTGGAAGAACTTTTCCTTTGATTAAACCCTTGAACTAGCGGTGAGGGAGAAAAACCATCCAAGTTCAAAAGGAACATAAGGGCTTTGAGAAGATCTCCAAGGGGAGCAAGAGAGGAACGAAGCTGATTCTGGTTTCCAGATGCTATCATGCTGTTGCTCTATTGAGTGGCAAGCCACTTGTAGCAATTTGGTCAAGTATGAACAGCAGCTCCAGAATGATGACAGAGATACTGCTTCTTTTGTTTAGGCTTTTGAGAGTTAGCCTTCTTAGCCCAAGGATTTCTAACATCTTTCTTCTCAAGCTTAGGGGGTGCTCCTAAGATAGATTTACCCTTGTATATATTCTCACTAGCTAATTCAATTTTAATCTCATTGTTCTCAATTTTAATATTATTAGCAGGAGGAACAAAAACAGTAGTACTAGAAGAAATAACCAAACAAAAACGTGTTAAACACCCAAAACATAAAAACTAAACTGACTCAAAAATTGAAAGCAAAACACATAAGTAATGCACACACAAAAAAACAAGAAGAGAGAGAGAAAAGTGTCAGAATCACTTGGAGCCTTTTCCTTCCATACCCTGGAAGAACTTTTCCTTTGATTAAACCCTTAAACTAGCGGTGAGGGAGAAAAACCATCCAAGTTCAAAAGGAACATAAGGGCTTTGAGAAGATCTCCAAGGGGAGCAAGAGAGGAACGAAGCTGATTCTGGTTTCCAGATGCTATCATGCTGTTGCTCTATTGAGTGGCAAGCCACTTGTAGCAATTTGGTCAAGTATGAACAGCAGCTCCAGAATGATGACAGAGATACTGCTTCTTTTGTTTAGGCTTTTGAGAGTTAGCCTTCTTAGCCCTAGGGTTTCTAACATCTTTCTTCTCAAGCTTAGGGGGTGCTCCTAAGATAGATTTACCCTTGTCTATATTCTCACTAGCTAATTCAGTTTTAATCTCATTGTTCTCAATTTTAATATTATTAGCAGGAGGAACAAAAACAGTAGTACTAGAAGAAATAACCAAACAAAAACGTGTTAAACACCCAAAGCATAAAAACTAAACTGACTCAAAACTTGAAAGCAAAACACATAAGTAATGCACACACAAAAAAACAAGAAGAGAGAGAGAAAAGTGTCAGAATCACTTGGAGCCTTTTCCTTCCACACCCTGGAAGAACTTTTCCTTTGATTAAACCCTTGAACTAGCGGTGAGGGAGAAAAACCGTCCAAGTTTAAAAGGAACATAAGGGCTTTGAGAAGATCTCCAAGGGGAGCAAGAGAGGAACGAAGCTGATTCTGGTTTCCAGATGCTATCATGCTGTTGCTCTATTGAGTGGCAAGCCACTTGTAGCAATTTGGTGAAGTATGAACAGCAGCTCCAGAATGATGACAGAGATACTGCTTCTTTTGTTTAGGCTTTTGAGAGTTAGCCTTCTTAGCCCAAGGATTTCTAACATCTTTCTTCTCAAGCTTAGGGGGTGCTCCTAAGATAGATTTACCCTTGTATATATTCTCACTAGCTAATTCAGTTTTAATCTCATTGTTCTCAATTTTAATATTATTAGCAGGAGGAACAAAAACAGTAGTACTAGAAGAAATAACCAAACAAAAACGTGTTAAACACCCAAAGCATAAAAACTAAACTGACTCAAAACTTGAAAGCAAAACACATAAGTAATGCACACACAAAAAAACAAGAAGAGAGAGGGAAAAGTGTCAGAATCACTTGGAGCCTTTTCCTTCCATACCCTGGAAGAACTTTTCCTTTGATTAAACCCTTAAACTAGCGGTGAGGGAGAAAAACCATCCAAGTTCAAAAGGAACATAAGGGCTTTGAGAAGATCTCCAAGGGGAGCAAGAGAGGAACGAAGCTGATTCTGGTTTCCAGATGCTATCATGCTGTTGCTCTATTGAGTGGCAAGCCACTTGTAGCAATTTGGTCAAGTATGAACAGCAGCTCCAGAATGATGACAGAGATACTGCTTCTTTTGTTTAGGCTTTTGAGAGTTAGCCTTCTTAGCCCTAGGGTTTCTAACATCTTTCTTCTCAAGCTTAGGGGGTGCTCCTAAGATAGATTTACCCTTGTCTATATTCTCACTAGCTAATTCAGTTTTAATCTCATTGTTCTCAATTTTAATATTATTAGCAGGAGGAACAAAAACAGTAGTACTAGAAGAAATAACCAAACAAAAACGTGTTAAACACCCAAAGCTTAAAAACTAAACTGACTCAAAACTTGAAAGTAAAACACATAAGTAATGCACACACAAAAAAACAAGAAGAGAGAGAGAAAAGTGTCAGAATCACTTGGAGCCTTTTCCTTCCATACCCTGGAAGAACTTTTCCTTTGATTAAACCCTTGAACTAGCGGTGAGGGAGAAAAACCATCCAAGTTCAAAAGGAACATAAGGGCTTTGAGAAGATCTCCAAGGGGAGCAAGAGAGGAACGAAACTGATTCTGGTTTCCAGATGCTATCATGCTGTTGCTCTATTAAGTGGCAAGCCACTTGTAGCAATTTGGTCAAGTATGAACAGCAGCTCTAGAATGATGACAGAGATACTGCTTCTTTTGTTTAGGCTTTTGAGAGTTAGCCTTCTTAGCCCTAGGGTTTCTAACATCTTTCTTCTCGAGCTTAGGGGGTGCTCCTAAGATAGATTTACCCTTATCTATATTCTCACTAGCTAATTCAGTTTTAATCTCATTATTCTCAATTTTAATATTATTAGCAGGAGGAACAAAAACAGTAGTACTAGAAGAAGTAATATTAGAGGAAGAGAGACCATACCCTAAGCTTGTTCGATCTAAAGCAGATTTCTGAATGCTGAGCATCTCATCAAGCTTTGCGCTTGAAGTCCTTTCCAATTGAGCTTTGACTTGAAACAGCTCTGCTTTAAGCTTCTTGGTCTTCTCAACCAAGAAATTGTTCTCAAACCTCAGTGCTCCAATAGTCTGATTAGCCTCATCAAACTTTGTGGAAAGCTCCTCACGGTCAAGTTCCACATCATTGAGCTTCTTGGTGGTTAGCCTATACAGTTTCTCATGCTTCTTAGAGAGCTTGTACGGTTTTTCATAGGCTGTATGAATGTCATCTTGATCATCCATCTTTTCAAACTTAGATTCCACCAATTCCTCTTCTTCAATCACATCTTCGACAATCCCATCAATAGGATTAACAGTGGCAGTGAAGGCATTTAAGACTCTGTCATCCTCATTGTTGGAATCATCCTCATGCTCAATGTCACTCAAGGAACAGCAAGTGCCTTACTCTTCCCAATGCTCTTAAGATATATAGGACACTCATGTTTCATGTGACCGAAGTCTTGACACCCAAAGCACTTAGGTCCTACAGGAACAATGTACTGACCACCTTCCTTAGCATCCTTCTTCCCTTTGTCTTAGCCTTTAAACTGAGAAGAACTGGATTGCCTGCGGTCCTTATCGAAACCCTTTCCATTTGCGTTCTTCATAAACTTCTTGAACTGTCTGGTGATGTAGGACTTCATCTTGGAATCTTCATCATCAGAAGACTCATCTGTGTCACTGCTCTTGGCCTTCAGTGCCATGCTCTTGCCTTTACCCATCTTGCCAATCCTTGTCAACCCTAGCTTGTAGGTCTGCAAGTTTCCAACCAGCTCAGTCAAAGGAATCTTATCCATATCCTTTGATTCCTCTATTGCCGTGATCTTGGCATGAAATCTCTCAGGTAGAAATTTGAGCACCTTCCTTACAATCTTGGATTCAGGAATGGTTTCCCCAAGATTGAAGGCTGAGTTGACTATGTCCTTTAGCTTGGCATAGAACTCATCGAATGACTTATCCTCCTCTATTTTTATCTCTTCAAAGCTTGTAGTGAGCCTCTGAAACTTTGAATATTTTACAGCTTTTATACCCTCATAGGTTGTCCGGAGGATGGTCCAAGCCTCCTTGGCAATTTCAGTTGAGGATATCTTCTTGAACTCCTCATTGGTGACTACACTGAACAACGCATTCAATGCTCTGTTGTTGAAGTTTGCCGCCTTAATCTTGGCATCATCCCAGTCGGCTGGCGCTTCTGTAGGCTTAGTCCAGCCTATCTCCACAGCTTGCCACACTTTCTCATCTAATGACTGCAAGAAAGCTCTCATGCGTACTTTCCAATATGCATAGTTAGTGCCATCAAATAAAGGAGGTATGATTAATGACTGTCCTCTATCTATGACAAACAGGGGTCAATGGATCAACACAACAAAGATTAAACCCTAATCAAAGTGTGCCTGCTCTGATACCACTTGATAGGCCACAAATTGAATGGCCCTTTGTGATAGAAATTAATTAATTAATTAGTCATGTTATTAATTAATCAATTTATCATACAAACGCGTGGTAGCACAAAAAAATCACCAATAAACTAATTATGCAGCAGATATTAAATAACACGGTGATTTGTTTACGAATGGGAAAAACCTAACGGTAAAAACCCCACCGGGTGATTTTCAGGTCACCACTCCCGAAACTCCACTATGATCACAACAAGTGGTTACAAGTAAAGGAATCTCAAGTACCTTACCAACCTACAGTTGAACCCTTACCCCAATACCCAATTGGACTTGTTCTGTAGTGACAATTCCCCTTTCTGATGCATGACTCCCAAGTACGTGACTAACCAATTGCGCGGATCCCAATACGCGACTTCAATCACCAACTAAGAAGATTGTTGGTTGCAAAGTTCTTCAGTTCATCCACCCGATGAAGATCAAGAAGATGCTTGGTCACAAAACCCTACAGTGCACATATACAGCAACTTCTTCAAGAGAAAGAGATGAACTAGGGCAAGAACTTCGTCTCCAATCAAAATTTGCTTTAACAGATTTTGCTCAATGCTTGTGTAACTTGTGAACAATTTGACGGCCCTTAAAACAATCCTTTTATATGTCTAGGGTTAGGAGAAAAGAAAGATCAAATACATATTCACAGATCTCAAGAAAATCATATCAGAATTCTGAAATTCTTAAACCTTGACAGATAGGAGGTGTCGAGCAGCTGTCGAGAAGGTGTTGAGCACACCGGGCTTTGAACAGCTTTCTTAAGCTCGATAGATGCAGCTGTTGAGCCAGCTATCGAGCTTTAATGAATTTGCACTATCAGCTTGTTTTCTTGGACAGACTTGAAGGCTTCAACACTTGATCTTGAAACATGGTTTCTTGAAGTATTTAAATACATCCTAAATTTACCCAAATACAAGTAAAGTGTATTTTGTCAAAGGATAAGCCAATTACATAAAGTAGTGACATATGTTCCTAACAAGTGAAACACATATGTCCTAACATTTTACCATATATTTCATTCTCTTTCTTAGATTTTGAATCATAACTTTTGTAGGTGTGATAGGCCCAGTAGTATATATCTATATATATGTTGGGTTGGGGTTCCAATCCGAGGATAGCTAGAAGTCCGAGGACGGGTAAATGCTATCGTGGGAGTCTGTGTTAGTGAATGAAGAGGTGGGGTTTGGTCATAAGAGTCCAAGAAAGTGGTCCAAGGAGGAATGCCTCCTTGGCTTAGCAAAGCAGAGGTCTGAAGGTGTGGTCTGCCATCCAAGACAACGTTCCAAGAGATTCTATTGATAAGAATACGCATCATGAAAGCACAGGACAGAGGGAAGCCATGAAATATCTAAGAGGAAGCTACTACCACTGCATTGAATGCTTTGTAGCTAACTCTTTGGCCACATTAATGAGGAAGTGATACCTGAACAGTAATTTTCAGCCTTACAGCTACTCTCAAAGATTTCAAGAAGGTGCTAATGGAATAAGGATCAACAACAGCGATCTAATCTACATGTGGAGGGTGGAGATGAAAGAAAGAAGATAGTATAAAATAGAAAAAAGACCCTGAGGGAAAGGGATCAGGAATTAAGAGAAAAACATTATAGGAACAAGAACTAGACTTATAGCCAAGTTTAAAAGAGATATATACAAGAAATGATCTCCTCGGATTGTACCGAGGACGATTTTCTTTGGATAAAACCAGTCTATCTTTCCTTTCTTGTCATCTAGATCCATTATAATTGTTACCCAACTCATTAGAGCCTAGTTTTCTAACCCACTCTCTACAAATTCATTGTATTAGGCTCTTTGGGTCTAGATCCTTTTACCTTTTGGGCTTAGGAACCAAATTGTGACCTTATAATTGGCGCCGTCTGTGGGAATTTCTTATGTGATAGTGAGTTCAACGTTCAATTATGGTAGGTTCAGATCCGAATCGGGAGGAATCTGTGGGGTCCCAACGTCAAGATCATTTTCTCAATCTTGAGCGAGTAAGGGACTGGGAAGTTAGTGTGCAAACCACCCATACTAGCAGGAGCCAGTCTCAAAGTGGGAGCCACATCTCTCATGAGGAGAATGCCCGAACCATGCAACTGGAGATTGATTGTTTGAAAAGGAAGTTGCGCCGCGAACGGCGAAGACAAACTCCTTCCAATATTGACTTTTCTTTTGATGATGATAAATATGGCAGTTACAGGCCCAAGTCAAGGACTCCCCCCAATGAGTCTTTCTCATGTGATGATGACAACCCTTATGAGCGCAGAAATAAGAGTTTGTCTTGCAAAGGCCTAGGAAACGACGCTATAAGTAGAGCATTAAACCAAATTTTCAAATCACCTTTCACACGTAGAATTGAAGGAGGAAGACTTCCTCAGTGGTTTACTTAGCCAACATTCACCATGTCTAATGGTCAGACAGACCCTGTAGAGCATGTGAGCCACTTCAACCAAAGAATGGTTGTACACTCCAACAATGAGGCCTTGATGTGCAAGGTATTCCCGTCCAATTTGGGGCATGTGGCAATGATGTGGTTTGATGGCCTGGGAGCAGGTTCTATTGATTCTTTTAAGGAGCTCACCCGAGCATTCTGATCTCACTTTATTACTTGCAGTAGGGTTCCTCAGCCTTTAGACTCCCTGTTATCTATGACCATGCAAGAAGGGGAGACCCTAAAAATGTACTCATACAGATACTGGGAGATGTTCAATGAGATAGATGGAGACTTTGATGATGTGGCCATTAGGACTTTCAAGGTCGGCCTACCTGCCGAGCATGATTTGAGAAAGTCCTTGACCAAGAAGCCTGTAAGGAGTATACGTCAGCTCATGGACCGTATTGACGAGTATAAACGGGTCGAGGAAGACCAATAGCAAGGGAAAGGGAAGGCTAAGGTTATCCCTCAAGATAGGATGGATTTCAGGTCAAACCGATACAACAATAACCGGCCTCGAAGAGACTTTGCTGGGTAATCTAGGTTTACTGCTACTCAGGTGGTCAGCATGGTGTTCCATGAGCCAGTGCATCAAGTCTTCGAAAAAATTAAGTATGAGCCATACTTTAAATGGCCAAATAAGATAGGGGAGACCTTATGAAGCACAACTAGAGCCTTCATTGTCAATACCACCAAGAGTGAGGGCACATCACAGAAGATTGTAGAACTTTGCGGAGTCATCTAGAGCAGCAAGTCAAAGAAGGGAAGTTAAAGCAATTTTTGTATCAGCCTAGTGGGCAGGGGACCTAACAAGATTGGGATCTCAGAGATATGCTTCTTCGAGAGCCCCTTTAGGCACAATTAATGTCATCTTCGCTGCTCTAGGGAGAACTAGTTCTCACCCCTCTAGGGTGATGTCTGTAGTTCGGCCACCTACCGAGGACTCTAACCCTGAGCCGAAAAGGGCTAGGATGGAGATCCGACCAATGTTGAGTTTCTTAGATGAGGATAAGGTTGGAACCATACAGCCATATGATGATGCCTTAGCGGTCACCCTCAAGATAGGGGGGTATATGAAGAGGGTGTTGGTGGATCAAGGCAACAGGACAGAGATTATGTACCCTGATTTGTACAAAGGGCTAAACTTGAAACTTAAGGATTTGATAGCTTATGATCCACCTTTGTTAGGATTTGATGGGAAAGTTGTTATTCCGAGAGGCCAGATTAGACTACCTGTGCAAGCAGGTTTAGAAGTGGTAGAGGTGGACTTCATTGTGATGAATGCTTATTCTCCCTACACGACCATTGTAGCAGGACCCTCGCTTCATGCCCTAGGGGCCGTTTCTTCCACTCTGCATTTGAAAGTGAAATATTCGTCCGGGGACCAAGTTGAGGAGCTAGTTGGGAGCCAGTCCGTGGCTAAGCAGTGCTTAGTAGCTGCAATTATGCATCAACCTGAAGATAAGTCCTCAGCCTCTACTCAAGCAGGCTTATAGCAATCAAGGATCCCAATGTCATTTATGGATGTGGTGTTAGAAGGGGCAAGTTATGAGGAGTGCTATGACTTAAATAATGCTCCCAAGTGTAGGATTGTCGCGAAGTAATAACTCGGTAAGTCCGAGATCGAATCCACAAGGAAAAGGGAATTGATTAGCAAACCACAAGAGAATAAAACTAAAATAATAAAGTTTAATTGAAGAGATTTTAATAGTTTAGTGAAAGTAATTTAAATTGAGTGAAAATAACAATATATTAAGGCGCTAAGGTTTAGGGATCCACTCACAACACATCTATTGGTAGTCTTAACAATATTTATTTTATAACTCAACTAAAATTCATACAAAGGATGATTTTAGTCGGATGATTTAACAATAAAAACTCAAGAATTAATTTTCTAAGGTAGTTTCATGCAATTGATTAATTTTTGGCAAAACAAAGCTAGTAAATTAGTTCGTAGAGAATACTAAGCATTTAACGTGCCTGGAGTCTACTATAAATCAAAGGATTATACAAAACTAAACACTTTTCTAGATAAATAAAACAATCAAAAACATTAAAAATAAATAAAAAAATAATCATTAAAACAAATAAATAATTGCTAAGAACATACCAATAAATGGTTGGGTTTCACCCCTTACCTTAGCAAGGCTTCTAGCAAGCTATAACACAAATAAAACTTTAAAAACTGTAAAGAAACTTTAAGAAAACCTAAATTATGTTCTACAGTAGCTCTTCCCTGAATTTTCCCTAAAGAGCCTATAAATAGGTCAAGGAATCCTATTACAAGTTGAATTCCCGTTTGGAAGAAATCCCAGGTTTTTAGGCTTCATTTAACTGACGTTTTTGGCCCATTTAACTTCAGAATTCGGACTTTTCATAAACTACAACGTTGTAGCCCATTAAGTTATCTTTCCATCCCAACTTGAATCATCTCAATTGGACATTGGAGCTGAAAGTTATACTCCAAATACTAACTAGTGCACAGGCTGGAATTCTAATCCGAATTGGACTTGGATTAGGTGCAAATTTCCTTTGATTCCTTGCTCCAATTGGACTTGAATTTAATTGGATTGGCCTTCTTTGACTTCATCATGGCCCTTGTAAAATTAAAATCCATTAGCTTTCTTTTTTGCACAAATCCACTTATTTAATTTCATTATCCTACAAAAGACAAATTTATGCATTAAAATTCAATTAAGTACAAAATTGATTATTTAGCATTATTCCAAAACCACTTATAAAATGCATGAATTAACTCAAAATAAGTATGATAATACTTTCAAATAATGATATAAATGTGCAAAATTAAGCTATTATCAAGGAGCTAGAAAAGGTTGTTATTAGTAATGATAAGGAGAAATTTTTTCAGGTCGGAGTTCAGTTGCCTCCTCAAGAGAAGAAAGAGCTAATGGTGTTCCTTAGGAAGAATATTGATGTGTTTGCATGGAGTGCTTATGAAGATCCCAGAGTGGATCCAAATCTCATTTGTCATTATCTAAATGTCAACCCGGCGGTTGTCCCCAAAAAGTAACCACCCCGGCGTTCATCTAAAGAGCATTCTGAGGCTGTCAAAGAGGAGGTGCTCAAGTTTAAGCAGGTTGGGGCTATTAAAAAGGTGTTTTACCCTGAGTGGCTGGCCAATACCATGGTGGTAAAGAAGAAGAGTGGAAAGTGGTGAGTATGTGTTGATTTCATAGATATGAACAAGGCCTACCCAAAAGACCCCTTCCCTATGCCTCAAATTGATCAGTTGGTAAATGCAACTGTAGGTCATCCTCGGATGAGCTTCTTAGATGCCTTTCAAAGGTACCATCAAATACCATTGGCTTTGGGTGATTAGGAGAAAATAGCTTTCATTACTCCTACTGGAAATTACCACTACAAGGTGATGCCCTTTAGAATGAAGAATGCAGGGTCTACCTATCATAGGATGATGACCAGGATGTTCAAGCCACAACTGGGAAAAATATTAAGGTTTATATAGATGATATGGTGGTGAAGAGTAAGGTAGTGTCCGAGCACGTGGGAGACCTCAGGAATATTTTTGAAATACTAAAGAGGCACAAACTGTGCCTCAATGCTTCCACATGTTCTTTTGGCATTGGCTTAGGTAAGTTTTTGGGCTACATGGTCACTCATCATGGAATTGAAATCAACCCTGATCAGATTAAAGCAATTAATGACTTGCAACCTCCTCAAAATCCCAAGGAGGTTTAGAAGTTGACAAAGATGACTACTACTCTAAACTGATTCATCTCTCAATCGACAGACATATGTAAGCCTTTCTTTCGGTTGTTGCATAAGTGGAAAGGGTTTGAGTGGACCGAGGAGTGTGCCTCGACATTCCAGTAACTAAAGGAATACCTTGCTCGGCCGCCTATTATGTCCCGACCCAAGAAGAAGGAAGTTTTGTTTGCTTATGTTACTGTAGCCTCTCATATGGTAAGCTTAATACTGATACGAGTTGATTATGGAGTACAAAGGCTAGTTTATTATGTGAGCAAGTCACTACATGAGGCCGAGGTTTGTTACCTACCACTAGAAAAGGCCATTCTGGCAGTGGTGCATGCTACATTTAAGCTCCCTCACTGCTTCTAATCCCACAAAGTTATTGTTTTAACCCAAGTTTTGCTTTAATCATCACTTCGGAGTGCTGATTACATAGGAAGGATTGCCAAGTGGGGTACGATCCTAGGAGTTTTTGATATCAAGTATATGCCTCGCACCTCTATCGAGGGCCAGGTCATCGCAAATTTGGTGGCCGAGTTTGCTGAATCCCCATTGGAAGAGGAGGTAGGAAAGTCGAACATGGATGGAAAATCAGTTGGCGTGGTTTCCTTGCAAGAACCTTTATCTTGGAGGGTATACGTTGATGGTGCAGCAAATCAAAGAGGATCTAGAGTGGGGCTAGTTGTAATTTCTCCTGATAAGATCATTATTGAAAAATCCTTAAAGTTAGGTTTCTTGCCCACAAACAATGAGGCTCTATTGGTAAGGATGACTATAGTTTAGAAAATGGGAGGAAAAATAGTGGAGATATACTCAGATTCAAGGTTGGTTGTAGGCCAGGTAAAGGGAGAGTTAGAGGCCAAGGATGTGAGAATGCAAGAATATTTAAATCAGGTTAGACACTTACAATCAGAGTTTAAGTCTTTCAACTTACTACAAATCCCTAGAAGCGAAAACACACATGCTGATTCTCTAGCCACTCTCGCAACCTCCTCAGCGCAGAGCTTACTTCGAGTTATCAAAAACTCATCAAATTAGGGTAGGACCTAGCTGGATAGACTCTATTGTGCTATTCCTTGAGGAGGATATCTTGCCTGAGGGGAAATTCGAGGCTGACAAAGTGTGAAGAAAGGCTCGACAATTTTGACTATCCGAGGACCAAAAGTTGTACAAGCGCTCTTTTTCTGGGCCATATTTGCTATGCATACACCTTGAGGCATCAGAGCTACTTCTAGAGGAGTTACATGAAGGGATTTGTGGAAGCCACACAGGAGGCAGATCCTTGTCTCACAAAGCCCTCACTCAGGGATATAGGTGGCCGAACATGCAGAAAGAAGCACAAGAGTACGTGAGGAAATATGACCAATGCCAAATATTTGCCCTGAACATTCATCAACTAGGGAGTGTCATTGATCCTCTGTCCAACCCTTGGCCTTTTACTCAATGGGGAATAAGAGATGGCTGCTGGTCTGCATGGATTACTTCACCAAATGAGTTGAAGCTGAGCCACTGGAAAATATCAAGAATATGGATGCCAAAAGATTTGTTTGGAAAAATATTGTCACTTGGTTTGGAATCCCTCGTACCCTCATCTCAGACAATGATCTTCAGTTTGATAGCAAAACTTTCAGGAGGTACTGTTGTGACTTAGGCATTACGAATAGGTATTTCACCCTGGCTTATCCATAGGGGAATGGCCAGGCCGAGACTGTCAATAAGGTTATAGTGAATGGACTCAAGAAGAGGTTGGATGATGCAAAGGGAAAATGGGTGGAAAAGCTGCCACACGTCTTGTGGACATATCGAACTACACCTTGTAGATTCATAAGGGAGACACCCTTTTTAATGACTTATGGGGCCAAGGCTGTAATTCCTCTAGAGACCAGATTCCCAACGCTGAGGATGAACTCTTTCACTCCGAGCAATAATGATGGGCTGTTAGAAAAGAGTTTAGATCTAATTGAAGAGTGAAGAGAAAATACCATGGTTCAATTGGCGTATTATCAACACAAGCTCAAGTAAGGGTATGACTCAAATGTGAGGTTAAGGCCGTTAGCGCCTGGAGACTTGGTATTAAGAAAGGTTTTAGAAACTGCAAAGAACCCAGCATGGGGAAAGTTAGGGCCCAACCGGGAAGGGTCATATCGTATCACCTTGGTGGCTAGAATAGGCACATATTACCTAGAAGATCTAGATGAAAATGTTGTACCCTGCTCCTGGAATGTAAATAACCTACGAAGATATTATTACTAATGAAAGTCTTTTCTGCCATATTTTTGCCTATGATATCATGGGTTACATTTCATATCATTTTTCTAAGTGTTAAACAGAACATTAGTCATGCCTAGCTCCTTGGGCCACATACCTTGGGTAAATTAATACTCCTCACTATTGGTTTGGGTATCAAACAGAACCTTGGTCATGCCTGGCTCCTCGGACCATATACCTTGGGTAAATTGATATTCTTCATTGTTTGTTCTAAGTATTAAATAGAACTTTAGTTATGTCTGGCTCCTCAAACCACGTACTTTGAGTAAATTAATAGTTCTTATTATTTAACTAAGTGTTAAACAGAACCTTGGTCATGCCTGGCTCTTCGGGCTACATACCTAAGGTAAATTAATACCTCTTGTTATCTTACTAGGTGTTAAACAGAATCTTGGTTATGTCTGGTCCATCGGACCATCTACCTTGGGTAAATTAGCACTACCAAACATTTAATTAGATGCTAAACAGAACCTCGGACGTGTTAGATTTCCTGAGTCACAGGCCTTAGGTAAATTAGTAACCGGTCTAGCTATGATGTCCAGTTAAGATCTTCATTATGGTAATCTAAAAGAAGGGAAACACTGGTACATCACTTAAAGCATTTGCAAGTAAGTCTATAATCAGTTCATAAGCTGAATGTCACATACAATTCCTTAAATCTACTGCTAAAGGGAAAGTTATATGGAACCATGGATGGGTGGGTGCTCCACCATTCTTTGGGATCAGCTAAAAGTCCAGTGATATGCAGGGTTCTTTAAGTTCTGCTTAAGGTATGGTTTTTGAAGTTAATGGTATATTTTGTTGAGATTATAAACCTAGATGGTTCTACCGAATCTGTGGTTAACTGTATGGGATGTGGCAATTGCATCATCACTCCTACAGCTAACCGAATCAAATTATATTTCATTCTTATATTGACTAAGCGTGAAAAGTTGTTTTTAGTTAAAGTGTCCTCTTGTTGAAAAATATAAGCCTGGAAAGCTTCACTTATTCTGTGATTAATAGTACGAAATAGAGCAATGATATGGTCACTTACACAAATGATTATTAAAGCTAAATATATATATATATATATATATATATATATATATATGAGCATGTGTAAATTCAGATATTGTTATCTTTTGTTCTTATATTAGTTAAGTGTAAAGCAAAACACAAGATATGTCAGAACTTGGGCAAAACATGTGTAATAAAAACTTTATAACTGTCATTGAATCAAGCGTTGAAAAGAGGCAACTTGGTTACAAATTTGGAAGGCAAAAACAACAACAACAACATTAACAACAACAACAACAACAACAACCAAAAAAAAAACTACCACAGATGCTTAACACTCTTCACACCCCTAAATTTTATTTGTGATTAGAAAATATGTTAATTTCAAATTATAATTTATGCAAATTATTAACTTTTACCTAAAAAAAAAAAAGCCTCCGAGTACGTGCATGAGCGCGTGCTCAAATGCTAGTACATATAATTTTTATTTTGAGAATTTAATTTATAAGTATATAAAGCAATTTGAAAATTAACAGGAAAGTGGTCTTATTTTTTAAACAATGTTTTAGTGGGAATTAGAGTTGTATTTTTATTGGATTGTTCTTTAATTTTGTTTTTACTTAAACATAATCATGTACAGGCATTTTTGAACCAAAAAAAACGAGGATGCCAAACCAAAGAAACCCCTTATAAAGTAGTATAAATAAAATTCAAAGTTCGGCCAGAAAATATAATTCACTTTCAAAGAAAAATATTAGTATATTACTAAAGATTGTATATTACATTAAGTGATTAAACCGTCATCATCACATCACTCAATCGTATGACATACTAGCTTCTTCTCAGTAGCTAGAAATATATAATCATTACATACGTTTTTTCTTTCTTTTTTTCTTTTTTTTCTTTTGAGAGATTACATACGTTTTTTCTTAAACACGTTTCTCAATTCGTTCTTTTTTCATTTTTTTCATTTTTTTCTTTTTTTCTTTTTGAGAAAATTCTCAATCCGTTCTTTGTTTAGTGTATTTTCTTGCTTTGACTTTGTTTGGTCTAATTTCATTCATTAGAAGAAACAACCAACACCGTCTTATATGATTTTTGTTGACCCCCTTTTGGATGAGGATCTGAATTATAAAATTCCTCCACTGTCAACAACTCGTTCATCAATTCCTTTGAATGTTAAGTTAAAGAAAGCATAAAAGGAAGAAGAAAACGTTAGACACAGAAGAGAGAAGCGAGCATGTGTTTAGTGTTTACCACTCAGCCTACTATTTTCCTGAATTCCTGTCCAATGATGGATTTTTCTTTGACCAATTAAATTCTTAGAAACATACGGAAAAATATTAAATCCTTTTATCCCAAAATATCTTTAAAAATATATGGGAGTTTTAAAAGATTGAAGATGTTTATCCAGACTTTCCATATTACTCTAAATTTATTTTGAGCCCACCTTTGCCCATGGGAGCATTTGTGTGCTTGGCCAAAACTTAAAATGGCTGGAGGTTTTCGAAAGGGAAAAATCTCATTCAAATAATTAGAAAGGAATGAGATAAGGGTGTTCGCCTGTTTGGATTGAGGGGTGGGCAATGGGCCTTTGGGTATAGAGGTTCGACATGTGCATAGAGCATGTTTAGAGGCTTTTACTTATAAAATATTTTTTTCATTCGTATTAACATTTTCCATTGATATCAATTTGGGGTTCATTGCTATTTCAGTATTCATTTTTTAGTGCTAGGTTTACGGGTGAGTTAATTTTTTTGTGCATAAATCTCATCACATTCCTAAGTATTTTTGTGATTAGAAAGTCTCAACCTCAAAATAAGTTGAATGGAAATGTATTGACCTTTACGGAAAAAATAGAAGAGCTTTCGATAATAATACATAAATGATAATACAAAATAATGAATTGGTCTAATTCATTCTATTTCGGTCCATTTCAGTCCCTTCTGTCCAATTAGGCCTGATTCGGTCCATTACAGTCCACTTACTTCTATTTCGGTCCCCTTTGGTCTATTCGGTTCATTTTTGTCTACTATAATCCATTCGGCCCATTTTGGTCCATTTCAGTATACTTGGCCCATTCGGTCTATTTTGGTCTACTTTCCTAGAATGAAGTTTCTTTTCCAATTCATTACCAGTTTTTTTTTTTTTTTTCAAAGACATTTAAGAATATTAATTGATAAAGGGCTTTAATTTTTATTTTTTTCATAGGGCACGCACAAGGAACTTCTTAAATAGCTTAGTGAGGAATTGGAGGCTATTTGTATTGTACTACTATATTATAGACACTCTTTTATATTGATTGTAGATAGTGTAGACCACTAAAAGATACAAAATCTTACAATTTTCTTTATAAACTTGATAAAATTTTCAGTATAAAAAAAGGACATTTAGGAAAAAAAAAATAAAGAAAGAAAAAAAAAATCTATTATAGCAGTCACGAAAACAAAACCTCTTTCTCAAAAAAAAAAAAAAAAAAAAAAAAAAAAAAAAAAAAAACCTCTATAACAGATATAAACCATAAAGCAAAGATCTTGCAGCGTTTTTTTTTTTTTTTTTTTCAATGATTTTGGCCGCTACAAAAGGCCTAATTTTTGCAGTGATTTTGGCATATTTATTAATTGCATGTCTGCATGAAATATGTGTTGGCAATAACCAAAGATTGAGAGAGATGAGATGCACGAGAAGATTTTTTTTTTTTTTTTTTTTTTTAAAAAAGAAAGACAACAAAGCTTTTATTAAGAAAAATTGGCTCAATTAGCTTTAATTACAAAAAAAAAATAAATAAATAAAAAACTATGATGGAATATCCTCCATCCATGTAATAAAGTCTGATATAAGAGTTGAGATATATAGTACTTTCACATGAAGCAAAGTAAAAGCTGTATTCATGTATGATATTGGGAAAAATCATTAAGCATACGATGATAACTCATTAAAGTTTAGACCAAAATGGGCATTTGCTCCTTTCGCCTAAAAGATATAGCAAAATGCTCATGTTCTGAAACTATCTAACAAAATACCTCTATTTTGAAACTCGATTTGATGAAAATCGAGTTATTTGGAAAAATTTACATGGAACTCGAGTTACATAAATTTTTTTTTTTTTTTTAAGTTTGATTGCCTATAACTCAATTTTTTAAAAATCGAGTTTCAATATAAAACTCAATTTTTAGAAAATTGAGTTTCAAAACAAGGGTATTTTCCAAGATAGTTTTAAAATAGGGGTATTCTGTTGCATCTTTTGGGTGAAATGGGCAAAAGCCCATTTTTGCCTCAAAGTTCATGTTTTCTTGGTTAATACTTAATAAGAGAATAGAATGAATTCAATCTGGAAGGAAAATATTTACTATAATTTCTAGACGAATGATGGCATATATATTGTGCAATTTAACCATCATCATCACATCACCCAGTTGAATTATATCCTTGTCCATCAACAGCTTACCGAATATCATATCAATATATTTCAATTTTTATACTTATTTTTCGATTTCAGTCCAAATCTGTCAGTTCATAGTGCATTTTTGTCTTGATTCCCAGCATACAGTGGTCCAAATAGGGAGGGGGGGGGGGGGGGGGGGGGGGAATATTTATACTAGTTGTTGACTCCTTGTTGGTTGAGGAAAAATTTCTACTTTATTTTCACCAACCCAATATTGGAGCTCCCTTTCGCAGTTCTTTGTTTTGACTTTTGAGAGAGTGCTTTCATATTGTTGAGACTTTATTATACTGCTATGCATCCTTTAGTGATTTGCCAAAATAAACTTGGTTATTGCATAAGTAATGTCATTGCCCATCAAAAATAATAATAATAATAATAATGTCATTGAAGATGTTAGTTAATTTGCTTGTAAAGTCTCTTGATAATTGATATGGTACTTATTTGCTTTTTTTTTTTTTTTTTTAAGGGATTGGGGAATTGAAGGATGGGCAATGGTTCTCACTTATCTGTTTCTGTATATCATTTATATTGCACTTTTTCTTTCTCAAAAAAAAAATATATATATATATATATATATATATTGCACTATTCACGCTTTAAATATAGAAAATGTTAAAAAATGTAGACATTCAATATGAAATTATAGATGTGTCCACAAAGTGTAAATTAACAATCTTTCTAAAAAAAAAAAAAGAAAAAAAAAGTGTATATTAACAAATAAAACCAGACTCTAATTGATATTCCAATAATAAAGCTAAAAAAGAATTAAGCCCAATCAATCTATTTTACCCAAAACAAACAACTTGGACATTTAAAAAGTTTTAAACAAAAATCCATAGTGATAAAGTAGTAGAGTCAAAGGCTTGAGCTGCCACACACAGCTAACAACAGAGCTGCCTCCCCTAACTCCAAGTCCTAACTCCGTCCCTATTTCATGTGTAGCTATGAAGGATATCAAGTAACTAATGTTGACAATCTATTGTGTAGAATATCGATTTACAAAATTAAAACCTAAAGTCGTGAGGGGGAATTAATTGTAATACATTGTTGATACAACACCTTACAACTCTTTTTTTAGTCAAACAATTTAAGTTTTCATTTGGTTGGGTTTCTATTAGTCTAATTAGTGTGTAGTCTCGTGCATATGCACAAGTACAACTAAAAACAATCACAACTATATGATTCAAATTATACATTTTTTTTAGAAGAGATTCAAATTATAAATGGTATTAGCTTACACGTTTTTTAAACCATACATTTCTAAAATATGTAATAGTTATATATTATGTAGGGCACGGTCAAGAATTCAAATTTTATAATTATTTAATTTTAGTATTATTATGTAATTTTTTATTATTTTAGGTTTAGATGATTTATTTCCTTGTTTTAGGTGCTTTTAATGTTGTTTAGTCAAATTAGGGTTTCATATACTTACGTAGCCGCCTTAGGGGTTTCCTAGCCGCCTTAAGGTTTCTAGCCACCCTAGATTTTCTTTTTACTACTTAAACGCATTGTACCCTCCAAAGGCAGTTGAGTTTTCAAACTATTATTAATAAACACAGACTTTTGTCAAATTATTTCTCTAGTGGATTCCAGTTTTCTTCTCTTTGTGGATGTAGGAAAATTCCTCATTGATTCGAGGTTTACTACCCAAGAACTAACAATTTAGTTTCTGTCCATCAAAGAGAGCATCATGTGTGCTTTCTTCAGGCTTCCACGACATTAGTTGGTATCAAAACCTTGACTTACCCTGGTCTAATTGCTAACCAACAAGATGGTAACCACCACCATAACAAAGACAAATAACTTAGCGAGTATTACGTGACGTACAACAAGCACTCACAAACATCTATGCTAGGATGGCACCGTTGAAGAATGGAAACAAAAGGGATAATTGCAACGGAGACATAACTCACTGGCAACCTATTGGAAAGCAAATTTCATATAGGCCTTATAAGAGAATTGCAAGTTTTAATGGTTATTTTTTAAAAGAATATTTTCTTGATTGGTTACTTGATCTAGAGGATTTATTTGACTATGAGAATATTTGTTACGAGAAAAAAGTTGGACTTGCTTTGCATAAACTTAGTAAGTATGCCTTATGTTAGTGGGAACGAGTACAATCTGATAGAATCCAACCAGGTAAAGACAAAATTCGTTCATGGCCAAGGATGAAAAAGATGCTTGCTATCAAATTTTATCCTTTGGATTGTGAAGAAATCTTGTCATATACTATACAAGATTATTATTGGCCAAGAAGTTCATACTTGAATAATTTTAAAGAGCCATATATTCCACCAATAAGGAAGGAATTGCATGTGGAAAAAATACTTTTCTTGAAGAATATGTAGAAGTCAAAGAAGAAACTATAGAGAATTCTGAAGAACTTAATGAAGACATGGTTATAGAAGAAGGATCTGAAGTTAAGATTGTGAAGAAGATTATTGAAGAACCTATTATAGAGAAAGATCTTAAAGTCGAGATGGTAGAGACAATTAAAGAAAAAATTAAAGATGAAAGTTTCAAGGATCTCAATAAAATCAAATCATATAATTGTCAATCTCAAGATCCTTTAATTTTGGTGGTAAGTGATGCGCCAAAATTTAATGATTTTATTGGGGTTGATAGATTTGATTCAATTGTTAGTTCTTATTTGGTAAATCTCTACAATCACATGAAGACTAAAGAAAAAGAAATTCAAGTTGATTTGTTTATTCCATTGATGAGTTGCATGTAAGGAAAGAAGATCAAGAGGCTCAAGCATTCAAAGTATTTGTTTATTTGGAGCGGAAGATTTTAGATTTCAAAGATGAACTCGAGGACGAGTTTGTTTAGGTGATTTATTTCCTTGTTTTAGGTGCTTTTTATGTTGTTTAGTCAAATTAGGGTTTTATATACTTATGTAGCCGCCTTAGGGGTTTCCTAGCTGCCTTAGGGTTTCTAGCCGTCCTAGGTTTTCTTTTTACTATTTAAACGCATTGTAGCCTCCAAAGGCAGTTGAGTTTTCAAACTATTATTAATAAACACAGCCTTTTGTCAAATTATTTCTCTGGTAGATTCTAGCTTTCTTATCTTCGTGGATTCAAGAAAACCCCTCATGCATTCAAGGTTTACTACCCAGGAACTAGCAGTTTAGTTTCTATCCATCAAAGAGAGCATCGTGTGTGCTTTCTTCAAGCTTCCGTGACATCAATATATATATATATATGCATATATATGATTAAGAATTTAATTAGTTTTAGACATTTCTGTTTTTGCACCCAATAATTCATTTGCCACAAAAATTAAAAACTTAGATGGACACGTGACGAAAAATTGGACTCCAATTAAAATCCAATTTAGAATCTAATTGGATTTGAACTCTTCGATTTTTATACTCAATAATTCACTTAGCAAAAAATTAAAAATTAAATGGAACACACGACACAAAATTGAAAATTCAATTAAAATCTAATTAAATTTTCTCTGAGCCTTGGCTATTAACATATACTAGCTTGTAACCCCATGCATATGCATGGACACACTTAAAAATGTACAATAAGATGCATAATATAATTCCTATATATATATATATAATTGAAATACTATTGATAGTCCTTTTTATATTTTTTTAACTCTTTAAAAAAAATTCTAAGGATATTATTAGGTATAAAATGTAAATTGTCCATTTTTTTTATTATTGTGAAGTTTTTATTTATTTTTATTTTTTACGATTCATTTATTCTAAACTCTTTGGTTTTTGTACTTAATAATTCACTTGGATGAATATTTATGATATGGTCCAACATTTGATTCTAAAATTAAGAAATAAAACTCTTTGAGAATAAATAATTTAGGACACACAGTGCAAAATTAAAACTCTAATTTGAGTTTCTATCAGCTTCACCAATTATTATTATTATTATTATTATTATTATTATTATTATTATTATTATATAGACTAGTGTGTAGCTCTGTGCATATGCACGGATACAATTATAAATAATCACAATTATATGGTTCAAATTATATATGGTATTAGCTTATACTTTTTTTAAACCATACATTTGTAAAATATGTAATGATTTCTCATTATATATATATATATATATATATATATATAATTAAAATTTAATTAGTTTTAGACTTTTCAATTTTTGTACCCAATAATTCACATGCAATAAAAAATAAAAAATTTAGATGGACATGTGGCGGAATATTGGACTCAAATTGAAATTCAATTTAGAATCTAATTGAATTTGGACTCTTCGATTTTTACATTCAATAATTCACTTAACACAAAATTAAAAATTAAATGGGACACGTGGCACAAAATTGAGAATCCATTTAAAATCTAATTAAATTTTCTCTTAGTTTTGCCTATTAATATATATATACTAGTGTGGGGCCCGGCCCAGAAATAATGGGCTATTCCAAATTCAGGCCCGTCCGAGGAGCGTCCTGTCCGAAGAGAAACCACATATGAAGCATTACTCAATCCCAATAAACGCCAAGGAAACCTGTCCGAGGAGTAACTCCTCCTCGGACATCACGAAGCCCAGACGAGGAACTCTCCCCAGCCATTTCAGTTCATCCTCCCAACATATAAAATGAATAAAATCCAAAATATCTCATGGAGAGCTACCACCACATTAATTGCGCCCCAACCACCCTCTTGGCCGCATTAATGAGGAAAAGACCCCTGAACAGTACCGCCTTGGCCTCTGCAACTCACAAAGGGAGAGATGAGGGCGTCTGATGGGACAGGTACTCAAGTAGATGCTTAGATGATCAACAAGTGTAAGGGAGAGATGAGGGCGTCTGATGGGACAGGTACTCAAGTAGATGCTTAGATGATCAACAAGTGTAAGGGAGAGATGAGGGCGTCTGATGGGACAGGTACTCAAGTAGATGCTTAGATGATCAACAAGTGTAAGGTTGAGATGAGAGGAGGGGAACTATATAATGTAGTGGAGTCCCTCAAAGAAGGGGACGGAGAAACTGTATTATGAACTGAAGAAATAGAATTACACGTGAGAGATCCATTCTTGTGCTTTTATTTTCTGCAATAATACTGTCCATGTACCAGACCGAATAGGCTCACTGAGGTTAAGTTCTTTGACCCATCCTCTACAAATATTTATTGTGGGTTGCGTTTTGGGCCAAGGCCTGATCAATAGAATTTGGGCCAGGAAAATCGTGCAACTACAATTGGCGCCGTCTGTGGGAAGAACTAGGGCATCAGCTAGCACAACGGTCGAGCATGGCAGAACTAGGTCCGCACCAGGAGAATCCTCACCAGGCTAACTCCCAACAGACACAACCCGCCGAGTCCCAGAGGCAAAATAACCCCGTCAACCCAGGCCACAGGGGAAATCGTGAGGGAAGTGTGCATACTATCCAGACAAGCCAGAGTCACACTCAGATAGGTAGTCACGTGTTCCAAAGGCGAAATAGTCACCAGGCCATGCAGCGAGAGATAGATGATCTGAAGAGGAAGCTACGACGGGTACAGCGAAAGCGATCTCCTTCAGACTCAGACGAGTCTTCTAATGCGGAGGATGCGAGTTACCGACGGAGATCAAGGACCCCCCCAAGTGAAACCTTTTCCTACGAAAAGGAACCACGCCCTGTGCGGAAATATGAGAGCACATCCAGCAAGGGTTCGGGAAACGATGCCATGAAGAAGGCGTTGGACCAGGTTTCAAGGTCCCCCTTCACGTACAGAATTGAAGGGGCTAAGCTGCCTCGACGGTTCAACCAACTGGCATTCGCCATCTATAACGATCGAACAGACCCGGTAGAGCATGTGAGCCAATTTAACCAAAAGATGGCGATCTACTCGCAAAATGAAGCCCTTATGTGTAAAATCTTCCCGTCCAGCTTGGGATCAATGGCGATGAGGTGGTTCAACGGCCTGAAGACAAATTCCGTAAGCTCATACAAGCAGCTCACTCAGGATTTCTGCTCTCGCTATATCACCAACACCAGAGTCCCCAGGCCCCTCGGTTCGCTATTGTCCCTATCCATGTACGAGGGAGAGACTCTGAAAGCATATTCGGATAGATACTGGGAAGTGTATAACGACCTTGATGACAACCATGATGCTGTCGCCATCAGCACATTCAAAAGCGGGCTCCCTACCGACCATGGCTTAAGGAAATCCCTCACTGGTAAACCGGTTGCCAACATTGATCAGCTGAGGGATAGGATCGACAAGTACAAAAGAGTGGAGGAAGATCAGCTGCAAGGGAGGGGAAAGGAGAAGGTTATCCCCCCCAAAGCAAATGATTTCAGGATGGAACGGCACAACCCTGGCCAGTCGAGGAGAGATTTTTCGCGGCAGACTGGGCAGAGCAAGCCGCAAACAGTGAATACCGTATTCAGAGAGCCAGTACAACAGGTACTGGAGAAAGTAAGGGATAAGCCCTATTTCAGGTGGCCGGGAAAGATGGCTGGAGACCCTTCCAAAAGCAACCAGAACCTGTACTGCCACTATCATCAGGACCATGGGCATACTACTGAGGACTGCAGGAATCTACGGAATCACCTAGATCAGTTGGTCCGAGAAGGAAAGTTACGTCACCTGCTGCACCCATCGAGTGGCCATCCCGGCCAAGCAACACAAGAGCCTCGAAAAGACGTGTCCTTAAGACCCTCCACCGGGACGATACATGTCATCCTCGCTGCACCAGGAAGAACGGGGCCACCCATCCCCAAGGTGTTAGCTGTTGATCGGCTCTTCTCCGAGGGCAGGCAAAGGGAACCCAAAAGGTCAAAAAAGGGAAGCTCTTTGATACTGGGATTCTCAGATGAGGATAAAAGAGAAACTATTCAACCTCACGATGATGCCTTGGTGGTCACGCTGAGGATTGGGGGCTTCGACGTGAAAAGGGTGATGGTGGATTCGGGAAGTGCAGTAGAGATAATGTACCCTAATCTATACAAGGGGCTGAACCTGAAGCCAGAAGATTTGGCAGCTTATGACTCCCCCCTTCTCAGCTTCGAGGGAAGGATGGTTACGCCAAAGGGGCAAATCCGACTACCCGTACAGACTGGGGCGGAAGTGGTGGAGGTGAATTTTATCGTGGTCGACGCTTATTCACCCTACACCGCAATAGTTGCAAGGCCATGGATCCATGCCCTAGAGGCCGTGACCTCCACACTTCACCAAAAAGTAAAATACCCATCCAGAGGACGAGTAGAAGAGATCCGAGGAGATCAGGCCGTATCCAGGCAGTGTATGGTGGTCGCCGTCTTAAATCTGCCCCCTGCCGAGTCCTCGGCCCCTGAAAGTTTATAGCAATCAGCCGCCTCGGCAGAGCAAGACGATGGGCTGGCTGAGGAGATAAGGTGTGAAAGTTTAGATCGGATCGCTGTCAACAACGACCCAAAGAAGTTCTTTCAGGTCGGCTCTGAATTACCTTCTCAGGGAAAAGAGGAGCTGGTCAGATTTCTCAGAGAAAATGTCGACGTGTTCGCATGGGACGCCTACGACGCCCCGGGAGTTGATCCCGGCCTTATTTGTCACCACTTGAACGTCAACCCCTCTTCAGCTCCGAAGAAACAGCCACCCCGATGTCCTTCGAAGGAACACGCTAGTGCCATAAGAGACGAAGTGGTGAAGTTGAAAAGGGCAGGGGCTATCAAAGAGGTCTTCTATCCCGAACGGTTGGCAAACACGGTGGTGGTAAGAAAGAAGACAGGGAAGTGGAGGGTCTGTGTGGACTTCACGGACCTAAACAAGGCGTGCCCGAAGGACCCATTCCCCCTACCCTGAATCGACCGATTGGTGGATGCAACCGTGGGCCACCCTCGAATGAGCTTCCTCGACGCCTTCCAGGGCTATCATCAGATACCCCTTGCGCTGGATGACCAAGAGAAAACGGCTTTCATAACGCCCATCGGAAACTATCATTATAAGGTGATGCCGTTTGGGCTGAAGAACGCAGGCTCGACTTACCAAAGGATGATGACTCAGATGTTCGAGCCACAGCTAGGCAATATCACTGAGGTTTATATAGACGATATGGTTGTAAAGAGCAAAAGGGTTTCCGAGCACGTGAATGACCTCGGAGTAATCTTCGCTATCTTAAGAGAGCACCGGTTGCGGCTGAATGCTTCCAAATGTTCATTCGGGGTCGGGTCTGGGAAATTCCTAGGGTACATGGTCACCCACAGGGGAATAGAAGTAAGTCCCGACCAAATCAAAGCCATTAACAGCCTACAGGTTCCTCGAAATCCGAAGGAAGTGCAGAAGCTCACTGGTATGATCGCAGCGTTAAACCGGTTCATATCGCGATCAGCGGACCGGTGTCGACCTTTTTACCTTCTGATAAACAAATGGAAAGGGTTTGAATGGTCAGAGGATTGTGTTCGGGCTTTCCAGCAGCTTAAGGAATACTTGTCACGACCACCCATCATGTCCAGCCCTGAGGCAGACGAGGTGTTGTTTGCGTACATCGCTGTAGCTCCCCATGCTGTGAGCCTGGTACTGGTACGGGATGATAATGGGGTGCAGCGACCGGTTTACTATGTGAGCAAATCCTTACATGAGGCGGAGGTGAGATACCTACCTCTAGAAAAGGCAATTCTGGTGATAGTGCATGCAACCCGGAAGCTTCCTCATTACTTTCAAGCGCATACGGTCATCGTTCTAACTCAGCTTCCCCTTCGAGCAGTACTTCGAAGCGCTGACTATACAGGAAGGATCGCCATGTGGAGTGCGCTCTTGGGAGCCTTTGATATTAAATATATGCCCAGATCCTCCGTCAAAGGACAGGTCCTCGCAGACTTGGTGGCGGAGTTTGCCGAGCCCTCTATAGAAACAATAACCGAGAAGAAAGACGTGGATGGAAAATCGGTTGGTGCGGTTTCAGCAGTTGGGACCATGCAATGGAAGGTCTAAGTGGATGGCGCAGCTAACCAGAGAGGGTCAGGAGTGGGGATAGTTTTAACATCCCCGGACGATGCCGTCATTGAAAAATCATTGAGGCTCAGGTTCTCGGCCACGAACAATGAAGCCGAATACGAAGCCTTACTTCAAGGGATGACGATGATTCAAAGATTGGGCGGTAGAATAATAGAAGCGTTCTCGGACTCCAGACTGGTGGTCGGACAAGTGATGGGTGATCTGGAAGCTCGAGACACCAGGATGCAAGAGTATCTGGGACAAGTCAAGCGGCTACAGGCGAATTTTGAATCCTTCAATCTGACGCACATCTCCAGGAGTGTAAACACCCATGCAGACTCGCTGGCCACTCTCGCCACGTCCTCGGTGCATAATATGCCGCGAATGATCCTGGTTGAAGATCTAGCCCAGGCCAGCCCCATCAGCGGAAGCCCGGCCAGAGTCCATCAGATCAGAAAGAGTCACAGCTGGATGGACCCCATAAAGAACTTCCTTCAAAACGACGTCTTGCCGGAAGAAAAATTGGAAGCCGAGAAGATACGAAGGAATGCTCCCCGGTTCTGGCTATCAGAGGGCCACAAACTATATCGACGTTCTTACTCTGGACCGTACCTACTCTGCGTACATCCAGAAGAATCCGAATCTCTACTTGAGGAGTTACACGAGGGGATTTGTGGAAGTCATACTAAAGGAAGGTCGCTGGCACACAGGGCACTTACCCAAGGGTATTGGTGGCCGAACATGCAAAGAGAGGCCCAAGAATACGCTAAGAAGTGCGACCAGTGCCAAAGATTCGCCCCGAATATCCACCAACCCAGAGGGGTTCTCAACCCCCTCTCCAGCCCATGGCCGTTCGCACAATGGGGCCTTGATATAGTTGTACCCTTCCCCAAAGCTGCGGGGAACAAGCGATACATAATAGTCGGAACTGATTACTTCACTAAATGGGTGGAAGCTGAACCCTTGGCCAACATTAGGGACGTGGACGCCCAAAAATTCATCTGGAAGAACATCATCACCCACTTCGGGACTCCGCGTACACTCATTTCCGACAATGGTCTGCAGTTCGACAGTAAGAACTTTAGGGAGTATTGCCGCGAGCTTGGGATCATTAACCGATATTCCACCCCTGCCTATCCCCAAGGAAATGGGCAGGTTGAGGCCGTGAACAAGGTCATAGTAAACGGACTGAAGAAAAGGCTGGATGAGGTAAAGGGGAGATGGGTAGAAGAGCTCCCACACGTTCTATGGACCTATCGGACAACGCCACTGCGGTCAACCGGTAAGACCCCCTTTTCATTGACTTATGGGGCAGAGGCCGTGCTCCCAATCGAGAACAACTTTCCCACGCTAAGATCTATCTCGTTTACCCCAGACGGTAACGATGAGTTGTTGGGAAGAAGTCTAGACTTAGCCGAGGAAAGAAGGGAAAAAGCAACGATTCATATGGCCTATTATCACCAGAAGCTGAGGCAGGGATATGATGCCAATGTTAAACTACGACCCATCGGTCCAGGTGATCTCATGATGAGGAAGGTTCTCGGCAGCGCAAAGAACCCCTCTTGGGGCAAGTTGGGGCCCAATTGGGAAGGACCGTACCGTATAACGTCCGTAGCCGGGATAGGCGCCTACTATCTAGAGGATTTGGATGAAAAAACTGTACCTCGACCATGGAATGTAAATAACCTCAGAAGATATTATTATTAATGAAAATGACTTCACCCACATTTTGTTTCGTGACTATCCACTGCTTGCTAGTCTACATGACAATTTTTATAAGTTTTAAACAGAACCTAAGTCCTGCATGGATCCTCGGACCACAGACTTAGGGGAAATTATTACTTAAGGTAACTATTCATAGTTTTAAACAGAACCTAAGTCCTGCATGGCTCCTCGGACCACAGACTTAGGGGAAATTATTACTCATGACAATTTTTATAAGTTTTAAACAGAACCTAAGTCCTGCATGGCTCCTCGGACCACAGACTTAGGGGAAATTATTACTTAAGGCAATTATTCATAGTTTTAAACAGAACCTAAGTCCTGCATGACTCCTCGGACCACAGACTTAGGGGAAATTATTACTCATGAAAATTTTTATAAGTTTTAAACAGAACCTAAGTCCTGCATGGCTCCTCGGACCACAGACTTAGGGGAAATTATTACTTAAGGTAACTATTCATAGTTTTAAACAGAACCGAAGTCCTGCATGGCTCCTTGGACCACAGACTTAGGGGAAATTATTACTCATGACAATTTTTATAAGTTTTAAACAGAATCTAAGTCCTACATGGCTCCTCGGACCACAGACTTAGGGGAAATTATTACTTAAGGCAACTATTCATAGTTTTAAACAGAACCGAAGTCCTGCATGGCTCCTCGGACCACAGACTTAGGGGAAATTATTACTCATGACAATTTTTATAAGTTTTAAACAGAACCTAAGTCCTGCATGGCTCCTCGAACCACAGACTTAGGGGAAATTATTACTTAAGGCAACTATTCATAGTTTTAAACAGAACCTAAGTCCTGCATGACCTCGGACCACAGACTTAGGGGAAATTATTACTCATGACAATTTTTATAAGTTTTAAACAGAACCTAAGTCCTGCATGGCTCCTCGGACCACAGACTTAGGGGAAATTATTACTTATGATAAATTGGGAGATTATTACTTAAAGGAAATCATTTTTATACGTGCGCGCAGTCTGGCACCATCGCAACCCTCAAACGTGCAGCCCACAAACCCATTTTATTTTAACCGTTTACCCGTATTTACGTAATTGGAAGTGTTTAAAGAAGAACGCTACTGACATACATCCATAGTATTAATATTCCGAGTACATTAGAAAGAGAGGTCCTTACAAAAGAAAGGAAAAATAGGACGACTCTCATTTAAAAAAAAAAGAGGGGGAAAGAGTACAAAGAACAAAAGCCTAAAAGGCTAAGCCTTAGCGGGAGGATCTTCTTTCTGCTCGGGCTGAGGAGGAGGAACCTCGATGGTAGAGTCTGCGGCGGGATCCTTCGTCATATCAGGCACAAGGACGGCATCAGGCGCCGCCAGGTCCTGCTCTGAAGCCACTTGGGTGTCATCAGGATTCTCTCGGATCTCCTGAGGATAGAAGATGTTCTCGGGCAGTCTTAGTGCCGAATCCGCAGGAACTCCTGCAGCATCGAGAGCATGAGCCCATGAAATACTGCAGTAATCCCTGCACACCTCAGGGATCTCCTCGGATAGCCTGGCCTCCGTCTCTTCGGCCCCGAGCTGGCGAGCAGCACTCTTCTTAGCCTCTGTAGACTCTCGGATCAGCTGGGCCTCCTCTTTGACCCGCCGCAGCTTATCCTCGACTTTTTGCAGAGCAGTCTTGAGGTCCTGCACTGCCTGCTTCTCGGTGGCGAGGTTAATCTGGGTCGTGAACAGCTCTTTGCGCTGGTCCTCCGCCTGGGTCTCGGCACTCTTCAAACCAGCCTCTGCAAATTTGCGCCAGTTCTCCGACTCCTTGAACTTGTCCATGAGTTCACCGTGATCTTGCTTGAGGGACCCCAAGGTTTTCTCCATCTCCGCCCGAGCCTGGTTCTCGACCTCAGCCTGACTACTGTTACCGCGGCAAAATTCCTCAGCCACAAATACCTGCTAAGTAATCTATAAACGAAACAAGATTGCTTTAATCTAACAAGGTCAAAAAAAAATTATTAATGAAACAGTAAAAGGATTACTTACCATCGCGAGATCCCTTTTAAGGGATAGGAGGATCTCGGGCTGAGAAAACCGCCTATAAGCCTCCATGTCCCGAGGAAGGAGTAGGGGTTGCTCTAAGGCCTCGGCCACGTACCCTGCTCGGCCTCGATTATACTCTCGGACTGAAGCATTGTAGGGGATGGCAACCCCATCCAGCTCCAACCTGGGGCTCCATACACGCGGGGTAGCACGTACCTCCGCAAGGTTCTCCTCGTCCCGACTCTCCGAGGAGTTGCCCCTTCTGCTCCTTGGCGCACGAGTGGTTTTTTGCTGCTTGGTCGGCTGGGCAACCACCTCGCCCTCCTCAGAAGTGCCAGCCGGCCTTTTCTTCTTTAAGTCCGGATTAGCCTTAAGGCCAAGGTCCGAGGTGTCCAGAGGGGCCACAGGAGGGAGGGTTTTGACCTTTGGTGGAGTTGGTCCCTTCGATGACTGTCCTTTCGATGACTGGCCTTTCCCTCGGGAGGCCATCAACTCCTTTAGAGTTTTTCCTTTTCCTGCCATGGGCTCTGTCTCTTCGTCCGAAGTGTCGTCCGAGCAGATAACAATGGAAGGAACGCCAACTGCAGAATGCCGGTCCCGCTCTCCTTCAGGATCGGAAAGTTCCACCAAGGGGGTTTGCTGAACTTCCTCCTCAAAATAAAACTCGTCTATCTCTTCCTCAAGGGAAAGACGAGATGACTCAGCTTCCTCTTCAACCTGAATGGCAACACCAGGCTCGTTTGGCGGAGGTAGCTGCTCTGCTAAGTAGGGATCTCTGACACCGGGCAACACAACTGGTGGCAGATCGTGATCAGCTAGGAACCCGTCCTTGGACACGTCAATCCTAGCCAACCTCGGACTGCCAGCCCTTATAGCGTGACCGATAGCCTGGAAAGAGTTGCTCAGAGGTTGATAGCCCAAAACCAGATGGGCCGCACGCAACTGTCCATCCTCAGAAACGTAAATCTCTGACCTAAGAAGGTAGTTCAACGCTGGCACGTTCACAAAGTTCAACCGAGGAGCGACGTGAACTTTATCTGCAAACAACCAAGAAAAGTGGGGTTAGTACATGAAATTTTCCAATTACAAAGAAAGCAAGAAAAATAACCCCTCAATACTAAATCCTTTCCCAAAAAGGACCGATCCTAAAAACGCCGCACCTGGGTTTCCTGCCCGAGTTGAACAATGAATACCGTCGAACCACTCCCCAGAAGCAATAAGGAAATCATTCTTCACGGTCTTATTGGATATTGGGAGACAAGAGATCAACATAACGTCCTCGTTCCGGGATTTAAGATAATACCCATCATCCCCGAGGCGGTGACATTCGTACAGATAAGCCACATCGTGCCAAGTAAGGTCTAGATTCATCCGCTCGTCTAAGACATCTACACAGCCTAGTATCTTGAACATATTCGGGGCACACTGATATGGCGTCAACCTATGGTTGAACAGGTATTCCCTTGTAATCCTACGCATGGGAAGTGTCATCCCTCCCTCTATGAAAGTAATCATGGGGATAACAACTTCTCCCATACCTCTCTCTGTCAATACTCCTTCAAAAGGACAGTACTGCAGCCCAACCCCCGGGGGAATGTGGTATTTAGACCTAAAGGCCTCCATAGCGGCTGGAGTTTTTACTAATTTCTCAAATCTACCCATTTGAACTGAACTGAGGAAACGAAAGTAAAGACTGAGAAGAAAAGTAGAGTCCGAGGAGGGAATTGAAACAGCGAGATGAACGAAATGTACTGGTACCTTCACAAAACGCTCAATGAAACGCCTGGAAATCTCTCGTGGACGAAACGCTTCACAAAAAACGGCTACGGTGGCGTAACGGACGCAAGTGTTCGTATATCTCTGGGGTACGATGGAGTTCTCTGGAAGCCTCTGAGGTTTATGAAATGCAGATAAAAAGAAGAAACTGAACCCCTATGACGTCTTATATAGGCAGGAGGAGAGAGAAAAGATCACTCCTGCCTAAAAATACGAGAAAAAACGATGGTCGTTCGATCTACGCCACACCGTTGGATGAGGGAACATAACGCCTCCAGAAGTTAATGGCCGCACCTCGTAAATTGTAGCGCGTCAAAAGTAACGGTCCGCACGCGCACCACACGCTCTCCATATTTCCATCCTCTCCCAAACATCAAAACCCCATTTTTCTCCTCGGAAGGAGATAGAAACCGGAGTTTTGAGGGGCTATTGTGGGGCCCGGCCCAGAAATAATGGGCTATTCCAAATTCAGGCCCGTCCGAGAAGCGTCCTGTCCGAAGAGAAACCACATATGAAGCATTACTCAATCCCAATAAACGCCAAGGAAACCTGTCCGAGGAGTAACTCCTCCTCGGACATCACGAAGCCCAGACGAGGAACTCTCCCCAGCCATTTCAGTTCATCCTCCCAACATATAAAATGAATAAAATCCAAAATATCTCATGGAGAGCTACCACCACATTAATTGCGCCCCAACCACCCTCTTGGCTGCATTAATGAGGAAAAGACCCCTGAACAGTACCGCCTTGGCCTCTGCAACTCACAAAGGGAGAGATGAGGGCATCTGATGGGACAGGTACTCAAGTAGATGCTTAAATGATCAAAAAGTGTAAGGTTGAGATGAGAGGAGGGGAACTATATAATGTAGTGGAGTCCCTCAAAGAAGGGGACGGAGAAACTGTATTATGAGCTGAAGAAATAGAATTACACGTGAGAGATCCATTCTTGTGCTTTTGTTTTCTGCAATAATACTGTCCATGTACCAGACCGAACAGGCTCACTGAGGCTAAGTTCTTTGACCCATCCTCTACAAATATTTATTGTGGGTTGCGCTTTGGGCCAAGGCCTGATCAATAGAATTTGGGCCAGGAAAATCGTGCAACTACAACTAGTATGTAACCCGTGCTTACGCACAAGAATGGTTAATTTTAGTGGTGCTATTGATGTAAGCTTGAGTTAGTAAATATATAGAACATTAGTTAATATAATTTAATTATGACATGGATATGTTCAAGTTTTTATCATTTTAGAACTACTCAAACATTTTTCTTTTTTAATTGAATTGAATTGTTGCACGATTTTTATTAACTAGAATGTAACCCATGCAAACACATGGATGTATTTAAAATTAAACACAATTTTTATTATAAAAATATAAATAATTAGTCAAATTATTAAAAAAAAATAACATGTAACACATGCATTAATGCATACGTATAGATACATTTAAAATTAAACATAATTTTTATCATAAAAATATAAATAATTAGTAAAATTAATTTTTTTTAAAGTAAACGTAATTAGTCACATATTAAAATTCTTACTTAAATTTAATACTACTTGTAATAATTTTTTTTTCTAATTTTTAATAAGATAGAACGTGTGGTGATTTTTTTTTTTTTAAGAGTGGTGATTTTTATTGAGTATATGTGATTTTTTTTTTTTTAATTATAGTTCATTAATTTTAGATTCTTAATATTATACACTCATTAACTCACTTGGTACAAAAATTAAAAAACTTAACTTTTCACCTTTTAAATGTAGAAAATGTTTTGATCAAAAAAAAAATGTAGAAAATATTTAAAAAAAAATGTAGACATCTAGTGTGAAATTATAGATGTTGCATCTACAAAATGTATATCAACGAGTGTGTGAGAACATTTTCCTCTAAGGATATAACCATGTACCAAACTGCCAATGTGTTAAAACAGGAAATTATTTTAATTATTAAAAATAAAAAAATAAAAATTTTAAATAAAATAAATAAATAAATAAATAAAAGGAAGAAGAAGAAGAAAAGGAAAGAAAAAGGTCCATAAGGGAAAAATTGTCTTAAAATTGTGAGCGCACACAATATATACCCTAAAATAGTAATTATAGAGAAAATGCAAAAGAAATGTGTTATGGAAAAAAACAATGTCTTTTCTATTTCTTTTTTTAGTATCTATCTTTGGCCCATGGCTGCTACATCCATATATGAATGTGTATAATGCGTCGGCTAATTACAAGTGGAGAACTAAAAACATAGCCTTTTTTTTAATGGAGCTTTTACATTGTATTTTTCATCTCTTGCCTACAAAATTTGGAAAAAGAGGTCAATTAGGCCACTTTGCACCTCTCTCTCTCCCCACTTTCATTCCATCTATCCCAATATAAATACCCATTTAAATCATTATATCAATACATTGCTAACATCTTTGTGTCTCACCCTCTTAATTATTTCACCCTTTAGCTAGTCTTTTTCCTAAATTGCAAATCATACCATGGGTTTCACAATTGCACAAGGATTCATGCTAGTGCTGCTAATTGCTTCCACAATGGCACTTAGCACAGCCAACAAGGGTTGGCAATTTGGGAATTGGCCTTCCCGTGGCCCTTATCATCCCAATAATACACAAACTTCCAGCAGGATCATCGTAGGTGACTCCTACCACTGGAATTATGGCTTTAACTACACCGAATGGGCAATCAAACATAGCCCTTTCTACCTAAATGACACTCTAGGTGAGCTTAATTACTTTGCTATTGCTACTTGTTACATATTGCCATGCATAGTTCAAGTTGTAAAATATAGTGACCAAAATCATATTTTTAAACCACTTGTGTTTTTATGACAAGTTATAAAATTCATCATGATATCAAAATAGTTAGTTATAACTTTGAACTTTGTCTTCACTTTATTTATTCATAGATTATCAAGTTGGATTCTTAAGGGACATGAAAAATGCATGCATTTTTTTTGTTTTACTGAATTCAAATACGCATAAAAAATAATTGTTTATATGATGTTGATGGCAGTTTTCAAATATGATCCACCAACTCCAAACACATATCCTCATAGTGTTTACTTGCTACCAAACCTCCAGAGCTTCATTAAATGTGACCTAAGAAATGCCCAGAAGCTAGGAAATGCGACACAAGGAGCTGGGGAGGGCTTCGAGTTTGTGCTAAAAAGGCCATGGCAGCCTCACTACTTTGCTTGCGGTGAGCACAATGGCATTCATTGCATGAATGGAACCATGAAGTTCTTTGTGATGCCAATATACCGCTGGTATAAATAATTACTAATACAACATGCGTGCCATGGGAAACCTTATTTGCTACTCTCCTTTTACGTTTTGTTGTGTTGTAGCAGATAATGAGTGCTTTCTTCTATTATTATTATTATTAAATTAAAGACTATTTGTAATTTTGAATTCATATTAAGGGATTAATTGCTCATTTTATAGTTATGAGTTACATTCTAAATCAAGTGATTTTTGTAATTTATGTATTTTCTTTCCATGTACTTACAATTACAGACAATGTTATGAGTTTTGAATAGATGATAGAGAATAAATGTACTAGTTGTGACTGGGTATTAAGTTCCACGAAGGTGCCATTTTGCATCCTTGCTTTTTTTACAGTAATATTTACCATTTTATATTGAAAGTATCAAAGTCTTTTACAATTGAAAAGGTTAATGACATTTGACCTAAGGATCATGTCTGTTTTTGACATTCGAAGTAAATATTAAATTCTATAGAGTGTGTAACTTTTAAGTAATGACATTTCCATCATCCAGCAAAATGCTGTCACATAATTTTTTTTTCCAAATAGAAGATAGATAATATCACGTATAATCATAACCCTATTAAATGTCTATTCACCATATAATTATTATATTTTGTGTTTCAAAAATGCAAGTGCAGAAAAATAAAAAATAAAATGCATGAGCCAAGAAGACATATTGTCCATCCTCTACTCCATAATTGGAGTTAGATGGACGGCAGTTGGATAACATTATGGTGAGATTTTAATTAAAGAGTTAATATAACACATAAGGATGTCACTTGGCCCCAAAAGTTGAAGTTAGTAGGTTTGGACTTAATTATTTTATATTAACCACTTACTCCTTTCTTTTCTTTTTTAATTAGAAAAATGTAAAGTGCGGTAGTCTATATTAATATAGTGGTGAAGTAGCTTTATGGTATGTGTGTTAGAAGACAGATTTGTCTAGAAAAAAAAATAGAACGAGAAAATTTTGTTTAATGTGTTACTGTGAGGACACATTCATACTTACATTCATATATTCATACTTAAATCCAAGTAAAATAAACTTTACTTAATTTCCTTAGTAAAAGAGTCTAAAACTTACACTGCAAGTTGGCTAAACTCGGGAGCAAAGGCCAATTATGATCATATTATTATTGAGTAATATACTTAAGATGTATCATATGAGTACTTGTGTTTTGGGAGTTAAAAAAAAATAAATAAATAAATAAATAAAAAAAGAATAGAATGCAATAGAATGGAATGGAATAAAAAGATGATGTGCTTTCATTATTACCTTTGAGAGTTTATAAGAAAAATACCATTATATATCATTTACCTTTATTTATTTATTTTCTTTGATTTCTTTGTCTTTTCTCATAATTAATAAGGATAAAATTGATATGTTACTTTTATTTGAATAAAGGAAATAGTGTTTATGATATAAAAAAAAATTAAAAAAAAAGGAAATAGTGTTAGTTTATCCCACTTTTAAGAGGAATTAACTTTTTCTTTTTCTTTTTGGGGATCTTGAGGTATACTTAAGTGTAAATGAGATGTGTATTCTTCTAATCATTTTATACTTTCAAATAGGCAAATGCCTTTTCAATATATTTTACATTTTTTCTCTCCCAAACAAGCTGGAAGAGTTCAAATGAATACACATTAACAAGCGCACAAAGAGATCTATTACAAGAAGATGCTAAGATCATTATAAGCACCCAGATTATGTTCTCATTGATTATCTGTTTGTGCTTTGAGGGACATGCCACATAAGAGAAACCTTTTTTTTTTCTTTTTTTTCTTTTGGACTAGCTAGTATTGAGATAAGATAGAGAACCAATAATTTATGTTTGTTAAACCAGTGTTATATTCATCATCTAAATTCCACATAGTCATTCAGCTGGCATAAACTATATACTTCATTCTCATTCTTAGATTTTGAATCATAACTTTGCACCTTCAAATTTTTTGGAACACACATAGACTTAGCAAACGGAACCAAAGTAGTTAATCAAAAGCATATAATGAAATAACATTCAAAGTTCGGCCAGAAAATAAAATTCATTTTCAAAGAAAAATATTAGTATATTACTAAAGGATTGAATTGTTGCATTAAACCGGCATCATTATAGCACTCAATCGTCTGACATACTTGTTCTCAATAGCATGAAATATATATATAATCATTACATACGCTTTTTCTTAAACACGTTTCTCAATCCGTTCTTTGTTTAGTATTTTCTAGCTTTGACTATGTTTTGGTCCAGTTTCATTCATCAAAAGAGACGAACAACGCTGACTTATATGATTTTTGTTGACCTCCTTTTGGATGAGGGATCTGAATTATAAAATTCCTCCACTGTCAACAACTCTTTCATCAATTCCTTTGAATTTTGAGTTAAAGAAAGTTAAAGGAACGAGAAAATGTGAGAGGTAGAAGAGAGAAGTGGGCATGTGTTTACCACTCGGCCTACTCTTTTCCTGGATTCTTGTCCAATGATGGATTATTCTTTGACCAATTTATAGAAACATACTAAAAAAATATTAATCCATTTTACCCCAAAATATCACTTTTATCCCAAAATATATAAAAAATACATGGGAGCTTTAAAAAAATAAAAATGTTTATGCAGACTTTCCATATTTGCCTACCTTTGCCTATGGCCTATGGGAACATCCGTGCGCTTGGCCAAGAGTGAAAAGGCTGAAGGTTTTCGACAGGGAAAAATCTCCTTCAAATAATTAGAAAGGAATGAGATAAGGGTGTTCGCCTGTTTGGTTTGAGGGGTAGGCAATGGGCCTTTGGGTTTAGAGGTTCAACATGTGTGTAGAGCGTGTTCAGAGGCTTTTATTTATAAAATATTTTTTCATTCATATTAGCATTTTCCATTGATGTCAATTTGGGGTTCATTGCTATTTCAATATTCATTTTTTATTGCTAGGTTTGTGGGTGAGTTAATTTTTTTGTGCATAAATCTCATCACATTCCTAGGTGTTTTTATGATTGGAAAGTGCATCAACCTTAAATTAAGATAAATGGAAATTTATTGACCTTTAGGGAAAAAAATAAAAGAGCTTTCCATAATAATACTAAAATGATAATGCAAAATAATGAATTGGTCTAATTCAGCCTATTTCGGTCCACTTCGGTCTGATTCGGTCCATTTCGATCTACTTGCTTCTATTTCGGTCAACTTTGGTCCATTCGGTTCATTTCTGTCTATTATAATCGATTCGGCCCACATCGGTCTATTTCTGTCCACTTTCCTGGAATAAAGTTTCTTTTCCGATTCATTACCAGTTTTTTTTTTTTCAAAGACATTTAAGAATTTTAATTGATAAAGGGCTTTAATTTTTTTTTCGTAGGGCTCGCACAAGGAACTTCTTAAATAGATTAGTGAGGAATTGGAGGTTATTTTTATTGTAGTACTATGTTACAGACTCTTTTTATATTGATTGTAAATAGTGCAGACCATTAAAAGATACAAAATCTTATAATCTTATATTCTTATTTATAGACCTGATAAAATTTTCGGTATTAAAAAAAAATGGAAAGGACATTTAGAAAAAAAAAAATTAAGAAAGAAGATTGTATTTATAGACCTGATAAAATTTTCGGTATTAAAAAAAAAATGGAAAGAACATTTAGAAAAAAAAAATTATAGCGGTCACGAAAACAAAACCTCTGTAACAGATATAAACTATATATATAACGCAAAAATCTTGCAGCGTTTTTTTTTTTTTTTTTTTTTGCAGCGATTTTGGCTGCTACAAAAGGCCTATTTTTCTATAGTGATATGGCATATTTATTTATTGCATGTCTACATGAAATACGTGTTTGCAAGAACCAAAGATTGAGAGAGATGAGATATACGAGAAGAAGAGTTTTTTTTTTTTTTAGAAGAAAGAGAACGAAGCTTTTATTAAGAAAAGTCAGCTCAGTCAGTCTGAATTTTCGAAAAAAACTGTAGTGAAATATCCTCCATCCACACAACAAAGTTTGAGATAAGAATTTAAATATATATTTTCACATGAAGCAAAGTAAAAGCTGTGTTCATGTATGATGTTGGGAAAAAACATTAAGCATACGATGATAACTCATTAAAGTTCATGTTTTCTTGGTTAATATACATAATAAGAGAATAGAATGAATTCAATCTAGAAGGAAAATATTTTCCATAATTTCTAGAAGAATGATGGCATATATATTGTGCAATTTAACCGTCATCATCACATCACCCAGTTGAATTATGTACTTGTCCCTCAACAGAACGCCGAATATCATACCAATATATTTCAAATTTTATACTTCTTTTTCCATTTCAGTCAAAATCTGTCAGTTCAAAGAGCATTTCTGTCTTGATTTCCAGCATACAGTGGTCTAAATTGGAAAACTCAGATTATACTAGTTGACTCCTTTTTGGTTTGAGGGAAAATCTCTACTCTATTTTCAACAACCCAATATTAAGTGGAGCTCCCTTTCGCAATTCTTATTTTTTACTTTTGAGAGAGTGCTTTCATATTGTTGAAAAGTCTAACGACACTTTATTATTATACTGCTATACATATGCATCCTTTAGTGATTTGCCAAAATAAACTTGGTTTTTGCATAGGTAATGTCATTGTAGATGTTAGTGAATTTGCTTGTAAAGTCTATAATATGGAACTTGGTTTTTTTTGGGATTGGAGAATTGAAGGGTGGGCAATGATTCTCACCTATTTGTTTCTGTGAATAATTTGCATTGCACTGTTCACGCTTTAAATGTAGAAAAAGTTATATATATATATATATATATATATATGTGGACATTTAATATGAAATTATAGATGTTACGTGGCGTACATCAATGAATATATAAGAACATTTTTTTTTAAGGAGATGACTGTGTACCAAACTACCAAACCAAAGTGTTTAAAGTTTAAACAAATATAGGGAATTTATTTTATTTTTTATTAAAGAACAAGAAGAAGAAGAAAAAAAGAAAGAAAAGGTCCTAAAGGAAAAACTGTGAGGGCACACAATATATATATCCTAAAATAGTAATTAGAGAAAACGCAAAAGAAAGGTCTTTTCTATTTCTTTTTTAGTATCTATCATTGACCAAAGGCTAAATCCGTATATGAACGTGTATAATGCATCGGCCAAGTGGAGAACTGAAAACATAACTTTTTGATGGAGCTTTTACATTGTATTTTCCAACTCTTGCCTACTCAGTTTTGAAAAAGAGGTCAATTAGGCTAGTTTGCACTTCTCTCTCTCCCCACTTTCATTCCATCTATACCAATATAAATAGCCACTTATGTAATGCTATCATTACTAAGAACTAACATCTAGCTCTTCGTTTGTATCTCGCCCTTTAATTATTTCACTTTCTAGTCACTTTCGTAAGTTGCAAATCATACTATGGGTTTCACACTTGCACAAGGACTCATGCTTGTGTTGCTAATTGCTTCCACTATGGCAGTTAGCACAGCCAACAAGGGTTGGCAATTTGGGAATTGGCCTTACCGTGGCCCTTATCACCCCAATAATACACAAACTTCCAACGGTATCATTGTGGGTGATTCCTATCATTGGAACTTTGGCTTTAACTACACCGATTGGGCAATCAAACATGGCCCTTTCTACCTAAATGACACTCTAGGTGAGCTTGATTACTTTGCTATTGCTACTTGATACATATTGCCATGCTTAGTTCAGGTTGTAAAATATAGTGACCAAAATCATATTTTTAAACCACTTGTGTTTTTATGACAAGTTATAAAATTCATCAAGATATCAAAATAGTCAATTCTAACTTTGAACTTTGTCTTCACTTTATTTATTCATAGATTATCAAGTTGGATCCTTAAAGGGACATGAAAAATGTGTGCATTTTTTTGTTTTGTTGTATGCAAATATGCATAGAAAATAATTGTTTATATGATGTTGATTGCAGTTTTCAAATATGATCCCCCAACTCCAAAAACATTTCCTCACAGTGTTTACTTGCTACCAAACCTCCGGAGCTTCATTAAATGTGACCTGAAAAATGCCAAGAAGCTGGGAAATGTGACACAAGGAGCTGGGGAGGGCTTCAAGTTTGTGCTGAAAAGGCCATGGCAACCTCACTACTTTGCTTGTGGTGAGCGCAATGGCTTTCATTGCATGAATGGAACCATGAAGTTCTTTGTGATGCCAATATTCCGTTGGTATAGATAATTATTAGAAAATGTGCATGCCATGGGAAATTTTACTTACTACTATCTTTTTACGTTTGTTGTGTTTTAGCAAATAATGAGAGTTTTATATATATATATATATATATATATATATATATATATATATATAAATTACAAAAGCTACTATATATATATATATATATAAATTACAAAACTACTCTAAACTATCACCCAATTTTCGATGTGTTACCTAAATTTTGAAACTGAGTAATCAATCCATCAACTTCACTTAAAATTACAAATAGCCTATATTACTATGATTATTATTTATTAAATTAAAGGAATTTAAAGCTGAGGGATTTTTAATATTATTTAAGGAATTAAATGAATGCAAGTTTAGAAGGGAAGACAAGAGGATTTGACTGAAATTATTTTAAATCACTTGGAAACTATTTGTAATTTTAAATAAATATTAAGGGATTGGTTGCTCATTTTAAAGATTATGAGTCACATTCTAAATCGGGTAATTTTTTTTTTTTTTTTCTTTCCATGTCCTTACAGACAATGTTATGAGTTATGAATGATTGAGATGATAGAGAATAAATGTATCAGTTGTGGCTTGGTATTCATGCTCCACAGAGGTGCCTCTTGCATCCTTGCTTTTTTTTGAGAAGCTCCTGCATCCTTGCTAGTCTTACTGTAATATTTACAATTATATATTGAAAAGTCGGAATCTTTTACAATTGGAAATGTTTGTGACGTTTGGCATAATGATCAATGTTTGTAAATGCACAAAATCATTACTTGGATGTACATGGAGATGATTTGGAATTCTATTAATATCCCAATATCAGCTTATTTGATTTGATGATGATCACCACCAAAGAAGATATAAAAATGTAGCTTGAAGGTGAGCTAACCAGCTACATTTTTGGTTTAAATATTCAAAGTAATTAAAAATTAATTTTTATAAAGATGTAGTGTATGTATAGACATTTACATTATCCAACAAAAAATTTTCCCAAAATTTGTTTCCCTCATATAGAAGAACGGAAAATATCACATACAATCTTAACCATATTAAATGTTTATTCGCTATATAATTTTTATATTTGTATTAAAAAAATATGAGTGAAGAAAAAAAAAGGGCAAGAAGGCTTAATTGGAGTTCTTCTCACAATGAGGTGTTATATTGTAGGGATGTTAGGAAGATAATATGGATGGGAAGACTGTGATTAAGGATTTTTTTTTTTTTTTTTTTTTTGAGAAAAAATAATATGTATAGGGATGCTACTTGACCAAAAAGTTTAAGATAAAAAGTTTGCACCTAATTATGTTATTATTATCATTATTACACTTTCCATTGCTTAGTGTGCCTTATCTTTTAAGCATAATCAAAATGAAATGAGTATTTCTAAAAATTTCTAAAGTGAGAATGTTAAAATATTCTCTACATTTTTATTAAAGAGGTGCTACGTCTATAATATTTTCATAACAAATCATAAGTTAGTTGTTATTGATTTTAATTTGAACCAACAAGTGAAATTACTTTTCTATCCTACCTATAACAACCCATAACAACTTGTCACATAGAATTTATTGTAAAAATATTATAGACATATCATTTCTCTTTTTATTACGGAATAAGAGAACTACAAAACCAATAATTCATGTTTGTTAAACTAGTGTGACGTTCTTTATTTAAATTCCAGGTAGTTATCAGTTGGCATATTCTATTTCATTCTCACTCTTAGATTTTGAATCGTGAATTTGCACCTTCAAATATTGTGGAACACGCATATACATGGCAAAAGGAACGAACTTTTTGTTTTTAGAAGAAAAAAAATTAATTAATTTCCGAAGAAAAAATATTATATGATTAAAGGAATGTGTAGTTACATAAAACCGTCATCATAACATCACTCAATCGTATGACATACTTGTTCTCTCAATAGCATGAAATATATATTATATAATCATTACATACGTTTTTTCTTTAACCACGTTTCTCAATCCGTTCTTTGTTTAGTAGTGTATTTTCTAGATTTTTGACTTTGTTTTGGTCTAATTTCATTAGAGACAACCAGCGCTGATTTACATGATTTTTGTTGACCCCCTTTTATTTGAGGGAAGAATTATAAAATTCCTCCACTATCGACAACAACCCATTCATCAATTCCATTGAATTTAAGTTAAAGAAAGTGAAAACGACCAAGAAAATGTTGGAGGCGAAATATACTTTCCATTGGTTAGTATGAGAGACACACGTGAATTTAAATACTCTCGTGTTTTTTTATTAGTAAAAAATGATAAGCTTTCTTACCCAAAAATAAAAATAAAAATATGGGAGCTTTGAAAAAAATGAAAACATTTATCCAAACTTTCCATATTAAGCCCACCTATTGAGTTGAGTCATTGACCAAGCACATAGAACACGCCCAAAATACATTAGTTTGGTAGTGGAAGCAAGGAAGACGATTTCGTACTGTACCGGCCGGTTCGTCGGAATATTCCGTTCCGGCGCCTAAACCGGTACAAAAACAGAGCTGAATCGTATCGCCCAAAATACAGGGGTGTACCGGCTTGTTTCGGCTATTCCGGCGAATTTCGGAGCTTTTCGGCAATATTTTTGTTTCGGACCGGTACAAATATAACTGGGTTTTAAAAAAAAAAAATACTTAATACTTACAGCAACTAGTGACCATCATTGGAGCATCAGCTTGCTAGATCATCAACAACATCATCTTCTTCTTCGTTTTAGCCACTTAGATCTTCTTTTTAGCCATTGTAATCGCTCCCTTCTTCGTCTGCTCTCTCCCTGCTTCATCTGCTTTGCTTGTTTAAATTCTTTCTCTACTTTTTTGAGAAGCTTTCTCTACTTGAATGTTTTAAATTTTACATTAATGTTGGATTAGTATAAGCTGTGCTGCTGTACCTACGTTTCTAGATTCAACTCAGTTTCTCTTGGTTTATCCGCCAGAACCATAAAAGCCTCTTATTTTATTTGCTTTTCCCAAAGCCACGTGACTCACATCGGTTCTTATCTCTTGCTTATTTTGCTCTTTCAATTAATTTTTTTTTTTTTTTTTTTTTTAGTCAATTGCTTAGATGGGCAAGTGTTAACTTCTAGTGGCATGGAGTTTACTCTATTTAACTAATTACGTGGCTCATAAAAACTTCCTCCGTCTCAGTTTGTTTATCTTCTATTCTATTTTGGAATGTCCCAAAATATTATCTTATTTCTAAAAATAAAAATCATTAATTTACTAATGTTCCTATTATACTCCTACTTTATTTTCAAAACTAGTATTTGAAAAGAAAACTAACAAATATTTAAAAAAATTAATCTAATTGGAGCACCTTTTTAGTTGCCCCATTAAGAATAACTCTTTAAAAAAATAAAAATAAATAAATAATAAACTGATAAATTTATTTAAAGGTAGTTTTGTAAATTTATACATTTTTATAAAGCAGACAAGACAATAAATGATATTCCCTTAAAAAAATTGACTTTTCAAACAAAACAAACAAATTGGGATAGAGGGAATAGAAATTTAGCTATTCTTAAAATGTTTTATCAAATTCTTTAAGTCGTAAAGAACATAGAAGGTATAGGCTCTAAGAGAATTATTATTATTATTATTATCAGGGGCGTAGTTAGGAATAATTACTTGGGGGGGCGGGTTGTAGTAGAGATATACTAAATATAATTCATAAGTCTACTGAATACAAAGTTATCAACTTTCATATATAATTATATTCTTATACATTAATGAACATGAAAAACTGTCTAGTTCAGTGTAGACATACAAAAAAGATTGCGAGATAACAAGGTAGACAACAGATTGCATCCCTTGAAGGTGAGTATTCCAACCAATTTGAATGTGATTCAAACCACGAAGATTGAAAACTACGACGATGATTGTTCGGTCCTTTGTATGGATACTCTATGTTTCTAGGTTGATATAGACCGACTATGAAATAAGCACGTCGAATTTCATCTTGTTCGTTAACAAGGAATTCATATATTTGTTTACGTGATCTTGGATCACGGTCTATTTTGCTATTCAGACTTCAGTATTTAGTTCAGTAGTTGAGAAAAAAAAGAGAAGTGAGATGAGAATGACTGAATGAGATACCTTGAGGAATTGAGGTGAGGGCTTGAGGTTGAGGTGATGAATAAGTTAGCGGACTAGTGAAGGCCATTGGCGTCACGGCAAGTGGGTGAGGAGATTGTTTCCAAGGCAGAGGTGTGACACTATTAGAGGCGTGAATTGAGAACTGCGAAGGAAAAAAACCAAGGTGTAGGCGTGATAGTCAAATTGTTCTCTATTTTTTTATTAGGTATTTTAGATTTAGGGTTGGGCTCGGCTCGAAGTGTGTTTAGGTTAGAGGAGAAAATTTTTATTTTACTAAGAATTTGGGGCTGGTTGGTGGTGCTGGATGTGGGCCAAGGTTTTTCTTTTTATTTGAAGTTGTATTGGACTAAAACTCTAGTAGAATTGTTGAAATAATTTTGGGGGGGCCAGATATCAATTTTTAGGGGGGCCCAAGTCAATTTTATATATACTCTAAAGGAAATTTGAAAAAAAACATTTGGGGGGGGGGGGGGGGGGGGGCCATGGAGCCAAGTGGCTCCACCCTTGATTATTATTATTATTATTATTATAGCAGTAATCCCAAAACGGTACACCGGTACCGAAATATTCTATTCCAATAACCAAACTGAAACGGCCTCCGGTACGGTATTGACTCCCTTGAGCGGAAGTCTTCAATGTAATAGCATCCGGAGACCCAAGTATTGTTGGGCATAGCCTCTATGTAGGGAGCACATGTGTTTTCTGCAGGGCTATACTAAATTCGTAATACAAATGTAGTCTTGTCAACAACCGAATAAAATTGGAAGTTTAAACATATTATTGTGATTGTTTGTTTTATATATATATATATATGCAAGAAAATGGTAAGACCATGAGGCAAGTCACATCCTACCCAGCGAGATACACTCTTGATGCATATGATCCCACGGTCCCAGGTGTTAATTGTGGTTTGGATCCAAGCATTAATAGCGAGGAGGATGAAGGACGAAGGTCAATCACTAGACCTCCCACCTGGGGTTGTTTAATGCTTAATACTTAACTACTTGAGAAGGTATATCATATATTCGGTGGTTACATATACCGGATAAATGTTCTTCTTCCTTTTTATTTTTATTTTTTGAGAAACATGTCCTTGTTCATAATTACCCATTATTGAATTCAAGGTTTTTCATTTGTTTCTAGGTCCATTCCTCTCGTCTTTTCCTTCTTCTTTTTTTTTTTCAAGAATATCATGCATTTATGAGGTTAAGGGTGTGATCTATGGTTTTAAAAACTAGACCGAACGGTTTAACAAAAAATCAAATATATATATATATATATATATATATATAGGATCGGTCCAATTAAATTAGTAGTTCAGTTGTGAAAATTGCTAGTTCAGCCGATAAAAATAAAAAACCGGACCCATTTTCAGTTCATTGATCGTTCCAGTATTTAAAACATTGGTGTGATCACTTATGTATAAAATGGTAAGGATAGATTTTCCCAATTACATTTAAAAATAATTAAAGGTGGGAAGTTTTAAGAATGACAAAAATAAGGGATGAAATTGAATCAATTGACTTGATAAAAAAAGAAACTCATTTATGTTCGTTTCTTAATAAACAAATCAAGCTTTAGCCTATGTTTTAAACAAACATGCCAAGCCCAAACAAACATAATTGTTCATTAACAAACTCATAAGCAATAGTGCTTAATACAAAACAAGCTGAATTTAAGATTTTATGGGCTTGATGCATAAACCCATTACTCATATTTGAATATAGACATGGCCCACTACTTGGACAATTTACCCAAAGTCCAAATAACCCAATCACTCTAAAGCATTTGCGTCAACTCATATAAAAATTTGTGTATATTTTAGCTTAAGAACTTTTTTATAAAAAAAATTTCACTTTTCAAAATACCCTACATCAAATTATCTATTTTACGTTACATTTCATTAAAATACTATTTCTTTACCAATTTCTTTTTATTATTATCTCAAACCACATCCCTCTCTTCCTCATGGGGTAAAATAATAAATTATTAAAATAGGAATTTACAAAGCTACAATAACTGTATGTATTTACACGGTTATTGTAGTAACAAAATAAATATATGCATTTATAGATTAATTAATGTGAGAACTTTTAGGCTTAAATGTGTAAACTTGAAAAAAATTTCTATTATACATGCTCTAATGTGAGTGCTCTAATCATCATCATTTTCTTCTTCTTTTCTTCCTTAAATAAATAAAAAATAAAATAAAATAAAAACTCTTCCTATCTAACTTAACTACATATTACGGGTGTGCAAAGGTGTTGATTTTTTTTTTGTTAAAAGAAATTAAAAGGTGTCAGTTAAAAAGTATTTAAAAATGTCACTTACAATAGTTTCTAGATTGGGGGGGGGGGGGATTTTGAAGAGAAACCCTTCAAACTCCTCTTACATCTTTTTATTGGATATGAATCTTGAAAATATAACTATTGGATTGCATGTCTTTATTATATCCTCCATGCTTGCAAGATTTTAAGAAAATAAAATATCAATATCTATGTCATCAATCAAATGTTTAGATTTCAAGTTTTTGTGGTCTAAAATTATGTATACAAAATAAATTTATCGATTGAATAGTGAATAACATCTAATTTGATTAAAATTTGACTTGCATATTAAGAATATAAAGAGCATGCAATCCAACAATGGTTAAATTTTTAAAATTCACATTCAATAAAAAAAAAAATATATATATATATATATATATATAAGAAGAATTTGGGGAAAAACCTTGTCCTTTTAGGGTACACCGTCTCACTTAAACACGTTGGTGTAATTTATAGTTGAAATAGGGAACTTTCATTCCAGATACCTTCTTCAAAAATATTAGAAAGTGTCACTTAAATTAGAAAGTTCTTAGAGCATCTCCATCCAGTTTTGCCCTTCTATCTTATTTTACCATCTTAAAAAGCTACTTTATCAATTATATCATACCATTTTACAATTCACCCAACATCCCAAAATTCTATTATTTTACAATTTTATTAAAATATTATTTTTTTAATCTTTCTTTATTATTTATTTCCAACATCCTGCCAAAACCACCAAAAACCACATCCTGCAAATCAGAACCACCAACCAAAAAAAAAAAAAAAAAAACCACATCCAGTGGGTAGCAACCAACCCCAACAACCTACAACCAAACTCGGCAAAGAAGAGTCTTTGCCACCAACCCCAACAACCTGCAACTAGCCACTGCCAGCCACCACCAGCGGTGGCAAAAAAAACCCACAAAACCTCAACCACCGTGAACCCTCTGTGACCCATTCCAAACGCACCTAAGACCCACGGCCACACCCATCTGCAACCCACGAAACCTCACCTAAGATCCACCTAAAACCCACGGCCACACCCATTTGCAACCCACGAAACCCATAGCCACACCACCTGAGACCCACCCACAGCCACACCCATCTGCAACCCACGAAACCCACAACCACACCACCTGAGACCCACCCACCATACCAAAACCCAGCAAGCCACAAATCACAAAACTAACAATCTGATCTCACCTCACAAATCATAAAAGCAACAACCCAAACCCCACGAATCTGTTCTCACCTCCAATGCCCACGAATCTGATCTCCACACTGATGCCCATGAATCCAATCTCACCTCAACGCTAAGAGTCTTGGGTCTGAAGAGAGAAGCATCTAACTTATCGGAGAGAGTTTTGGGTCTGAAGAGGCAGAGAGCAGATGAGAAAGAGAGAAGGAAGAGAGAGAAAAGAGAGAAAGAAAATGAGAGAAGAGAGAGAAATTCCTGGGTTAAAAACAACCTCAAGTATTTAAAAAAAAAAAAAAAAAAAATTTATCCCATTCAGCTATAGTACCATTTTACATTTAAGATGGTACTCTAGCTATATCTCAAAAAAATTTGGCCTTTTCCCATTTGGCATTCCCATTGCTGAGTAGTTTTTGGGCCTTAATGCCAAATGTACCTTACATTTGGCATATAGCAGGCCCACTGCTGATGCTCTTAGAGCACTAGCATCAGGTGTGCCAAATGCCAAATATTTGGCATTTAACACACCAAACATCACTCTATATATTAATAGTACCTTTAATGTTTGTAAGTCATGGATTCCAATTAGCTCAACTGGTAAAGTCTTTAATGGTTGTATAAGAGATCTGGGGTTCAATCTCTGCCTACACCAAAAACTGATTGGTGTCTTGGTCTGATGATAAAAAACTATCATCAGGAGTGAACACCATAAGTTGAAACTCTCTCTCAAAAAAAAAAAAATGTTGGAAGCAGGAAGGAGTAAAAAAGAAAAAAGAAAAAGAGTTAGAACTAGAAGTGAAGAAAGAAAGAGTTGGAAAAAAAAAAACACAAAACAAAAGATAGAAATCGAAGAAAAAATGTTGGAAGCAAGAAGGAGTAAAAAAGAAAAAAGAAAAAGAGTTAGAACTAGAAGTGAAGAAAGAAAGAGTTGGAAAAAAAAACACAAAACAAAAGATAGAAATCGAAGAAAGGAAGCAGATTCACAGGAGTAAAAACTAAATAAATAAAGAAGAAGAAGAAGAAGAAAAGGAGTCAAAATGAAGAAAGAAAGCAAGAGGAGCAAAGAAAAATAAAAAAGGAAGAATGAACAAAGAAGCACAAAGGACCAAATAGTCTTTACCTACATAACTTTTTATCTCTTGTTTTCTCACTATTTTGGAGAGATTGTGATTTGGTGGGTAGAAGAGAAAACAACCAAGTCTTACCAATTTTATTGGTCCCTTCATTCCAACCAAATAATCTCCTAACCATTTCCTCTTTTATTTTCCACTAGCTTTTTTCCATCCTCCCCAAAATCATCCCAACCAAACATGCAATAACAGTTGCTTTAGAGCATTCTTATCAAGAATGCTAAAAATGCTAAAAACCAAATTTAACCACCAACACACAAAAATACCCACTACATTAAAGCTTTCAAATGCCAAAAATTTTGACACTCAACTACAATAAGCCATTATCTATAACAACTCACTGTAGCAGTAACGTTAAACTAAAAATTATTTTTTTTATTCCAACAGTCTCATTTTCTCTCTCTTTCTCTTTTTAATTTTTCTCTTCTTTCTTCTCTCTCCTCTCTCACTTCCCTCTTCTCTCTTTCCCATGGCTTCTATTTCTCTTTGTTTCACAACTTAAGCTCCTCCTTCCAAGGCTGAACCTCCATGGACAATCTCCACAAGCATGCCACCACTCACCACCACCTTCACTATGGGAATCTCAAGGCCGAACTCTCTCTTCTCTCAAGCTCTTTCTATTTTCCTTCTTTTCTTTTCTTTTCTTTTCTTTTTTTGGCTCCTTGCTTGATCAGTGGGTTTGGGAATTGAAAAATGAGATTTTTTTTTTATTTGGGTTTGGTTGTTAAGGTTTGAAAATAAGGGATTTTAGTTTGGATTTGTGTTTGACTTCAAAGTGGGGTTGAGTTTGTGATTTGATTTTGGGTTGTGATTTGGTTTTGGGTTTGTTTTTTTTTTTTTTGTGACTTTAGTGGTTTGGGGTTGAGGATGTGGGTGGTGGCGGCTGTGGCAATAGGTGTGAGTGGTGGCGGCTAGTGGCAGTGGGTGTGGGCAGCAGCAAGGGTTGAGTTTTGCAGTGGGTTTCGGTGGTAGCTGTGGCAATGGGTGTGGGTGGTGGTGGCTAGTGGCAGTGGGTTGGGTTGGGTTTTGCAATTGGTTTCAGTTTGTTTCACAATGGGTTTCGGTGGATTTCAGTGTGTTTTGCAATGGGTTTCGGTGGGCAGTGGCAGTGGGTTGGGTTTCTAATGGTGGTGGTGGCTTGGGTTTTTTGACGATGGCGGTGATTGGTGGTGGCCATGAGTGGTGGCTTGGGTGTTTTTGTTTGGGAGAAGAGATACACAAAGAAAGAGAAAGGAAGAGATGCAGAGAATAAAAAAGAATCAAAAAAGAATAAAGAAATTATATTTTAATGAAGTGGTAAAAAAATATAAAACCTTTGATGCTAAGGTATATTATAAAGTTCGATGTTAAAATAAATAAAGTAGTGTTTTGAGATGCTAAACACTATTTTTTTTAGCATTCTTAATGTGAATGCTCTAAGTACCTTTTGGGTAAAGGGATGGAACCAAGATTTTAAATTAGGGGACGAGAGCTTAAGTAAAAGAATAATCATGAAAATTAAAATAGACATCCATTTAGTATTAATAAACTATCAATAAATATAAAGAAAAAATCATTGTTTCGTAATACATTACAATGCAAGAATATATATATATATACACACACACATATATATTGTTTTCTTTTTTGGGATTGATTGAAATTTGAATAGCTTTAGGAAATAAAATTTTTTTCAGTAAATATACTTGGTTAGAGAGAGAGAGAGAGAGAGAGCGGAGCGTGTTGGGAGGACATAGCTGGGCGAGAGAGGCACAACATAAGAAGAGAAAAGTGGAAATTTCACCGTAACTTTAACAGTTGCTTTAGTTTTTTTAGAAAATCAAATGTTTGGTAAAGCCAAGTTACAAAACCTTGGATAGAGAGAGAGATATGAATGTGTTTTGATTCTTTTCACATGCTCTCTGTACATACCTCTTTTTCAATTCTCAACTTTTATCTTCATCATCACTATTATATGTTGTACTATTTGTTTGTGTTCTCTCTTGGATCGTAGTGATACACCATTTGTTTTTAACCATTTTAGTAATTGTTCTAAACTATGCAATTGATTGGAAAATTTCCAAGATGAGTCTAGGCTATCTTTTCTTTTTCTTTTTTTTTTTTCTTTTTTTAAGTAAACAGTAATACTTATTAGAATACACACGAAAATAATAAGAGTTTTAAACCAGGTTTATAATATATTACATAATCTAGAATCACTGCATGCCTTTATGTCTGATAAATTTGTGTGGTGAAAAAAATATTTTTTAAACTTATATTTTGGCTCTCTATACAAACTAGAATAAGTTTGTTGGTGTTATAACTTATAAGACTACTTATTATTCGCTAGTGATTTTCCTAGATGGTCATTTTGTTACAACAACAATCAAGTCTTAGTCCCAAATTTGGGTCGACCATAGATCTTCAACAAATTAGTATGAATCAGCCACATATATTGAGGGATGCCCCAATGTGGTCCGCATAGATCCATTCATAATAAAGTGACTAAATTTTATTATGATCATCAACTTACTTACTACCACAACCCTCCTCCTTTGTATTTATGATACTAAGCACAAACACAAGTGGGGATTAGATGGTCATATTGTTAGTATTATAATAAAATAACAAGTGACACAAGAAGGATAAGACACTTATGACAATTGACAAGTCATGGAGGCCTGCAAAGGCAACGAAATTGCATGATTAACACATAATGGATAAGATGAAGGTTCCTCGTTAAAAGCACTATGAGTGGAGAGCGCCATTTATTATCTTTTTATGATTTTAAAAAAGAAGTTAATACATAATGATAACACAGTAGACAAGTGTTCTAAAAGTCAAAGATGATATACCATATGACACAAATAACCATTTATTATAACCATCAAAATCTTAAATATAAATAGAGGTTTTATATGATAACACAGTGGCAGTAAAATGGGCAATTCCTCTTACCAAACATTTTTCATACAATCAAAAAAAATTATTTTTTAATTTTTTAGAAGATCATACAAATACAATCAAACTTATTACGAACAGTCATAAACCTTGCAAGTTGCAACTGTATGGGCCTCTTCTTGACAAGCTTTCTTGGATCCTTAATGGGCCCCCATATAGTTGAGTCCTTGAGTGAATAAAAATACATCTTAACAGTAGCTGGGGAGAGAGAGAGAGAATAAAAATACATCTTACCGAAACTTTAACAGTAGGTTTAGTATTTTTTTTTAAGGAAATTAATCAAATGTTTCTGTAAAGCCAAGTTGCAAAACCTTGGAGAGAGAGATGAGTGTGTTTGGAGGAGATAGCTGGGGTAGAGAGGCACAACACAGGAAGAGAAGATTGGATGATTTGTTGTTGGAAGAATTGGTTGATGGGTCTTCTTATAAGAAGCTCTCCAATGGCAAATACGCTTGCCTTGTTTGCTCCCACTCTCCCATCCTCGATTCTCCTCTCATGCTCTCTGTACGTACCCTTCTTTCAATTCTCAGCTTTATTAATATTTATTGTACTATTCTTTGCGATCTTTCTTGGGTTATTTTTAAGGTGATAAGGACATAGTAACAATTGTTCTAAGCTATGCAATTGATCGGACAATGTCCAAGCATGAGTCTAGCTATCTGAATCACTGCCTGTTGTCATGTCTGATAAAATAGTAGATGAAAAACCGTTTTTTTTAACTTGTATTTTGGCTCTCTGATCCATCTAAAATAAGTCTGTTGGTGTTATAAGGCTGCTTACTACTCACGTGTGTTTTTCCTAGATGGTCATATTGTTACAACAACAAGAAGTACACCTTTAGTCATGAATTGGGGTTCAGCTATGGATCCTTAACAGATTAGTCCAAGTCAATTGTATGTATTAGGGAATGTCCCAACATATATCTGTAGTGGATCCTATTAGAAATATGTCATTAAATGATTAAATTTATCTTGTCCCAATAGTTTAAGCTTTTGGGACAATAGGTAATTTAACACGGTATTAGAGTACGAGGTCTTGAGTTTGATCCCCATCTCCTCCACTCTATCCCAATATATAGCTTTGTCATTTTATTTAAGGCGTAGATGCAAGTAAGTAGTTTTATGAATTGTAGTTAGTTTATTATGTTCACCTTTATCGGTAGTAGTGACTTTGTCTAATTATTCACATGATAAGCAATTTCCTTAGTGCCACAAGCATTGTTCTAATGTTATTTCATAGTAAATCTTAGTATCGATATTGGTATTAGTCGATTACTTTATTTATTTATTTGCTAAGTAGTAGAAGCATAGTTAAAGGCATTGCATTTCATCAATTACTATAACTTAGCATTGACATAGTTGTTGCATTATATTACTATCGCAATGAGGTAGTGTAGCTAATGTAACCATGGCATAATAATATAGTCCTCTTCATTGAGGCAAGTATGAACCTGTAGCCTTTTAAAGATGAGGTCAAATTACATGATCCATACATACCAATACTAATCTAAGCAGTGTGTGATCAAAATGATGCATAAATTAAAAATAAGTGCAAACACGTACTAACTGATCGTCTTTGTGTACATACTTCTCATATACCTGTTGCATTGTGCTGTTGAGGATTTTCTAACCCCCCCCCCCCCCCCCTTGGACCTTTTCTTTTCTCCCAAAGTTGCTTTCCTAAACTGTTGGAAATCCATATTGCAGATGCATACCAAGGGATCACGCCATCGGGCTGCAGAGTCCAAGCTAAAGGAAACAGAGTTGTTGAGACAAGATGAGATAAACAAGCGAGTAGCATTGTCAGACTCTTCTACCAGCACCACAAACTGTAATACCTACCATCAAAAATTTAGGTCAGTTGGGAAACCATTGATTGAACAGACACGAAATGTGGCTTCGGAGATACTTAACAACAAAACTCCTCGGCAGAATTCCAGCAATGCCAACCATAATTTACAGTTAATTTTGGATCACCTTACTGATGGGAATTCTAATCTGAATCAAAATAGTCCTTGTCCTATTGAAGTCACTGACAAGGTGGTTGTGCAGTCACATTTGGATTTCCAAGAGCGTCGAGAGAGGGAACTAAAGTTTACAGCTGCAGGTTGGAAGCGTGATTGTCAGGGGAAGTGGTTCAGAGATGAAAATGTTAGTCTCTGTTTTTTTTTTTTTTTTGTGGCATTGTTCTTGATACTGCTAGGTAGTACTAAATTTGACAGGGTGTATTGAGATTCTGAAGTTAACAAATAATTTTATTTTGGATTATGCTACTTTGATTAAAGGAATTGATTAATTCCTTTTTTAATGATTTTCTTTTTCATGATGTCAAATGCACTGATTTATGCATATTATTGCTTGCAGGTTGAGTTCGACTCTGATGAAGATGACCCAAATGTATGCCTTGGATGAAAAGATGTGGGAAGACTTTAGCTGATGGACATTCAATTTGTTCATGATTGATGATGGTGGTATAGTTTGCTAACTTGGCATGCAAAGTTACTGCTAGTTTTTTACTGAACAACCTAGAAGAAAATTTTTGTTATACACTGATTAGCCAATAGGGAGCCCAAGAGTTGCTTCTTTGTGAATATAGGAAGTTGGTGTACCAATGCTTTTATTATGCACAGTTTCAAAAGGATTTTGCCTCAAAGGTGTAGAACACAATTGCATTACTTATGAGAGGAATTCTGGCAGGTGTTGCAGGGATATTTATGTGTTCTGGAAAATGTAAGAGAAAATTAATTATACATATTTTTCTTATCTTGACCTTTGAAGTACCTATAGATTATTTATGCAAGAACTTATGGCGCTGGTTTTGTCATTATTGTAATTCTCAATTTCTCTTGGAATGGCAATAGTAAATGGGCTAAAAGTTCTAACTACTACTACTTTGTGTTCCATTGCTTGGATTTTACTCACAAGCATATGCTTGTCATGGAATCAACTGCCTGTTTATGCTGATTTGTGAGGGACTTGGGCCAAGCCTCAGCTTGGTTTCACAAGGCCATTAGCCTTCGCCTTAGATTAACAGATGAAATTAGAAGCTAAAAAGCCTAGTTAATGAGAGACAAATTCGATAACATGTTTTTGTCCTCCATCTTTCTGTTTTTCATCTTTAGGTGAGATATGAATAACTGTCTGATACAACTCTTGATTTTTTTGGGGATTAATTACTGAATTTTAATAAAGAAACCAGAACCTACAACAGGGAACATAAGCAACTAAGTAGCTGCCCACCAGTTACAGAGCTCAAGACCAGCAACAGCAAGAAACTGCATAACACAACACACCAGACCAAGTAACACCTATCACCTCTTACACAATCATTTCTGAAGACAGAAAAGTCGATACTCCAATTACAATAGAGAACTCTATTAACTAAGAGTTCTTTACTCTCATTCCAAACTCAATCTGGGCCTTGAGGTCTCTGTTTAGAGTAAGGATAGTCTCATGGGATTTGATATCTTGGCAAAACACGAGCATCCCTTTGGAGCCAGAGGTGGTACACAGCAGCAGCCAGAGCCAACCTTTTGGTTGAACCCTTAAACTTTGTCCTTCCCAATTATCAATCCCCCATTGAATAATCTTTTACCAACATTAGTCCAGATTCTTCACTAGACATCTCTTCTTGACCTGCCAAATCCTCTTAGCAAAAAGGGCTCTAGAAGAAATGATCTCTAAAAATAAAAAGACCAGGTTTACTATGCACCAGCATGAAATCCATGCAAGGAGCATAATGGAAACGGGAGGCTGGTGCAACTTCTCCCTTGTTGCCGCAAGCCAGCCACGCATGCCATGATCTCTTCTCTTTTGATTTTCTATCAAACACGGTCTCGAATTGATGAGTTCTAGTTCAAATGGCGTTTCCTTTCCTTGTAAGAGCAAGGAATAGAATGAGAGTGTACGAATAACTTATCCCAAAACAATCAAAAACTAAGAAACAAACATTACCTCATTGTGTTCTTTGGGAAAAACATACTGGAGGGAGAGGTGCTACCATGACCAGAGAGCTATAGAAGATCTATGAAGCATAAGGAAGCAATTTCTGTATTCCTTAATATAGTGATTGACCTTGATTAAATAATATTGGGTAAATTACAACATTAGTCTCTATCCTTTACACCATATTTCACTTTGATCTCCAACCTTTCAATTGTGTCAATCTAATCCCTAACATTTTCAGTATCGTGTCAATTTGATTACTGCCGTTAAGTGTTGGATGAAAAATGCTAATGTAGTTAACAGCCCAACTAATTTTTTTCTTTTTTTTTTGTCAACTAACACTTGTATCGCCACATCATATTACATTTATAAAATAAAATAAAAAAGTAATTTTTCCCTACTATTAGGATGGCATTAATTAATTTTGCCTTTTTTTTTTTTATATTACAAACAGAGTTTATCACAGAAGCCCTACAAAAACGCTGGGCTAATCCATTGATTTTGCTTTTCGATTTATAAGAATATTTTTAAAAGTAGAAGGAATAATTGAACTACACACTAAGTGTACTGTTTCCTCTCAAAAGTAATAAATTATAAAGACAAAAGATTACAAAATTTGTACAAGGAAGAAGGTATACTGTCATTTGCAAATGTTCGCTGAACCAAAGAACTAAAAGAATAGGTATCTTTGCCTATCAAGAGGAAGCTCAACCCCATCAAATTTCCTTTGACACCAAATCATCTATGAGAGATAGCACTACATTCCAAACCTTTTGCTATTCAATCGCCCAAAAACCCATATCAAACAAAGAAGCAACTCAAACTTAAGCTGCCATGCCGCCACCATCTCAAAGTCCAACCTTCAATATATGTCAACCAAGCCCCAAAACACTACTTGAAATGAACAAATCCAATAACCCATTTCAATTGAGAGTAGGGGTGTCTAATGAATGGGTTTGGGATGGGTATAATTAGGTTGGGTATATAAAACCTATTTATCCATTAAAATTCATTTAACTAATTACTTCTAACCCAAATCCAATACAATCGAATTATTATGGATAAATCCCAATCCACCCAATTACCCAATTACTAAAATGCCACTAAAGTAAAAATGACCAAAATACTCTAAAAATATTAAACAAATATCTTGCACTTTCCCACACTTTCACACCTACCAAACAGTTGAAATCTACCAAAAATAAGAAAAATAAAGAAAAGCCCTAAAAATTCTTACCCCTAATCAAAGAAATACAAAAAAGCCTAACAAATCTAACGCCAACAGAAGCTATACTAAATTTCACAAAAAAAAAAAAAAAACAATTTGCACCAATTTTCTTTTTCTTTTTTTAATTATTATTATTACTATTGAATTTCACAATTATATTTTCAAATTAAACAAATAAAGTGGAAAAATTAGAAATTAACACTGCAAAAAAAAAGCAAAAAATGACGAAGAAACAGTAAAAGAGTGTTTTTTTTTTTTCTTTTTTTACAGTGTTCTTCCATCTATCCTGAGCGTTGACATCAGCGCCATAGTCGATCAAGCACTTCGCGACTTCGATCCAGCCGTGGAGCGACGCCACGTGGAGTGGCGTGCGGTTGTCGTAGTCCCTAGCGTGCACCAGCGTCAGATCTTCCTCCAGAAGCTTCCAGACGGCTCCGGCGTCGTTTTGGTGCACGTGCCAGAGAATCGAAGAGGTCCGGCTCACTCTCGCTTTCTCTTTCTACTTCGACTGCGACGGCGCTGACGCGGAGCCTCCGCCTCCGCCTCCATTGAAGAGCTTCGTGCTCAAAAAGAAGCACAGAGAGTGAGGGAAAGAGAGAGGCTAGGGTTTGAGTAGAGAGAAGAAGATGATGGCTAGGTTTGAAAAGAAACACTGAAACGGGCTGGGTTTTTTTTTTTTTTTTTTTTTAATTATGGATAGGACTGAATTGAATTTGGGTATATTGTTTTTGGGTAAAATGGAGTTTAATGGGTTTTTAGTTAAAACTCAATAATTATTGAGTCTAATTGGGTTGATATCCATTTAACCCAATTAATAATTGAATGAGTTTGGATTTAATTAGAGTGGATGGGTTTGGGTGGGTAAATGAGTTTGGGCTTACTTTACCACCCCTAATTGAGAGAGACTTAGGATAAATGAGAGAGAGAGAGAGTATACCATCGGGCCAATAAAGGAACCGAAACAACCTCAACACTGGTCCTCACTACCATTCCTCCTCGTCAAGCATTACAATTAGTGATACCCTTTCTCCCTAGACCAAAACATGAAGCTCTGGATTGTGGGCTGTAACTTGTAACAGAGATGGGTTTTCTATATGAGATTTAGGGATTTTGATCATGTTGAGTAATAATTTTAAAAAATTTTAATTATATATGACATGGCAAAAAATAATATTTTATTTGGGCTATTAGCTACATCAGCATTTTTTATCCAACACTTAACGACAATGATTAAATTAACACGACACTGAAAATGTTAGAGACCAAATTGAAATATGGTATAAAGGATAAAAACCAACATTATAATTTACCCAATAATATTAGAAATTAATGGGATTGAGGGAATGGGAGTAAAGTAGAGTAGATTTAACATAAAATTAGCTTATTTTTAACCAACTCTACTCTACTCCCCTCCACTCCCCCTCCTTCCTCCCTTCATCCAAACAGGCCATAATAATTTATCCCGAAATTTTGGGACTAAACTATTACTACTATTTGGTAGAACTCTATCTAGCATATTTACCTTGTAATCTTATTATCTTAAGATGCTTCTTTCTTAAGAAGTTAGAAAAAAAATTAGTAAGATTAAGGAATGTACTATTAATGTGTTAATTGCAACTATTTACCTTAGAAAAATATAAATGATTTGAATATCCAACCTGAAAATATATATATATATATATATATATATATATTATTTATATATTTATATTAATTCAAGATTTATTTATAATATTTATTATAGTATCTAAAACTGTTGTCATAGTTATCAAATTAAAAGACTGGTTGGACGATGCAATGTATTGGCAAAGTAGAGGAGTTCAGCAAATTTTTTTAGAGAATTATCTCTTTTATGGGGGGTTTGAAAAGCTCAATTTTTTGAAAATTTTGTCCTAAAACTCTTTAGAGATTCATTTAGGTTAACAAGTTTTTACCCTAAAAAAGACACATGATGCTTAACGACAACAACAAAACATTAACCATAAATTGGATTATTTGAATTCAAGTATGAAAAAATATATTTATAAAAGAAAATATCAATAATTAGTATGATATTGTAATGTATTCTTCTCTATATTTCTCACATCAAAAGCTTTTCATTGGTTTGGTTACCAATTGAATATGAAATTATTAAAGAGCTTTATTACAGTAATTTACCCGGTGATAACATCATTCGTAATAAATTTTTTTTCACAAAAACTTTATAATTAAAATTACTCTACTCTTGGCGTAATGGTCACTCCAAAAGTATAAGTATTTGTGGGGTGTAGGGGGCAAAGGCCGGAATTTAAGTCTCCATGAGAGACCTTTACATTCATACACTTAGATTAGAATAGAGTAGAATTTTTATTTTGTATAAAAAAAATAATAAATAAATAAATAACACTTTTGAAAAATGTTATGTTCACAATATTTTCACAACAAATTCTAAATGACAAGCTATTGTTGACTGTTATCGATTGATCAAAAAGATATTTTAGTGATTGGTTTAAATTAGAATCAATGACAATTTACCACTTATAATTTGTTATCAAAATGTTGTTAAGGGAGCACTTCTCAAAACGTTTTAGAGTCTCTATTTTTTATATCATAAAAAAAAATTTACAGTCAAAACTCGACCATCCTAGTTCCTACTACAATCTCAAATGGATGGTAAATATCCAACAAAAAATTAAACAGCTCAATCCAATATTTGATTCTATAATTTACTGAGGTATCCAGTTATTTGGAGTAAAATTTGAGAATTTTTCTAAAATCCATGAAAATTTTCAATTCACTTAATAATGAAAGAGATCTCGGACATTTGCAGTAAAATTTGAGAATTTTTTCAAATCAAGTAATAATGAAATCTCGGCGGGATATGCTTTGTTTAGTTTCAGTCTGAAAAAATAGTTCCTTAAAAATGCAAAGCAGTTCTAGGCTTAAAAATTAAGAGCGAAATATACAACACATCTATTGATCTAATTTGATATTGGCTGGGGTTCCTATAGAGTATAGAGTTCTACTAAAAAAATTAAATAAAAATTGGAAAAAAGAAATTGGAAAAGCAAAACAAAAAAAACAAAATGACATGAGACATTCAAGTTAATTTTGGCACCCAACTGATACCATAATTAATCAAATGAGTCATTTTAAATTTTAATTATTTTATAAGAAAAGTTAATTAAACACATGATCGGTGAAACATAAGTGAAACACGAAAAATTGCACAAAAGATTTTTATTCATATTACAATATTATACTTCAACCCCGAAACTGAAATCCCATAACAAAGCAACTGATGAACCAGTTGCGTACGATATCGGTTATATATTAATGTTCTTTTTCCACGAAATTTCATTTTCCAAATTCCAAGTATCAAATCTAAACAAATCTCTTAGTTGGTTGGTTGGCTGTCGGAGAATTGTACGTGGACCATTTGTGATTACAATTTACAATTCATACGTACATGTTACCTATCAATATTTTGTGGATAGTTTTCTTTCTCTACCAATCCTAGTTATCTTGAAGTTAATGCAAATGGAAGCTTCCAGGAAGATTTTGTTACCTAATTGACAAGCTATCTAGAAAATTAGATTACTTGTTACTTGTTAATTATAGGTGGTGATTTTAAAACTTTAATCAATATAAACTTTATGTATTCATCTATTTTAATTAATTCTTTAATAGAAAAGATATTACCCTGAAATTTACATTTGTTATTTTTTAACTCCATTTTATACATATAAAGTTGTGATTTACAACTATGTTTTATGTCGGCTTTATTCCATGACAAAAAGTGTTGTAATTGCATTAATTTTGTTCCTTATATTTTGTGGGTTTTTATTGTATTGGGTTTAATATTAAGTTAGTGAAGAATTGAGCATGAAATGAAGAATCAGTGCAGTTTTGCGACTATTTCCCAAGAAGTTTGTGAGAAGAGTAACCCGCGAAAAGGGCACGTGAAAAGCACATGCTGGAAGCTGAAAAGTCAAGTGGCAGGCTACATTTGCGAGTGCTTCGCAAGACAAGCCATCTCACGGGGTATCCTCAAAAGTTTCTGCCTGGAGGATTTTAAGTGCGACTTTCTTACCCTTACCTATACTCTATATACCCTCATTACCCATAAAAGTAAAGGAGGCTATTCAGAGAGAAAAACTCTAGATAGGTTTTCTACAACACAATACACCCACCTTTTAGAGAAAGAGCTACTCATCCTTAGAGAGAAATCATTGTAGCCTCATCTCCTTCCCTCTCCCATTGTCATACCTTGAGAGTGGATTTGTACCCACACCTATTCAGAGTGTAGAGAGTGTTTTGGAGTTTGGGAAATTTTGGGAATTTGCCAAAAGAAGTTGGTGAGGCTTGGCGGATGCAATCAAGCATATTGCGAGATCTAGAAAGCTAGAGAAGACATGACTTCAAGAAGTCTGTTGGTAGCAGGAGTTTGGAGGGCTCAAGTACATGGGGTATACTAGGCTTGAAGGGTCTTTTGTTATTCGTGTACTCCAACTTTATTCTCTAGTGGATCGATTTCGACTTGGAAGATCGCGGAGAGGTTTTTCGCATAGTTCTTTGGTTTCCTCTTTGATAACACGTTTTAGTATTATCTTATGTTTGTATCTCTCTTTCCTTACTTCTGTGTTTTACATTTATTGTTTGCTATTCATGTTTATGCACTAGGGTAGTGTTATCAATTCATTGCGCTTATTTATTCTTGTTCCGCACTTTGTCTAAGTTAGAGTAAAAACAATCTAGCCATATTTTTTATTTGGGGGTCTAAACAAGCTCTTGTGTTTTAGCAAAAATCTAAGCTTTCAATTGGTATCAGAGCGGGTACACTTATTTTGGTTTCATTACCTAAGTATAATCCTTGACCCCTTGTGTTTATTGCCATGGATAGTGTTTTGTATGCTTCTATGGATGTTTTGGAAGTTGTTAAATGTAACATGCCATGTGTTTGTGAAAATGCCTCTATGAATGTTAATCCTCATAATTGTGATGACATGTTACATGAATCTATGCATGTTGTTGAAATTCCAAATGTCAAATTCTTGAAGACAAAGGTTAAGAAGTTTCATGAGAATTCGAGCAAGTTCATTTGTGAAAATGATGATTTGATTACTAAACTCAATGAACCCAACAAATTGGTTGAAAAGTATAAAAAACTTGTTGAACATTCTCTTGAAAAACTAAAGGAGTTTGAATATTTGAATGTAGACTTGGATGCTAAACTTATTTTGTCTAACAAACTTGTTTTGTCTAACAAACTTGTTGATGATCTTAAATGTGAAAATGAATCTCTTAAGATGCATGCCAAGTGTTTGATTACTGAACCTATTGCTAAAAATGAAGAAAATCTTTTTTGTAATCATGTTGTGTTACCCGATTTTATGCCTATTGTGAGTTCTACCTCTAAAGACATATCGGTGTACATTCCTTCACACAAAAGAAACCAAAAAGTGGAGAGAAAGGCTCTTAAGCCTAAGCCTTCGTTTAGGTCTAGTCCTAGGGATTTGAGTGAATCTAAATTTGTTCCTACTTGCCACCATTGCGGTGTGATCGGTCACATAAGACCTCAATGTTCCATGTTGAAGAAAGGACAAAACTATGTTGCTAGATCCCTCCCCAAAAAGCCTAGTGGACCTAAACACATTATTTTTTACCATTGTAGTGCCTTTGGTCATATAAGATCTCATTGCTCTAAGTTTCAAGCTCTTAAAAGAATCAAAAGAAAAGAGAAACTTGAGCTTTTTGGAAGTTGTGCTATGAAAGCAAAACCGGATTTGGGGGAAAATGGTAAGTTGTTGAAGAAAGTTTTTTATGTTCTTACCTCCTTGTCTATGTGCATCTCCGGTTCTCATTCTTTCAACCCTCGTCTCACTTCTCATGAGACACTCATTCCAAACAATCATTTCGTTTGGATGAGGAAGGGTTTCTATGGTTGAGCTTATGCTCTTTTGGTCCTTCATCTAATTCTTATGATCTTTGTAGGAATCTTCATGTATTAGATGCTTTATTATCATGCATTTGTGCATCATGCATCTATTTATATGCATTTTTGTTTTTGCAACTGATCTTACTTTTATACTTTTGTTTTGTGTGAGTAAAAAATCCAAAAACACATAAAAAGTGAAAAATTCAAAAAGTTTGATCGTATATGTTTGAGCACATATCACATGTGAGTTTAGCTTAGTACCTCCGTACTAATGGCGTAGTGCATTTACAAGCTTAGCTTTTTATATATGCACATTTTTTTTAAGTATGAGTGACATCTAGAAATCTACATTTAATTGTTGTAAATAGATCTTTGAGCTTGTCATGAATGATTGATCAATAGTCTTATTTGATCTTGATACATACGTAGACTTGTGCCTATATATCTCCTCACATTTTTTTTCTTTTTCAAAGAGCTCCACAAATGTCTATCTCTAAAAGGAGAAAAGAGTTGAAAAAGCCTTACTTCAAAAACTTGTTTGACTACGAAAAGGTGGAGCAAATATGTATTAAAGTGTATGATGCCAAAGCCAAAGGCTTATTCATCAAAAAATGTATCAAAAATATCATGACATCACTTCTCAAAAATTGAGATGTATAGATCAAAAAGTATGAAAAATGAAAGTCAAATGAAAAGCTTTCAATCAAATGTAAACACTTTGATAGGGCGTCATATATGTTCATTTCTACAAGTGAGATAGGTCACTTGACTTAATGCTAGTTGTGTATGACTTGATTGAATTGATCATTGAAGTTTCATTCTAGACTATGGACTAGTTCATACTTGATTCACACACACAACACACAAGAATAATATTCAACAAATGCCTATTTCATTTGTGTGATTGTATGTGTTCAAATGTGATGTGTGTCAACCATATGTGGACTAAACTAAAAAGATTTTTTTATCATTTTATTTGTATTTGGAAGTGTTTTTTTATCAATCTTTGTTTCTAGATTTTGTACCTACTTTGTTTTTCAATGTTTCAAACTTGTTTTTCAATGTTTCAAGCTTGTTTTTGTGTTGAAAAATAGGGATCAGAGTATTTTGCGAGTCTTTCATGAGTAGTTCACGACTTGGCTGCGAGTCGCAAAGCTAAAAAATGCATTTTTAGCATTTTTGGTCATCAAACAGAGACTTTCACAAGAGTCCCACGAGTAACTCGCGAGAAGGGCTTACCCGTGAAGTACCTGCGAAAATTTCTAGATCAGCTATTTTATGGGTATTTCATGAATTTTTGAACCAAAACTCCTCATATGTCTCTATTAGGACTCTATCCTCTCCAAACCCTCTTTTTCAAAGCTTTTACATCAAAACCCAACTAATTTCAAGTGTTTTTACATTCCATAAACATCTCTAAGGTAATCTTTAACACTTTTAATTGATTTTAATTCTTGTTTTTGGTGGGTTTTATGTTCATAGTTGAGATTTTCTCAAATAGGGGTTGGATTGAAAATATTTTTAAAAAGTTGTGGACATAACATTACAACATTATAATTTTAAAGCATTAGAATATAAATTCAAATTTAAAACTTTACTGACCAAAATTAAAAGCAAGCTTAGAGGATGAACTTTGTTTTTTTTTTTTTTTAATATCAAAATTCATTCACAAACTCATCTCTTATCTCTATTCTTTTTGCCACATCACAATCATCAAATCTAGGTTTCATGTTTATGACAATAGCAATATTGTATGATCCGAGTATCCTACCACTATATCAGGAAAAAAGAAAGAAATAAATAAAATCTTTGTAATAATAGGGTTAGAGACTGTTTGGTCAAATTTGTGAATTGCATTGTATTTTTTACGTGGGGTTTGTGCATCACACGTATACTCATTGATAGACCAAATAATTACACTCATCCAGAAGAGCCAGCCTGGACGAAGATGAAGCGCCATAAGAACAGCTATTCAATACCTCGATGGTTACAAGTCGACGAGGAGACCGTTGTAACCTCCATTAAGGCTATATTAAGCAGGCTTGAGACGTTACCAAAAAGGCCTTCAAGTCACCATTAAAGAAGGCCAATGGCTAGTAAGAAGAAGAGCCTATTTATGGACTCTACTAAACTCTAGACAAGATACACACTAATCATTTTACTCTCATTACAAGTTCTCTCTATTCTCTGAGCTCCATTCGCTGACTTCGCAGCCAACACCACACCAATGACCACCTGAAAGAGTTTCCTCTTTTACACTAATCCTGCAAGAACTTGGACGAGCTCATATTGGGAACCCTCTGGACGAACCCAACGACTGATGATCTCAACATCATCAATTTGGCGCCATTTGTAGGGACGACAAACTCAGACCATTGTTTGAAATCAAGTCCTGTTTGGTTCCAACATCTAGATGGAGTCCAATACACCACAAGACTCTGTAGCATTAGCTTTGCAAATCCAAACACTTACAGCTAGTGTGGAAGAACAAACCAAGCAAAACCAAGAAATGAGGTTACAACTACAACAGGTAGAAAATCATTCACCCATGAGGGTTGGAACTAACAGGAACAATGATGAAGACAACCATAGGAGAGATGACTATCGATGACCAAACTCTTTAGACAAAGTAAATTCAAATCTCCTTAAAAACATGAGGAAAGAGATGGATAATCCTAGCAAATGGCTCGTCAGTTCAGAAAAGATGAGGAGTTGGGGTCGTCATCAACACTCCCAAAGAAGAAATCCTCAAGTATGGAGTACAACTTCAATTCCCCGCCACCAACATGAAACAAAATACAAAACCACACTGACAAGACTCAGGAACAGGAGGGCCTTAGGAGCCAGGAACATACTCCTCAAAAGTGACTCCAAGCTGGTAATAGGGCAAACAAGAGGAGAGTACGAAGCGAAAAAAGGTAGGATGAAAAAATAACTCAAGGTAACAAACCAACTGGTCTAAGAATTCGACCAAGTGGACTTCACACAAGTCCCCTAGAGCCAGAACTTAGAAGTAGACGAGGTAGTAAGGCAAGCATCGTTTGAGGAAGGAATAGGTTTGCCCGATTTGAAAGTGGAAGTGCAAAGACATCCAAGTTTGGAAGAACTCCACACTTTCGCGATCCAAAACCAAAATGGTTGGATGAGTCAAATCCTCTCTTTCCTCCAAGATGGACACCTTCCAGTAGACAAAGACGAAGGTAGGAAGGTCAAGAAGCAAGCAGCTAGGTTCACAATCCTAAATGACACTCTATATAATAAGGGCTTCCATGCCCTACCTAAGGTGCATCGAGGAAGACGAAGCCAAATACATCTTGGAATAGGTCCACGAAGGAATCTGTGAAGACCACGCAGGCCCAAGGTCCCTGATTAGCAAAATTATCAAAACAGGTTACTATGGGCCCACCATGTAGAAGGACGCAAAGGAATACGTTGAAAGATGTGATAAATGCCAAAGGTTCGGAAACATTCAGCGTGTCCTCGGAGAAATGATAACAGCCATAACCTCCCCATGGCCCTTTGCTCAGTAGGGAATAGACATCATGGGCCCCCTACCCCAAGGTAAAAAATAGGTAAATTTTTGTTAGATGCAATTGATTATTTCGCTAAATGGGTGGAAGCAAAAGCTTTATCAACAATCACGGGGGCAAAGATCCAGAGCTTCTTGTGGAAAAATATAGTATGCAAATTCAGCATACCAAAGACGATCATATCAAACAATGGTCGTCAGTTCAATAGCCAAGAATTCAAGAGCTTTTGTTTAGGACTCGAGATCGAGAACCAATTCTCTTTACCAAGACACCCACAAGCCAACAGACAGACAAAAGTGACGAATCGAACATTGCTAAAAATCATCAAAGTTCAACTGGAGGGGGCAAAGGGTGCATGGCCAGATGAATTACCAAATGTCCTGTGGGCCTATAAAACCACCGCTAGAATCCCAACTAGAGAGACACCATTCAGGCTCACCTATGGCACTAAAGTAGTAATACCAATTGAGGTAGGAATCACGAGCATGAGAAGAGAATTATTTCAAGGAGGCAACAACGATGATTAGCTGAAGGTCAACCTGGACTGTCTATACAAAATGAGGGAAGAAGCGTCTAAGAAATTGGCCAAGTACCAACAAAAGATGACTGAATACTACAACAAGAGAGTAAAGCTCAAAAGACTCAACATAGGAGATCTCGTTCTACGCAGAATCACACCAACAACAAAGGACTCAGCACAAGGGAAGCTTGGACCAACATGGGAGGGGCCTTACAAGGTCATTCACTGCTCGAGACAAGGGAGCTACCACCTAGAATCGATGGATGAAAAAAGACTGCCATGTCCATGGAACATCAAGCATTTGAAAAGGTATCATCATTAAAGACGAATCATTGTTGTAATCATGAAAGTAATCTTTTCAGATGAAAATAAAGCAATAAAAGTATTATTCAGCGAATATTCTTGAAAATTGTGTATAAGTATGTGGTGACAAAGCCAAGTAATAAAATTTCTTAAATTGATGTAAATTACCTAAAAATGGCGAAGCGATAAAATTCCTTAACTGGATGTAAATCACTGATAAAGCCAAGTGATAAATTCCTTAAATAGATTTAAATCACCTAAAAATGGCTAAGTGGTAAAATTCCTTAACTGGAAGTAAATCGCTGACGAAGTCAAGTGATAAAATTCCTTAAATGGATATAAATCACCTAAAAATGGTTAAGTGATAAAATCCCTTAACTGGATGTAAATCATTGACGAAGCCAAGTGATAAAATTCCTTAAATGGGTATAAGTTACCTAAAAATGGCTAAGTAATGAAATTCCTTAAATGGATATTTATCATTAATGAAACCCAGTGGTAAAATTCATTTGTTTGTGCCTCACCCTCTTAATTATTTCACTCTCTAGCTAGCTAGTATCTTTTTTAAGTTGCAAATCATACTATGGGTTTCACAATTACACAAAGACTTATGCTAGTGCTACTAATTGCTTCCACAATGGCAGATAGCACAGCCAACAAAGGTTGGCAATTCGGGAATAGGCCTTACAGTGGCCCTTATCATCCCAATAATAAACAAACTTCCAACAGGATCAACGTCGGTGACTCCTACCACTGGAACTTTGGTTTTAACTATACTAATTAGGCTATCAAGCATGGCCCTTTCTACCTATACGACACTCTAGGTGAGCATACTTTGCTATGCTACTAGTTCTAAGTTTGAACTTCATCTCCACTCTATTTAATCATAAATTATCAATTTGGATCCTTAAGGAACAAGAAAAATGTGTGAATTTATTTTGTTTGGGTTAATTGCAGTTTTCAAATATGATCCCCCGACTCCAAAAACATTTCCTCACAGTGTGTGCTTGCTACCAAACCTCTAGAGCTTCATTAAATGTGACCTGAAAAATGCAAAAAAGGTAGGAAACACGACACAAGGAGCTGGGGAAGGCTTTGAGTTTGTGCTGAAAAGGTCATGGCAGCCTCACTACTTTGCTTGTGGTGAGCGTAATGGCTTTCATTGCATAAATGGAACCATGAAGTTCTTTGTGATACCAGAATTCCGCTAATATAGATAATTATTAGAGAATGTGCATGTAATGGGAAATTTTACTTGCTACTCTATCTTTTTACGTTTGTTGTTCTTTAGCAAATAATGAGAGTATTTTTTTAATATAAATTACAAAACAATACTCTAAACTATCACCCAATTTATGATGTGTCACCTAAATTTTGAAACTAAGCAATCAATCCTTCAACTTCACTTAAAATTACAAATAGCCTATATTATTATGATTATTATTATTATTATTTGATAGGACAAGAATGTATTGATCCCTTGTGATGAATTAATTGATTAATTAGCCAAGTTTATTAATTAATCAAATTAACGTGCAAAATGCGTGGTAGCACAAACAAATCACCAATTAACTAAAGTGCAACGGAAATTAAATTGACACGATGATTTGTTTACGAATGGGGAAAAACTATACGGAAAAAACCTCACTGGGTGATTTTATGGTCACCACTCCTGAGAATCCATTCTTATCAAAACAAGCAATTATAAGTAAAGAAATCTCAGTACCTTATACCAACCTATAGTTAAACTCTTACCCCAATACCCAATTGGACTTATTCTATACTGAAAATCTCTCATTTTCAATGCACGGCTCCTAGTACGTGACTAACCAATAGATACGCATCCCAATACGTGACTTGATCACCAACTTGAGAAAGATGTTGGCTGCAAAGTTCTTCAGCTCATCACACAATGGAGATCACGAAACTCCTTACTCACAAAACCCTAAGGTGTACAAACGCAGCAACTTCTTCAATAAAAAGATGAACTAGGGCAAATTCTGTCTCCGGTCACAATTTGCATGAACAAAACTTTGCTTCACACTCGCGCAACCTTTGACGGCCCTTAAAATAATCCTTATATATGTTTAGGGTTGTGAGAAAAGCCTAAACACATACTTACGAATTGGATGAAAATTAGCTCTGAAAAACTGTTTCATAAACTTCGATAGATAGCCATCTATCGAGATAGCTGTTGAGCAATGGGCTGAAACAGCTTTTAAACCTCAATAGATGATAGATGTCGAGTTAGCTATCGAACTTTAAAATCCAGCACTTCTTCACTTGTTTCTTGGACAAACTTGCATGGCTTTAACACTTGAACTTGAAACCTTGTTCCTTAAAGTATTAAACACATCCTAGATCTACCATATTACAAGTAAAGTGCGTTTTGTCAAAAGATTAGCCAATTACATAAAATATTGACACATGTTCCTAACATTGAATCACATATGTCCTAACATTATTATTAAATTAAAGGAGTTTAAAGGTGAGGAATTTTTAATATTATTTAAGGATTTAAATGAATTCAAGGGTTAGAAGGGAAGATAAGAGGCGATTTGACTGAAATTATTATAAATCACTAGGAGACTATTTGTAATTTTGAATAAATATTAAGGAATTGATTGCTCATTGTAAAGATTATGAGTCACATTCTAAATCGGGTGATTTTTTGTTTCTGTTTTTTCATTCCCTGTCTTTATAGACAATGTTATGAGTTTTGAATAATTGAGATGATAGAGAATAAATGAATCAGCTGTGACTGGGTATTCAAGTTCCACAAAGTTACCATCTTGCATCCTTGCTAGTCTTACTGTTATATTTACTATGAATTCTATTTATATACCAATATTAACTTATTTGATTTGATGATGATTACCACCAAAGAAGATATAAAAATGTAGTTTGAAGATGAGCTGATCAACTAACTACTTAAGGCCAATAGCTCGAGAGCACAGTATGGTTATGGATATGAATACGCGTATGATGTGACTATATGAGCATTTTTTGAAAAATTATAACATGATACAATGGTACAACACGGATATAACATAAGTACGATACTCCAAATAAAGTGTTCGTCCTTCATAGTCAATAGTTAGTAGGCAATAACAAATTACAAATACGATGACCCATGTTTTAGCCCAAAAGCTGTCATGTTTGGTTTAAACATTCGAAGTAATTAAAAATTAATTTTTAAAAAGATGTAGCATATATACAGACATTTACATTGTCCAACAAAAGATTGTCCCATAATTTTTTTTCCCTCATGTATATAGAAGAACAGAAAATATCACATACAATCATAACCATATTAAATGTTTATTTGCTATATAATTTTTATATTTGTATTAAAAAATATATGAATGAAGAAAAATTAGGGCAAGAAGGCTTAATTGGAGTTCATCCCACAATGAGGTGTTATATAGTAGGGTTGTTAGGAAGATAATATCTATGGGAAGATTGTGATTAAGGAGTTAATATAAAACATATAGGGATGCTACTTGACCAAAAAGTTTAAGATAATGAGTTTGAACCTAATTATGTTATATTAAGTTATTAGCCATTCACTCTTATTATTATTATCCAATGTTGGATTTCACTCTTATTAATACTATCTTCATCCCTCAAAAAAATAATACACACACACACTTTCCATTGCTTAGTGTGCCTTATCTTTTAAGTATAATCGAAATGAAATGAGCATTTCTAAAAATTCCTAAAGTGAGAATGTTAAAATATTCTCCGCATTTTTATTATGAGGTAAGAGAAGTACAGAACCAATAATTCATGTTTGTTAAACTAGAGTGATGTTCATCATTTAAATTCCAGGTAGACATCAGTTGGCATATTTGGGAGAGGATCACCTCCAGAATTAAAACCTCTAGTTTCCTCTCATTTTAAAATAAATGAGTGACACATGTATATAAAATGATCCAACGGTTAGCAAAATCCCAACAATTTCTCGTCTCTCTGTTGCCTCTCCCTTCACCATATGTGGAGCCAAACTGATCTACTAGACATCACCACCATTCAACCTAAGACTACCGCTGCCTTCACCACCTCCACAAAGCCTCTCCACCGTTGCCTCGCTGCTATCAAAACCATAGTCGTTGCACCATAGAGTCCGAGCCTCCCTTCAGATTTGTTAGTTTTTCTCAATCCTTTCATGAAACCAACACCATATATCTCTTCTTCAGCCTCCGATATGCAAAACCCAAGAGTCCAATCTCCATCTTCACCAACATACACTGCCACGAGCGGTGGCTGTCGATCCACACATCGTCACAATTTCTCCGTCGACTGGTGTTTCTCGAAACCAACGCCACGGTTCTCTTCGTTCGCCTCTGATATGTAAAACCCAAGAAGCCGGCCCCCATCTTCGATCTCATGTGCCTCCACACATGGCCTGATCTAAATTTGGCCGCCGATCCACTCACTGTCAAAGGTTGCCGTCAATGGCTACTCCGACTCCAATGAGATCATGCCTTCTTCTTGCACCTTTTTATCTTAAAAAAGGTTTCCTTTTGCATCTATTTTTTAAAAACACAAATTGCTAATTTTCTAGCTATTGGATCATTTTATTTACACATGTCACTCATCTATTTTAAAACTAAAGGAAATTCGGAGGTTTTTGAAAGTTCAAATAGTGTGTAAAACACTTATGAACGTTTAGACCCCCAATTTAAAATTACCAACACAAGCTTATAAACAAACAATATATGTGCGGAATATGAATATAAGCTAAACCCAAATTGGTAACACATTCTAAACCATAATTAATCACAATCACAACAGTAATTAAAAGGTAAAGAGAAAGAGAAGAAAGATGCAAACACAAAGATAGCACGGCGATGTGTTATCGAAAAGGAAACCGAAGTACTCGGCGAAAAACCTCTCCGCCGCCCTCCAAGCGGTCAATAATCCACTAGAGAATGAAGTTGGGATACATGAATAGCAGAAGACCCTCCAAGCCTAATCTATCCAGTGCACCTAAGCCCTCCAAGCTTCTTGCTCTAACAGGGTTATGCCCAACCTTGTCTTCTCTAGCTTTCCGAATCCTGCAATTGCCCATTGCATCAACCAGAATGAATTGGTCCCTTCTGAATTGCTTAAAATACCTCCTCACTGATATGGGTATGGTGAGATAAGGATTTGGCTAAATGTACCTCTCAAGAATATGTCAATGGAGAGGATGAAAGTAGAGGAATTTGGAGAATCAAAAGATGAAGATTGTGGATAAGTCAATCTTGTTTTTCTCTAGGGTTTCTCTCTCAAAATTCTCTCTGGAAGCTCTCTACATTTCATGGGTATAAGGGTATTTATAGTAGGGTGTATGAGGAATGCGAAAGGTCAGGTTTCAATCAAACAGGGCATTTTGGCAACTCAACCTCACGACTGGAACGAGTCGTGAGCTAGCTGCTTGGCTAGATTGGAAGTTTTGTCCTGTAATGCTACAGTTGACATGACCCTTCAACTCTCCTGCATGCTTCATACATGTGCCACCTTTAGCGACTCGCCAATCACGAGCCAGTCATAAGGCCTTTCTTGAGTGCACACATTTAAGTATTCTTCACACTCTCTCACACACTACCCTTACATAATTCCCACCTAAATGCAGGGTATCTAATTGCTAAATTACAAGAAAATTTGGCACGAAATAAAGCCAACACATGATGTAATACCTGGAAAAAAAAAAAAAAAAAAAAAAAAAAAAAAGGAAGGGTATTTAAGTAAATCTCTTGTGGGGTCAATTTGATAATTTATAATTATAAATAAGGTTGAAACCCTAACTATATAAAAGTTTATTATGTCAATTTATATGGGAGATGTTTTGAGAGAGGAGACTACCCAAAAATACTTGAGTAGAGAAAGTTTGACTGCACAATTAAGGTAAGAGCCTAAGAATCTCTTTCTTGTCAAATCTAAGCTTTATTTAGGATTAGAGTACTTTTTATGTGGGTATTTTGGCCAATAGTGAAGCTATTTAATCATTCAAGAGTTTTAGTGATGCAGATGAAGAAAAGTTTGGATTTATTTTCGGTAAACTAGACACTGTTACTACATTTTTTTTTTTTTTTTTTTTAATGTTTAGTAACTTAATCTTATCTATGCCTTTTGTTGCATTGAGCGGTGATAGAATTTTTAGGCTTCATGGGTCAGGTTTTTGCACAAGCCTTTATACCGAAGTGATGGGGTTAGGGAGCATGAGAAATCAAAAAGAATAGTAGCTAGTCTAGGCTTTGAGGCGTGACAAGTTATCAGTTATCGCATGTTAAAAAAAAAATAGAAAGGTGTTAACGTAATTGTGATCAGGTGGTGTTTTTTTTTTTTTTTATAAATTAACTTTTGACCCTATAGGTATTCTATAGTCTATAACCCTAGGAAACTATTTGTGGCAGAAAGTAAAGAAGATATATGATATGAATATCCCTAGGAAACTATTTGTGACAGAAAGTAAAGAATATATATGATATGAATATGTGGATTTTTGGTGTGAGATAAAAGTGGAGAATTATTGGATATTTTAGAAAATTTTCTTTTGGTCAAGTTCCTTGCAAGTTAATTTTAAAATTTTATTTTGGAGTAAATTGTATCTAAAAATTGTTTTAGGTGATATTTAAGGATTTTAGAGGAAGGATTAAGAAGAAATTCTTTTGTCGTATGCTAGTTAAGGTAAGTAACCTTATCCTAATTGGTTTTATTTTGCGTATTTTAACCACTGAAATTTGTTTACAGTTGTTACAATTTTATTTCTATTGTATTACTGATTTCAAGTAAAGATTTATCACAAATATATCTGATTACTGAATATATGATATATTTTATTTATTTGTTTTTAGCTATACAGATTCAAAGTAAAGAATAAAGAATTTTCACAAATACATATGAGCATTGAATATAAGATTTATTTTATTTAATTGATATTTTTTAGCTATATTCAATTAAAGTAAAGAATATAGAAATATCACAAATAGATTTGAGTATTGAATATATGATTATATATATATATATATATATATATGTACTTGAATAAGATATATTTTGTTAGAAACTATGATTTCATATATATGATTATTGACAATTTGACTATAAATTGATTCCAATACCCAAACCAATGGGGGTTATTCATTAGTACTCTGATGCCCAGTCACGGGGATATAGCGTGACCATAGTCATAAGATTGTTAAGAATATGAATTACGTTTGAGTATTTGAACCCTTTTGAGTCCTTAAAACTACATATGTAATTTTGGAAATGTTTGAGTATTTAACTAATTTGAGTCACTTAAACTACTTATGTATTTTTGGAACCTATTGTAAGTTATAACTTTTGATATATGGAAAACTGATTACTTTCTAAACCATCTATGATATATATTTGTAAGGTTAAAGTACGTGATCTATTTGCAACTTATTATTTTAAGACTATGAAACTTCTTAAGTTATTCTTGAAAACTCATAGTATATTATAACTTTTGAAAACTCATATTACATCTTATTACTTTACAGATCTATTGCTTGATAGAACTTATTAGGATTTTGGTTACTTATTGAGTTGTCACCTCACCCCTTTTTCCTCTCTAGTTTTCAGATTGTGAAGAATACCAAGTTTTGGGAGTTTTGACGTTATGTTGTGAGCAGAAAAAGAAGCTTAGTGATTTTGGGATTGGATGATCTTCTAATAGTTTTATATTTATTGGCCAATTGGCATTATGGACATGAGGTTTGGATTTTGTTCTTATTAAATTATTGGATCATAAAGAAATTGTTGAGATATTTTGGATTTATTTGATTTTAATTTTTGAGGATAAATTTTAGTTGTTAAGAAAGCCTTGCACACTTGTAGGGTGCTTACTTTATAAGCGTGCGGCAGTTGTCACGTGCCTATTTTTATAGTTGGGTTTAGGACATGACACATGATTGAATAAATTCAAATTTACAGTTTTAAAAGTGGATTTCATTCTCATTCTTAGATTTTGAATCATAAATTTGCACCTTCAAATATTGTGGAACACACATATATAGCAAAAGGAACCAAATTTTTGCTTTTAGAAGAAAAAAAAAATTAATTAATTTCCAAAGAAAAAATATTATATGATTAAAGGAATGTGTTGTTACATAAAACCGTCATCATAACATCACTCAATCGTATGATACTTGTTCTCTCAATAGCATGAAATATATATTATATAATCATTACTTACGTTTTTTCTTAAACACGTTTCTCAATCCGTTCTTTGTTTGGTAGTGTATTTTCTAGATTTGACTTTGTTTTGTTCTAATTTCATTCAACAGAAGAGACAACCAACGCTGATTTATATGATTTTTGTTGACCCCCTTTTAATTGAGGGAAGAATTATAAAATTCCTCCACTATCAACAACAACCCATTCATCAGTTCCTTTGAATTTTAGGTTAAAGAAAGTAAAAACGACCAAGAAAATGTTGGAGGGGAAATATACTTTCCATTGGTTAGTATGAGAGACACACGAGTTTACAAATCAGCCTATCTTTGTCTATTTCCTGAATTCATGTCCATTTGATGGATTTTTCTTGGACAAATTTGTAGAAATATAGCCAAAAAACTGATAGCTCAACCAATGGCCAAAATGGCAAAATACCCCTTTCGCCGAAACTTTTCAACAAAATGTCCCCTATCTGAAACTATTTAAGGATATGTCCCTGTTTTGAAACTTGATTTTTAGAAAATCAGGTTTCAATGAAAAACTTGATTTGCTGAAAATCGAGTTTCTTGAAAAAACCAGCATGGAACTCGAGTTCCATGCTTTTTTTTTTCTTTTTTTCTTTTTTTTTTTTTAAGTTTGATTGCCTATAATTCGATTTTTGCCAAATCGAGTTTTTCATTGAAACTTGATTTTTAGAAAATCGAGTTTAAAACAAAGGCATATCCCTAAATAGTTTCAAACATAGGGCATTTTGCTGGAAAGTTTCGATGAAAAGAGTACATATCCCCATTTTAGCCCTCAACCGACACCTCCAATTGTTCTCAACCGAGACAACAAGAGTTTAAATATTCTCATTTTTTTTATTAATAAAAAATGAGAAGCTTTTTTACCCAAAATATATATATATATATATATATATATATATATATATATATATGTGGGAGCTTTGGAAAAAATGAAAACATTTATCCAAACTTTCCATATTAAGCCCACCTAAGGAGTTCAGTCATTGACCAAGCACACAGAACACGCCCAAAATACATTAGTTTGGTAGTGGAAGTCCCCAATGTAATAGCGTCCGGAGACCCTACTCCCAAGTATTGTTGGACATGGCCTATGTAGGGAGCACGTGTTTTCTGTAGGGCTATACTGAATTCGTAATACAAATGTAGTCTTGACAACAACCAAATAAAATTGGAAGTTTGAACCTATCATCTCGTTTGTTTGTTTGATTATATACTTTTTTTTTATGAATGTTTGATTATATACATATATATATATATATATATATATATATATATATCTATTTTTTAGTATGCAAGAAAATGGTAAGATTGTGAGGCAAGTCACATCCTACCCAGCGAGACGCACTCTAGACACATATGATCCCATGGTCCCAGGTGTTAATTGTGATTTGGATCCAAGCATTAATAGCGAGGAGGATGAAGGACAAAGCTCAACCGCTAGGGGCCCGTTTGGTTATAGTGTTTAAAAATTGTTGTTTAAAAAGATGTGAAAATTATAGTTTAAAAAGTGTTATTAAAATACATATTTTTAGTGTTTATAAAACAAAAAAATGTGTTTGGTATCATGGTTTAAATTACATGTTTCAGTGTTCAAAAATATAAAATATGTGTTTGGTATGTGTGTGTTAGATGGTAAAAAAAAGCTGAACAAAGTACAAAATAAATATTTTTAAATCAACAAAGTACAAAATAAATATAAAATATTTTTTAAATGCTACTGGTTGCTGTCCCCCCTGTCTGTGTGGGTGAGAGAGTAGTTTTTGTTGACCGGTGGACCCATTCTTTCAAAAAGCTGACCGGTGGACCCATAATACTATTCAATCTAATTACGAAAGTGCCACTCAGCACTAGTTTTTGTTGTTTAAAATCAGTCTGAAGGTGATTTCAAAAACCATTGTTTTAAACATATGTTTTGAACAATATTTTTCAAACACCCCTATTCTGGAATGGTCTACCAAACATATTTTTTTTTATTTTTGAACAATAGTGTTCAGTGTTTAAACACTAAACAATATGTTTTGAAATCAATGACCAAACACCCTCTAGACCTCCCACATGGGGTTGTTTGATGCTTAATACTTAACTACTTGATAAGGTATATCATATGTTCAGTGGTTACATATACTGAATACATGTTCTTCTTCCTTCTTCTTCTTCTTTTCTTTTTTTTTTTTTTTTTTTTTTTTTTTTTTTGAGAAACATATCCTTTTTCCTAATTGCCAATTATTGAATTCAAGGCTTTTCATTTGTTTCTAGGTTCATTCCTCTTGTATTTTCCATATTTTTTTTTTCAAGAATATAATGCATTTATGAGGTTAAGGGTGTGACCTATGGTTTTAAAAACTGGACCGAACAGTTTAACCATAAACTGAATATATATAGGACCAGTCCCGTTAAATTAGTAGTTCAGTTGTGAAAATTGCTAGTTCAACTAGTAAAAATTAGAAACCGGACCCATTTTCAGTTCATTGATTGTACCAATATTTAAAACCATAGTGTGATCACTTATGTATAAAATGGTAAGGATAGATTTTCCCAATTATACTTACAAATAATTAAAGGTGGGAAGTTTTAAGAATGACAAAAATAAAGGATGGAATTGAATCAATTGACTTGATAAAAAAAGTAATTCATTTATGTTCGTTTGTTAATAAACAAATCAAGCTTTAGCCTTTGTTTTAAATAAACAAACAGAGCCCAAACAAAAATAGAGTTCAATACAAAACAATCTGAGTTTAAGCTTGTTATGGGCTAAATAATAAGATTTTATGGGCTTGATTCGTAAACCCATTTCTCATATTTACATATAGACATGGCTCACTACTTGGACAATTTATCCAAACAACTCAATCACTCTAAAGCAATTGCATCAACTTGTATAAAAATTTATGTATATTTTAGCTTAATTTTTTTTTTTTTTTTAAATACTCACTTTTCAAAATACCCCACATCAAATTATATATTTTATGTTACATTTCATTAAAATACTATTTCCTTACCAAAATTTTTTTATTATTATTATCTCAAACCACATCCCTCTCTTCCTCATGGGGTAAAATAAAAAATTAGCATGGATTTGCTGCAAACCTGTTTGTAGGAGTTGCTACAAACAAGATGAGGTGGCAACTTATGAAGCTAACATGTCTCCTAAGCCATGTGCATGTCACATGACTAGCCAAATTCACTTAACCACAGTTAAAACTTAAACCACCGGTCTCTCTCTACCAACCCAAATCAAACAAAACCCCTATCATTTTTCACTTTGTCATCCAACACTCCTCTATCTCTCAGAGTCTCTCCACCACCGGTACAGCTATACTCACATCCTCAAAAATTACAGTAAAAAATAGCAAGACCATTTTTTTTTTAAATTTGCGAACCCACAAGATTTAGAGATATTGAACGAAGCAAAGCTAAATAACTCAAGTATGTTATCCTTTGAGTTTGATAAGAACGTCAAGCATGTTAATGGGTTGCTGGGTTTAGGATCCAGATCTGGGTTTTGTTCTTGTTGTTCTTGTTTTTCTTTTTCTTTTTCTTCTTTTTTTCTTCAACCCAGAATTTTCCTCCTTTCATTCCTCAAAATAATCATGTGAATATGGACATGGAACTAAGCTTGGAAGAAAGGAAGCCACTCTTTGTTGTGCTTTAGATCTTTTGCTCGAGTTGCTCAAGATGATGGGTTTAAGGAATTTTGGGTTTTGGGTAGAAAGGAATTTTTTTAGATTTGGTTAAACTTCTCAATGAGTAGATCTGGTTTTGGATTTTTAATTTTTGAATTCAATTTCTATATTCTTTGATGAGGATAAAATTAGTCAGGCGAGAGTGACGGTCCAAGCTGGACAAGCGTGACGGGATGAAGCTATACCGACGGCATTTCTCCAAGGCTGACGGAGGAATATAGGAAGAACACATAAAACTGGGCATCCTGAAGAGTGACGGAGGTAAAATTGGGCAGACGGGATAGACTTGGGCAGACGGGGTTAACCTAAGCTGACGGCGTCAATCTACAGATTGATTGATCTGCGTGTTTACATATATAAATAAAATAACTCGCCCCCCACGTTTCAAGGAACCTAAAGACTCCTATATGGAAAGAATCCCGTAAAATACGCTCAAGAAGACTCCTATAAGGAAAAGACTTCTACTCCAAGGAAGAGAGGTCAACCATCTACTGCTATAAAAACCCAAGCACCCTCACAAAAGGAGGTACGCATAATTTACCCTCTCTAGCACTCTAGAGTAGTGAGAATAGTACTAACTTGACCTTCGGAGGGTGTTTGGCCAGTACCACACCGGTACTCTCTGCCAGGTTATTCCCTTTTGTTGTGCAGGTGCCGTTGGCGATCGTGCGAGGAACGTGTGCCTCACTGGTGGTATTATTTCCGACATCATCAGTTGGTGCCGTCTGTGGGAACGTTGTAGCACATTCTCGCTTCCTACACACAAGAGTTACATGGTACTCACTCGTTCAATGGCGACCATCAACGACGTTCAAGAAGAAGAAACCCCTATGACTGCTCTTGAGCGACAGGTCAGGACACTCGCCGCAGCCGTGGAGCGCCTCACCAAGCAAAACCACGACCTAGAAGAGCAGCTGCACCAGAAAAATGTGGCGGTCAATAACGAAGGAGCGGATCAAGAAGGAACCAGCGCTGAAAGGAGGACTCACGAAGGACCACAGGAGAGCAACGCCCCGAGCAGACCAATGCGACGGGACACTAACATCCCTTCCCTGACAGATACAGCTCCACCACCCGTCAGCGCGGAGATGCAGGCGATAAAGGAACAGATGGAAGTGATGATGAACGCTCTCAAGGGGCGAGTATCCAGTGATCTTGACGACCTTGTCAACCGGACTGACTCGCCATTTACGACAACCATCAACTCCTTCCCCCTGCCGAGTAAGTTCCGCATGCCAAATATGGATATTTACGACGGAGTCAAGGACCCTCTAGATCACCTAGAGACCTTCAAGACCCTGATGCACCTTTAGGGAGTGGCAGACGCAATCATGTGCAGGGCCTTTCCTACAACCCTAAAGGGCGCAGCGCGGATTTGGTTCAGCCGGCTAGCACCCAACTCAATCAGCACCTTCAAGGAGCTAAGCGCTCAATTCACCACGCATTTTATTGGCGGACATCGCTATAAGAAGTCCACCGCCTGTTTAATGAATATCAAGCAGCGAGAGGAGGAGACGTTAAGAGCCTACATATCACGCTTCAACAAGGAAGCGCTCTCGATTGACGAAGCCGACGACAAGATACTGGTAGCAGCATTCACAAATGGGCTCAAGGGAGGCAAGTTTTTGTTCTCCCTATACAAAAACGACCCAAAGACCATGTCGGAGGTACTTTACAGGGCCACCAAGTACATGAACGCTGAAGACTCGCTATTAGCCCGAGAAGATAGACCCAAGAAAAGAGAGAGACAAGAAGAACCCCGACAGGACCAGGGGCGGAAGAAAGGCAGGATGGGAGACCAAAGAGAAGAGAGACGTCCAAAACCCATGAGCGGAAGGTTCACAAGTTTCACCCCGCTAACCGCTCCGATAGACCAAGTCCTAATGCAGATTAAGGACGAAGGGGCCCTGACGTTTCCGGGAAAACTGAAGAGTGATCCCAACAAAAGATCCAGAGAGAAATATTGCCGCTTCCACCGTGACCATGGTCACGACACGGCCAATTGCTACGACTTGAAGCAACAAATCGAAGCCCTTATCCGACAAGGAAAGCTGCAGAAGTTCGTCAGCAAGGAGAAAGCGGATTCCCCCGCACAAGACCAACACCCCCGCCAGGACAATGAGCGACCAAGGCCTCCGATTGGAGACATAAGGATGATCGTAGGAGGAACGGCCGCCGCCGGGTCGTCCAAAAAAGCCCGCAAGACCTATCTTCGGATGGTACAGAATGTTCAGCTGACGGGAGTCGTGCCGAAGATAGCGCGGAGAGAAGGTCCCGTAATCAGATTCTCAGAAGAAGACGCTCGACGCCTTCACCATCCACATGACGATGCGCTCGTCGTCAGCCTGCGTGTGGGAGACTACAACATGCACCGGGTGCTGGTCGACAATGGCAGTTCAGTAGATATTTTGTACTACACGGCGTTCCAGCAGATGAGGATCGACAGGGAACGATTGATCCCAACGAACGCCCCGCTTGTTGGCTTCGGCGGGAGCCGGGTATTCCCATTGGGCGCAGTCACATTATCCGTCATCATAGGCGATTACCCCCAACAGATAGCCAGGGACGTGACGTTCTTGGTGGTCGATTGCTCATCAGCCTACAACGCTATCCTCGGGCGACCCACGCTCAACTCGTGGAAGGCGGTAACTTCCACCTACCACCTGATGATAAAGTTCCCAACTGATTACGGAGTAGGCGAACTGCGCGGGAGTCAGATGGCCGCACGCGAATGCTATATAGCCATGGTGGAAATGGAGGATCAGGTCCAGGCTTTAAGCATAGAAGAGTGCCGGACGGTAACAGAGCCGGTCGAGAAGTTGGAAGAGATACCCCTTGACAGTTCCAATCCTAATCGAACGACCAAAATTGGAACGCTCGCTAACACCACGATCCGTCAGGAGCTCATAACCTTCCTCAGACGCAATCGGGACGTATTCACGTGGGATCATGAAGATATGCCAGGAATAGATCCTTCAGTCATGGTGCATAGGTTGAACGTATCGCCCGCCTTTCCACCTATCAGACAGAAGAAGAGAGTGTTTGCCCCCGAGCGAGACCGAGCCATAGCAGAAGAAGTCAGAAAGTTACGGGAAGTAAGTTTTATTAGAGAAGTATACTATCCCGACTGGTTAGCAAATGTGGTGATGGTCAAGAAGGCGAGTGGGAAATGGCGGATGTGCGTGGACTTCACCGATCTCAATAAAGCCTGCCCCAAGGATAGCTACCCCCTCCCGAGGGTCGATATCCTAGTAAACTCCACGGCTCGACACCAGCTGCTGAGCTTCATGGACGCCTTCTCGGGGTACAACCAAATCTGAATGCATGAAGCCGACCAAAAGAAAACGTCGTTCGTAACCAGCCAAGGCCTCTTCTGTTACAAGGTGATGCCCTTCGGCCTAAAAAACGCAGGCGCAACGTACCAGAGACTCATGAACAAAATGTTCGCGCAGCAGATTGGGAGGAATGTCCAAGTCTATGTGGACGACATGTTGGTGAAGAGCCGAAGGGAGGAAGATCATCTAGGAGATCTCAAAGAAACATTCGACACACTTCGCTCCTACAATATGAAGCTCAATCCAGGAAAGTGTGCCTTTGGAGTAACGGCAGGAAAATTCTTAGGATTCATGGTGTCTCAGAGGGGCATTGAAGCAAATCCAGACAAGATCCAGGCCATCCTGGATATGGCACCACCAAGAAATGTGAAGGAGGTACAAAGCCTCAACGGAAAGATAGCGGCACTAAACAGGTTCGTGTCAAGGGCCACGGACAAGTGTTTACCCTTCTTCCGGACATTGAAGAAATCCTTCGAGTGGACTGACGAATGCCAGCAAGCGTTCGAAGAACTGAAGGTTTACCTTTCCTCCCCACCATTACTAAGCCCGTCGCAGCCAGGAGAAGAGCTTTTTCTCTATCTAGCCCTCTCCTCCACGGCAATTAGCGCTGCCTTGATCAGAGAAGAAGAGAAAGTGCAAAAGCCCGTGTACTACGCAAGCCGAGCGCTTCATGGGGCAGAAGAAAGGTACCCGCCCATGGAGAAACTTGCCTTTGCATTGGTTACGGCAGCCCGCAAGCTCAAACCGTACTTCCAAGCCCATACGGTAAACGTTCTGACTGACAAGCCTTTAAGGCGAGCAATGAGCAGTCCCGAGGCCGCAGGACGATTGGCATTATGGGCTATAGAACTAAGCGAATTTGATATTCAGTACCGCCCACGGACCGCCATCAAGGGACAGGCCGTCGCCGACTTTATAGCTGAGTTCACTCATGATGAAGACAAGGGGGCAGCAGAGCCCCCTCAATGGAGTATATACACGGACGGGTCATCCAACAGACAAGCCGCAGGGGCCGGCATTGTGCTATTATCGCCCGAAGGAGACACCATTGAATGTATGATCCGTCTCGACTTCCTTGCCACCAACAATGAATCAGAGTACGAGGCTCTGATAGCGAGGCTCGACCTCGCCAAAGCGGCAGGAGCCGCAAGGGTAGTCATCTACTGCGATTCACAGGTCGTCGCTAATCAAATCAATGGAGACTATGAGTGCAAGGGCGAAAAGATGAAGAAGTACCTGGGTGAAGTAAAGGCGAGAGTGGATGACCTAGAAGCTAAAGTTGTCCAAATCCCTAGAGAAGAAAACGAGCGGGCCGATCGCCTAGCGAAAGCCGCCTCAGCAGAACAAATGGTCATCCCTGGTAATGTACTCTCCTTCATACAGCTTTCTCCGCTAATAGACCTCAGCAACGTGCAGGAAATATGCTCCGACAGAAGCTGGACGACGCCGTTAGTTTCATACTTGAGAGACGGGGTCTTACCAGACGGAAAGGAAGCCGCAAGGAGACTTAAGGTCCAGGCAGCGAGGTTCGTCCTGATAAAAGATGTCCTTTACAAAAGAGGTTTCTCCCGACCATATCTAAGATGCCTGGGTATGGAAAAGGCAGACTACATCATGAGAGAGGTGCATGAAGGAATCTGCGGAAACCACTCAGGGACCAGATCGTTGGTTCACAAGCTTGTGCGAGCAGGGTACTATTGGCCCACTATGCAGAAGGACGCCGAAGCCTATGTCAGGGCCTGCGACAAGTGCCAAAGGTTCAGCAACATTATTAGGCAACCAACCGAAGAGCTGACCCCAATGACGGCCCCATGGCCGTTCGCACAGTGGGGCTTAGATATTATGGGACCCTTCCCTACAGCAGCACGACAGCTAAAGTTCCTGGTGGTAGGCATCGACTATTTCACAAAATGGGTGGAAGCTGAAGCATTGGCCACAATCACGGAGAAAAACGTACGAAGCTTTGTTTGGAGATGTATCATATGCAGGTTTGGCATTCCTAGAGTCTTCGTCTCAGACAACGGACGGCAATTCGACAACGACCCCTTTCGAGATTTCTGCTCACAACTAGGAATAAAGAACCACTATTCCTCCCCCGCCCACCCTCAAGCTAATGGCCAAGTCGAAGTAACAAACCGATCCTTGCTCAAAATTATCAAGACTCGGCTCGAGGGGGCAAAGGGTATATGGCCCGATGAATTGCCAAGCATATTATGGGCTTACAGGACGACAGCAAGGACACCCACAGGAAAAACACCATTCCGACTGACGTATGGAGGCGAAGCGGTCATTCCAGCAGAAGTGGGGCTCATAAGCTACAGGGTGCACAACCACGACGAAAACAAAAATGACGAGGCTATGCGACTACAGCTGGACCTAATAGACGAGATCAGGGCAATAGCAGAACAAAGGCTCGCTCGGTACCAGGACCGTATGGCTAAACATTACAACTCCCGGGTTCGACACAGGGACTTCCAGGTTGGAGACCTTGTTCTTAGAAAGGTCATGGGCGCCGCTAGGGACCCTACACAAGGGAAACTCGGCCCCAATTGGGAAGGACCCTACAGAGTCACGTCGTGGCAGAGGAAAGGCACGTACCATCTAGAGACGTTGGAAGGAAAGAAACTGCCGCACCCGTGGAACACCGAGCACCTACGAAAATACTACCAGTAGGAGCGACAGCACGAAGTTCAATTTTCTCTTATTTTATTTTACATCCAGCAAGATTTAGTCTCACTCCTCAGAACTATCATTTACTTTAATCTTTTTGCAACAATTCTTCTTTTTAGCCCAAGGGGCAGGATTTGGTTTTAATTACTTTTATTCGAATGCGTGGTAATAAGAGGAGTTTTTCAGAAATTACTGAAGTGTATTTTTTCTACGATCTATTAAGCTCGCGGCCAAAACCGCTAAGTCCATAACATACGGACCAAAAAGATGTCAAAGACATCAAGGCTAAGGCCGACGGTCCAATAGATGAAACGATCATCGTACGGACAGAGTCCTAAAAAACCAAGGACTAATGGTGTTAAATACACCAAGGCTTAAAAAGCTGACGGGCCAAAAAAGATGTCAAAAGACATTTAAGGCTAAGGCCGACGGTCCGGAAAATATAAAAAGCCGACGGTCCAATAGATGAAATGATCATCGTACGGACAGAGTCCTAAAAAACCAAGGACTAATGGTGTTAAATACGCCAAGGCTTAAAAAGCTGACGGGCCAAAAAAGATGTCAAAAGACATTTAAGGCTAAGGCCGACGGTCCGGAAAATATAAAAAGTCGACGGTCCAAAAAATGAAACAATCATCATGTGGACGAAGTCCTAAAAAAAACTAAGGACTAATGAAGGTGTTAAAATACACCAAGGCTTAAAAAGCTGACGGGCAAAAAGATGTCAAGAACATCATAAAAATAACGGTAGGAAAAAGCTAAAGGCTAAAAAAGCTGACGACTATTAGATGAAGCAATCGTCATATGGACGTAGCCCTCAAACCAAGGCATACAATAACGAGTCATCAAAGTGACGGATTTAAGAGATTGACGACCTGAAAACAGAAACCAAAAGCAAAAGCTGTAAACCAACGGTCACCAAGCCGACGAAGCTTGGAGCCTAGGCACGACATCATGCTAACAGGGGCTTCCAACAGTTCAAAATAGCTGACGCGATTGAAGTAGACGGGAATAATTACCAAAGTTTCGTCTAAGGCCACCTTTGACAAAGGAATATAAAAGCAACGGGAATTAAACACAGCAGAACACAAACAAAAGCCCGAAGGAAACAAAGGGAGCACTTAAAAATTGTTTAAAATTACAATTGTTCTCCAAAACAACTATTTTATACATGACCAAAATACAAAATAAAAGCTAAGGGGCAGGAACGTCAGCATCCTTGCCGTTAGTCCGATGGTCTTCAACATCCACAGTCACGGCAGGAGAATCAGAAGCAGAGGATTGGCAGCAGGCTGGGCTAAGACCACACTATCGTCGCGCCTCGGAGTAGGCTGACGGAAGCTGTTGTCTCCGTCATCCATGGTGATCCCGGATAAATCCAACTCCGGGTAGGCCGACGCAACTTGCTGAAGGCAATCTTCAAACCCGGTGCCATAATATTCACCACACGAGTCAAAGAAGGGCTGCGACACTTTGAAATCTTTAATCGCGTCAGCCCCCGCGTCTGCAGCTTTTCACCTAGAGCCGTCACCTCTTTCTGGAGTTTATCATTCTGACTACTGACTTCCGTCAGCTTCTCCTTAACTTCCTGCAGCTCCTTGTTGAGGATACGGACGGCCTCCTTGTACTGACCTTGCTGGTTCATCAGGTTGGTATTATGATTACGAACTCGAGTGACGACCCCCTCCTTCGCCGCACAACGATCTTGAAGAGCCTTGACACGCACCAAGGCCTAAGAAAACATATCCGTCAGTTGAAAAGTATACCAAAGCAAAGCAAAGCTTCTCCAAACAAAATTTTAGTGAACATACCCTGGTGAGGTCAAAAAGGGCTGACGCCCCTAATTCCTCCGTCCCCACCTGGTCACAAGGTTCAATGTCCGTCGGTTTTATCAGGGACCCAACCTCCCCGACGGCATAATCCTTGTGAGTCAGGAGACGGCAGGGGCCCTCGCTGACGGGACCGGCGGAGGTCATCACCCCCTTGCCCGCACCATGACTGGGCTTGGGAAGGGACTTCTCCTTCAATGGTTCGTCCCTAGGAGTGACGGCAGCTTTCTTTGAGGGACGGCTGTCATCACCGTCAGGCTTCCTCTTCGTCACCTTGGCGACGACCTTTGGAGTTGACGAGGCCTCCCCTGCTGCCTCCTTATTTTTTCTCTCCTCCTTCTGACGAGCTGCGGCAGCCCTTATCCTTTGCTTCGCAGAGTCCATTTCTACAACACAAAGAACACCGTTGGGGCAGATGACGGAGGGATAAAACTGACGGGATAAATAAAAGCTTACTTACGTCGGCGTGCAAACTCTTCCAACCTTCGAGCTTCCGCTGACGGATCTGGACCCCCACAGTATAAGTGAAGGGTGTCAAGGGTGATCAAATCCCTGCACTTACGTTCTTCCAAAGGAATTTCCAGAATCCGTTGGATGAACCCCTCCTGCTCGTCAGTTATGCGCGGACGGGTATAAGCTGAAAGAAATAAAGTATTGTTAGCGTCGCCTCAAAAAACACACAAGCCTCATAGGTGACGGGATTAACCTGAATCCCTGACGAAGGCCCAGGTATTGTCAAAATAACCACGGGGCATCGTCGCCCACTCCTCCTGACGGCAAACCCAATCCGTCCCCTCAACAAAAAAATATCGACTCTTCCAGTTCCTATTAGAGTCTGGCATATCGGACACTAGCCTTAGCCCTTTCTCCCGGGCATTAAAATGATACGTCCCCTTAGACGAGGCGATGTGGTGAGGCCTATAACAATAAAAGAATTCTTCTAATGTGAGCTGACGGTGTCCTCCACTTAGACTGCCCCAAAGGATTTCAGCTCCTATAAAAGTCCTCCAGGCGTTTGGGGCGATCTGGGTGACGGATATTCCAAGGAAGTCAGCGAGTTGACGGTGTAGAGCCGTCAACAGTAACCTCAGACCCACAGCAAATATGGCATCATACATACCAACGTCAGCTGTCCTCCCGGAGTAACACCTCTCATCCTCTGTAGGGAGACGGAGAGGGATGTGGTCTGGGATTTGGTAACGAACCCGTAATTCCCTAAAAACTTTACCACTCATCCCAGGCGAAAATTTGTTGACGGCCCAATCCTCAGGAAGGATGAAGGGACGGCTATCTCCAGGACCCTCTGAGGTTCCTTCACTGGATCTCTCATCCCCGTCACTATCCTCTCCGTCAACATCCACTCCATCCCCGTCGTTTCCATCCCCTCTTCCCTCATACTTATCTCCCTCGGCAAAACTCCTATCGTCGTCAGGAGATTGGGCTGACGACCCTCTCTCTAACGGAAGGGAGAAGTCTGACTCATCTCCAGAACCAAAGGTTTCGTCATAGCCCGCTCCTTCGCGGACTGACGACTCCTCACAAGACGCGTTACTTGACATCTAACTACCTACAAGTGACGGGTTTAAGCTAAGTACCTAGGCTGACGACCATACCAATGAGGCAAAATAAAAAAGGGAAAAGAAGAAGGAAGGGAAGAGAAAATGAAAACTTACCGGTATGGAGGCCTTCTGGACGACTCTAAAAGACAGCAACAGATAAGCCGACGGAAGTAAAGCTGACGAAGAAGGGCGACGGTCTTTCTCTCCACAAGATCAGCAAGAATGAAATAGTGAAAAATGAGGGGAGGTGCTGCTTATATATAAAAAAATGGCGCGGAAGACGAGGCGACGTCTCGTCGAAATGCAGAACCAGTAGGAGCAAGCCACCTGTCCAAGGCATTAAATGCACAAGATCCACGCGAACGATATCCCTATAAAACGAACTCCATAACCCGTCAGTATAAAGTCTGATGGAGGTATGGAGTAGGGGGCAAGTGATGAGGATAAAATTAGTCAGGCGAGAGTGACGGTCCAAGCTGGACAAGCGTGACGGGATGAAGCTATACCGACGGCATTTCTCCAAGGCTGACGGAGGAATATAGGAAGAACACATAAAACTAGGCATCCTGAAGAGTGACGGAGGTAAAATTGGGCAGACGGGATAGACTTGGGCAGACGGGGTTAACCTAAGCTGACGGCGTCAGTCTACAGATTGATTGATCTGCGTGTTTACATATATAAATAAAATAACTCGCCCCCCACGTTTCAAGGAACCTAAAGACTCCTATATGGAAAGAATCCCGTAAAATACGCTCAAGAAGACTCCTATAAGGAAAAGACTTCTACTCCAAGGAAGAGAGGTCAACCATCTACTGCTATAAAAACCCAAGCACCCTCACAAAAGGAGGTACGCATAATTTACCCTCTCTAGCACTCTAGAGTAGTGAGAATAGTACTAACTTGACCTTCGGAGGGTGTTTGGCCAGTACCACACCGGTACTCTCTGCCAGGTTATTCCCTTTTGTTGTGCAGGTGCCGTTGGCGATCGTGCGAGGAACGTGTGACTCACTGGTGGTATTATTTCCGACATCATCATTCTTAGTTCCCATTTCAAGTCAAACTTCCCAAAAATAATTATTTTCTTCTGACCTTGACAATTCTACACAAGAAATTTGAAGCAAATCAAATGTTACATTTACAACTAAATCCACCCAATTAAACCATGGGTCAATCACACCGAAATTTTTTTTTACTTTTTTTTTTTTTTTTTTGTAAAAGAGTAAGACTAAATGGAGGAAGAAATTAGTGTTTTGGCTTAAATGAGAACAGTCGACCAACCACCAAGGTACGGTGGTGGCGATGAACAGTGGTCACCTGAGAAAGAGAAAGGGGAGCTAGATCTGCAAAGTGAGAGATGATAGGGGTTTTATTTTACTTGGGTTGGTAGAGAGAGACCGGTGGTTTTAAGTTTTTACTGTGGTTAAGTGAATTTGGCTGGTCATGTAACATACACATGGCCTAGGACACATGTTAGCTTCATAAGATGCCACCTCATCTTATTTGCAGCAACTCTTACAAACATGTTTACAGCAAATCATTGCTCATAAAAAATTATTAAAATATGCATTTACAAAGCTACAACAATTGTATGTATTTACACGGTTACTATAGTAACAATATAAATATATACATTTATAAATTAATTAATGTGGGTACTTTTAGGCTTAAATGCGTAAACTTGAAAAAATTTCCAATTATAAATACTCTAATATGAGTGCTCTAATCATCGTCATTTTCTTTTTCTTTTCTTTCTTAAAAAAATTTAAATAAAATAAAAAAAAATAAAAAAAAATAAAAAAAACTCTTCCTATCTAACTTAACTACATATTACGGGTGTGCAAAGGTGTTGATTTTGGTTTTTTTAAGAAACTAAAAGGTGTCGATTAAAAAGTATTTAAAAATGTCACTTATAATAGTTCTAGATTTTTTTTGGGGGGGGGGGGGAAGAAACCCTTCAAACTAGAGATGGCAATGGGGCGGGACGGGTCCGAAGGATGGGGTGTTTGCTCCCACCCCATATAGTTTTGTCTTACCCCATTCCTGCCCCACATAACGGGGAAAATTTTCTTATCCCATCCCGCCCCTTGGGGCCCTGCGAAGTCTCACCCGACCCTATAAAACTCTACTTTTTGTTAATTTGCCCACAAGTATTGCTATTGTTTTTAAGAAAACTTGTTTCATTAATTAAAATATATTTGATATTTAAATATATTTATCCCATCAAATCAAACTAATTTTTAGCAAAAATTGAATAATATTATTAAAGTGTTTAACAAGACAATATCACAACAAAAACAAAAATCTCACAATACAAAATCAATGATTCAATAGTATATAAATTTTTTTATAATAAAGATAAAAGAAAATGTTAAAATTGGTACCTTATTTCCAACCTTGCTTGAGAAAAAAAAAAAAAAAAAAGATCAGAAATCCTTTTGGGTAGAATAAAATAAGCTGATAATATGTTTGTTTAAATGGTAGGGTTTTAGGGTATGAAAAATTTACAATCTAACCCTTACCAATGCGGGGCAGGACGGGGTGGATTAGGTCTAAAAAGCCTAAACATCCTCATCCCGCCCCGTGGTGCAGGGCTAAAATCTCTCCCCATCTCCACCCCACCACCTTTGTGGAGCGGGAAAAACCCTCGTAGGACGAAGTGAGGAGGGGCAAGTTAAGTAGGGCGGGGCAAAATTGTCATCCCTACTTCAAACTCCTCTTATATCTTTTTATTGGATTTGAATTTTAAAAATATAACCATTGGATTGCATGTCTTTATTATATCCTTCATACTTGCAAAATTTCAAGAAAATTAAATATCAATATCTATGTCATCAATCAAATGATTAAAATTCAAGTTTTTGTGGTTTAAAATTATATATACAAAATAAATTTATTGATTGAATAGTGAATAACATCTAATTTGATCAAAATTTGACGTGCATATTAAGAACATAAAGAGCATGCAATTCAACAATGGATAAATTTTTTAAATTCACATTCAATAAAATATATATATATATATATATATATATTTATATATATATAAGAAGAATTTTAAAGAAAAACCTTGTCCTTTTAGGGTACACCATCTCACTTAAACATGTTGGTGTAATTTATAGTTGAAATAGGGAATTTTCATTCAAGATACCTTCTTCAAAAATATTAGAAAGTTATTAGAGTACTAGCATTAGGTGTGCCAAATGCCAAATATTTGGCATTTGGCAAATCAAACATCCCTCTATATATTAATTAAAATATTAATAACTTTTGTGCATGCAATAAGTTAAATATATTTTTTACAATTATCCAAAATATGAATTTTATTTGTATAAAAATTATTATAAATATTTTTTTAATCCCACTTTATTTAATTTTTTTAGACAAATTAAATTAAATTCATTACTTTATAAAATAGTAAAAATTCTTTTATATATATACATATAAGCATTTTTTTGAGAATTTAGAAACACCCTAAAATGGTACACTGAAATAGGCCGATACCAAAATATTCCATTCTACTAGACAAACCAAAACAAGGTCCAAAACGGAATTAATAACATTATTTTTACCATTCTCTGGTCTTTATGGTAGATGAATGTTTTATAGTACCTTTAATGTTTGCAAGCCAATTCACTCATGTTTGGCATATACAATTTATTAGTATAAAATTTATGGATATACACACAAAAAACGCAATGACGAAAAATAAAAAGATAAGTGGGACTATCAAATATCAATTAACAACAACCATATCCCAAAAAACTAAAACTAAAACATATCCTGATATTTTTTAATTCTATTAAATAAATAAATAAGGCATCCAGATTCAAAAACAAAAGGTAAAAAAACAAAGAAGCTAAAAAATGGAAGCAGGAGGGAGTAAAAAATAGAAAAGAAATGAGTTAAAACTAGAAGTGAAGAAAGAAAGAGTTAAAAATAAATAATAAATAAAAACAAAACAAAAGATAGAAATTAAAGAAAGGAAGCAGGTTCACAGGAGTAAAAACTAAAGTAAAGAAAAACAAAAAACAAAAACAAAAACAAAAAAAAGGAGTCAAAATGAAGAAAGAAAGCAGAAGGAGCAAAGAAAAAAAAAAAGGGAAGAACGAACAAAGAAGCACAAAAGGCCAAATAGTCTTTACCTACACAACTTTTTATCTCTTGTTTTCTCACTATTTTGGAGAGACTGTGATTTGGCAGAAGAGAAAACAAACAGGGTGTGTTTGGATACCACTTATTTTGTTGAAATTAAAAACTTATTACTGAAAGTACTGTAGATGTAAAAGTTAGTTGAAATAGTATAGTGAAGCCCATTAATAGTACCAAAAAGTGCAGTGGGGCTCATGAATAATAGCAAAAATAAGCTAAATAGTAAAATAATTTTAATTTTTAATCGGTTCCCCTCACTCACTTTGTCTCTCCCTTCTTTCCAACCAAATAAACTCCTAACCATTTTCTCTTTTATTTTCCACTTGCTTTTTGTCCATCCTCCCCAAAATCATCCCAACCATACATGCCATAACAATTGCTTTAGGATTTATTTGGATACTGTTTATTGTTGAAAACCAAAAACACTATAACAAAATAATTTTTAAATGTGTGAATAGTGCCGTGGGACTCAGTTTTAAAGTTAATTTTGCCAAATTCCGTATTTGCGGGTCCTGTGAACAGTGCACGAGACCCATTAGATAAAACGCCAAACATAGATACACTGATGTTTCAGTGCAATCTAAACACTCACTTAGTATCTTTATGGTAAAGGGATGGAATCAAGATTTTAAGTTATGGGGCAAGAGCATAAGTAAAAAAATGATCATGAAAATTCAAATAAACATCTATTTAGTATTAATAAACTATTAATAAATAAAAAGAAAAAATCATTATTTCATAATACATTACAGATTTACAATGCCATCAGAATCTTATATATATATATATATAAATCAATGTATATATCGTTTTAGGGTCTTATGTGATTTTACAACTAATGCAAATGCTTTTAGAATGAAATCAATGTAAAATTGTATGGGATAGGGCCAAGATTTTTGAAAGAAGTGTTCAAAATATAAAATTGTGTAGAATATATATATATATATATAGGAGATTCTGGCCTTTTACCCTTAATTTTAAAAAAAAAAATTGGCAATATGCCCCTGTTTGCAAACTATATAGGAGCGTGTCCCTGTTTCGATACTCGATTATCCTAAAATCGAGTTCAATTAAATACTCGATTTGTAGAAAATCGAGTTATGCCCGATCAAACTTAAAAAAAAAATTTTAAAAAAAAAAATTTGCATCGAACTCGAGTTTCAAGAAATCGAGTTCCATGCGAAAAAAAATTTTATAAGTGTGATCGCCCCATATTCAAGAAGCCCTATAGTGGGGTTTTTAAGTCCTATAGTGACGTTTTAAAGTCCTATAGCAGCGTTTTCCTGCAGATTTTTTTAAAAGTGTGATTGGCCCATATTCAGGGTGCCCTATAGTGGTGTTTTTAAGCCCTATAGTGATGTTTTAAAGCCCTATAGCGGCGTTTTCCTGCAAAATTTTTAATCGCCTTGTTCTGGAAGTCCAATAGTGGCGTTTTTAATCCCTATAGTAACGTTTTAGGGCCCTATAGTGGCGCTTTCCTGCAAAATTTTTTATAAGTCCCCATACTAGGTTCAAGGGGCCCTATAGTGGCGTTTTTAAGCCATATAGTGACGTTTTGGAACTCGGCTTCCCTAAAATCGAGTTCCATGTTTTTTTTTTTTTTTAGTTTTATTCGGTATAACTCGATTTTCTATGAATCGAGTATTTCATTGAAACTCGATTTTAAGTTAATTGAGTATCGAAACATGGGCATATCCCTATATAGTTTCAAAATAGGGATATATTACTAAATTTTTAAAAAATTAAGGGCAAAAGGCTAGAATCTCCTCTCTCTCTCTCTATATATATATATATATATATATATATATATATATATTGTTTTGGGGATGATTGAAATTTGAAGAGCTTTAGGAAGTAAAAAATGTTTCGGTAAATGTACCTGTTAGAGAGAGAGAGGAGTGTGTTGGGAGGACATAGCTGATAGCTGGGCCCTGGGCGAGAGAGGCACAACACAGGAAGAGAAGATTGGATGATCTGTTGTTGGAAGAATTGGTTGATGGGTCTTTTATAGAAGCTCTCCAATGGCAAATACGCTTGCCTTGTTTGCTCCCACTATCCCATTCTCGATTCTCCTCTCATGCTCTCTGTACGTACCCTTCTTTCAATTCTCAACTTTCATCTTCATCATCACCATTATATGTTGTACTATTTGCTTGTGTTCTTTCTTGGGTCGTAGTGGTAGTCGCACCTTTTGTTTTTAACCTTTTATTACTAACAATTGTTCTAAGCTATGTAATTGATCGGGCAATTTCCAAGCATGAGTTTTGTGAAAAACCATTTTTTTTAACTTGTATTTTGGCTCTCTGCACCATCTAGAATAAGTTCGTTGGTGTTCTAAGGCTACTTACTCATCACGTGTGATTTTCCTAGATGGTCATATTGTTAAAACAAGAAGAAGTAAGTCTTTAGTCATAAAATTGGGTCGGGCTATAGATCCTTAACAGATTCGTCCGAGTCAGTTGCATGCATCAGAGAATGCCCCAACGTATATCTGTGGTGGATCCTATTAGAAGTATGTCGTTAAATGATTAAATTTACCATATCCAAATAGCTTAAACTTTTGGGACAATAAGTAATTTAAAATGGTATCAAAATAAGAGGTCTTGAGATTAAATGGTTATATTGTTAGTATTATAATAAAATGACAAGCTGCACAAGAGGGATGAGAAACATGTGACAAGTCATGTAGGGCCACAATGGCAATGGAATAGTATGATTAACATGTGATGGATGATGGGGCAAATCCTTCTTAAAAGCACTATGAGTCGGGAGCGCCATTTACTATATTTCTAGGATTTTAAAAGAGAAGTTAATGCGTAATGATAACACAGTGGACAAGTGTCCTAGAAGTCAAGGATGATGCACCACATTGCACAAATAACCATTGAAATCTCAAATATAAATAGAGGCTCACATTCCAAGCAAAAGATGCCTTCTCAGACTATGAACTCTTTTATTTTGCTTAGTTATTTCTTGTTCAGTGCGCTCTGTAAATTTTTTTATGGCATAGATGCAAGTAAGCAGTTTTATTTATTGTAGTTAATTAGTTTATCATGTTCACCTTTATCAGTAGTAGTGACTTTGTCTAATCATTCTCATGATATGCAATTTCCTTAGTGCCACAAGCATTGTTCTGATGTAGTTCCTAGCAAATCTTAGTATCAATATTGGTATTAGTAGATTACTTTATTTATTTGCTAAGTAGTGGATTACTTTATTATACTTGTGCATGGTTAAAGGTTTTGCATTTCATCAATTACTATAGCTTAGCATCAACGTAGTTGTTGCATTATATTACAGGTAGCGTAGTTAATGTAACCATAGCATAATTATAAAGTCCTCTTCATAAGGCAAGTACGAACCTGTAGCCTTTTAGAGATGAGGTCAAATTACATGATCCAGACATACCAAGACTAATCTTAAGCAGTATGCGATCAAAACAACGCATAAATTAAAAATAAGTGCAAACACGTACTGATTGATCATCTTTGTGTACATACTTCTCATATACCTGTTGCATTGTGCTGTTGAGGATTTTCTACCCCATGGGACCTTTTCTTTTCTCCCAAGGTTTCTTTTCTAAACTGTTGGAGATCCATATTGCAGATGCATACCAAGGGATCACGCCATTGAGCTGCAGAGTCCAAGCTAAAGAAAACAGAGTTGATGAGACAAGACGAGATAAACAAGCGAGTAGCATTGTCAGACTCTTCTACTGGCACCGCAAACTGTAATACCTACCATCAGAAGTTTAGGTCAGTTGGGAAACCATTGATTGAACAGACATAAAATGTGGATTCAGAGATACTTAACAACAAAACTCCTCAGCAGAAATCCAGCAATGCGAACTGTGATTTACAGTTAATTCTGGATCGCCTTACTGATGGGAATTCTAATCTGAATCAAAATAGTTCTCATCCTGCGATTCAAGCCACTGACAAGGTGGTTGTGCAGCCGCATTTGGATTTCCAAGAGCGCCAAGAGAGGGAGCTCAAGTTTACAGCTGCAGGTTGGAAGTGTGATTGTCAGGGGAAGTGGTTCAGAGATGAAAATGTGAGCCTATTTTTATTTATTTTTGGCATCGTTCTTGATACTGCTTGCTGGTACTAAATTTGACAGGGTGTATTGATATCCTGAAGTTAGCAAATAATTTTATTTTGGATTATAATATTTTGATTAAAGCAATTGATTAATTCTTTTTTTAATGATATTTTAACAAATAATTTTATTTTGGATTATACTATTTTGATTAAAGCAATTTATTAACTCTTTTTTTAATGATATTATTTTTCATGATGTCAAATGTAGTGATTTATGCATATTATTGCTTGCAGGTTGAGTTTGACTCTGATGAAGATGATCCAAATGTATGCCTTGGATGAAAAGATGTGGAAGAATTTAGCTGATGGACATTCAATTTGATCATGATTGATGATGGTGGTATAGTTTGCTAACTTGGCATGTAAAGTTACTGCTAGTTTTCTACTGAACAACCTAGAAGAAAATTTTTGTTATACACTGATTAGACTGTAGGGAGCCCAAGAGTTGCGTCTTTGTGAATATAGGAAGTTGGTGTACCAATGCTTGAATTAAGCACAGTTTCAAAAGGATTTTCTTCAAAGGTGTATCACACAACTGCATTATTTATCAGAGGAATTCTGGCAGGTGTGCAAGGATATTTATGTGTTTTGGAAAATCTAAAAGAAAATTAATTGATTCTACATATTTTTCTTATCTTGACCTTTGAAGTACCTATAGATTATTTATGTAAGAACGTATGGTGCTGGTTTTGTTATTATTGTAATTCAAATTCTCTTGGAATGGCAATTGTAAATGGTTTAAAAGTTCTAACTACTACTTCTTTGTGTTCCTTTGCTTGGATTTTACTCACAGGCATAATATATGCCTGTCATGGAATCAACTGCCTGTTTATGCTGATTGGTGAGGGACTTGGGCCAAGCCTCAGCTTGGTTTCACAAGGCCATTAGCATTAGCCTTAGATTAATGGATAAAACTAGAAGCTAAAAAGCCTCCTTGTTAATGAGAGACAAATTCGATAACATGATTTTGTCCTCCAACTTCTTGTTTTTTTTTTTTTTTAATCTTAGGTGAAATATGAATAACTGTGTGATACAACTTTTTTTTGTTGTTGGATTAATGATTGAATTTTAATAAAGAAACTAGAAGCTACAATAGAAAACATGCAATGAAGGAGCTGCCCACCAGTTACAGAGTTGAAGACCGGCAGCAGCAAGAAACTGCATAAGAACACAACACACCAGCCAAGTAACACCTATCACACCTTACACAATCATTATTGAAAACAGAAAAGTTGATACTCCAATTACAACAGAGAACTTTATTAACTAAAGAGTTCTTTACTCCCATTCCAAACTCAATCTGGGCCTTGAGCCTTGAGGTCTCTCCTGATTAGAGCAAGGATAGTCTCATCGGATTTGATATCTTTGCAAAACACTAGAGCGCTCCTTTGGAGCCAGGGGTGGTACACAGCAGCAGCCAGAGCCAACCTTTTGGTTGAACACCCTAAACTTTTTCCTTTCCAATTATCAATCCCCCATTGAACAATCTTTTCCCAACATTAGTCTAGATTCTTCACTAGACATCTCTCCTTGACTGGCCAAATCCTCTTAGCAGAAGGGCACTAGAAGCACCAGGTTTACTAAGCACCAGCATGTAATCTATGCAAGGAGCACATGGTAATGGGAGGCTGGTACAACTTCTCCCTTGTTGCAGCAAGCCAGCAACACATGCCATGATCTTTTTTCTTTTGATTTTCTATCAAACACTGTCTCATATTGATGAGTTCTAGTTCAAATGGTATTTCCTTTCCTTGTAAGAGCAAGGTATGGGATGAGAGTGCATGAATAGCTTATCCCAAAACAAACAAAGACAGAGAAACAAACATCACCTCATTGTGTTCTTTTGGAAAAACATACTGGAGGGAGGGGTGCATACCATGACCAGAGAACTTCAGAAGATCTATGAGGCATAAGGAAGCAATTTATGTATTCTTTAATGGACAAAACTTAGGTACAATACGTTAGGTAATATTCTTTAGATTTCCCTTTTAAAATTCAGTCATATGGTTACTTAACTAAAAAATACACTTTTATCTCATGAGCAAAAATCCACATAGTAGAATCTTAAGAGGGGAATCCAAAAAACAACACCTAATTATTGTACTTAAGTCTTGCGCTTCCTTAATATAGTAATTGACCTTGATTAAATAATATTAGAAATTATTATCCCAAAATTTTGGGACTAAACTATTACTATTTGGTAGAATTCTATATAGCATATTTACTTTCTAATATTATTATCTTAAGATGCTTCTTTCTATAAAAGTTAGAAAAAAGATTCATAAGCTTAAGGAATGTATTATTAATGTGTTAATTGAAACTATTTACCTTAGAAAAATATAAATGATTTGAATATTTTGTTGGGCTTTGTGGAGCCTAGTTTTGTTTGATCCAGTTCGACGACTTAACCCAATCCGAATAATATTGTGTGGTTTTTAATGGGAGATTTATTGAGGCTTAGTCCATGAAGCATAGGCTTAGGTCGACAAGCCCAAGCTAGAGCGCTTATGGACAAGCCTTTTGGGGATCCGGGGGCAATGCCCTCAGGAAAAAAATTTTGGCCCATTTTGTACAATAGAAACCGACTTTGATTAGGGTTTTTTTTATGAGTTGGTTGCCGTGTTTTTTTTATTGTGAGGAATAATTATAGCTGCATCTTGTATTTTCTTCTTCCCTGATAATAGTGAAATCCCTGCAACTTCGTGGACGTAGGCAAATTGCCAAACCACGTAAATATTGTCTTGTACGTGTAATTGTTTTTCTTTGGCGTCTGTTTTCTCTATTTTTTTTTTTGTTTTTTTTTTTTTTTTTTTTTTTTTTTTTTTTTTTTTTTGTTTCTCACAGGTTGGGAATTCGGTTTAATTCCCTACAACTGGCATCAGAGCCTAGGGTTAGGTTTGAGTGGGAGCAATGGCAGAGGAAGCAGGAAAGGCGTCTGGAATAGAAAATTTTGATGGCACAGACTTTACGTATTGGAGGATGCAAATTGAAGATTATCTCTATAGGAGGAAATTGCATCTGCCTCTTTTGGGGACAAAACCTGAGAGTATGAAGGCTGAGGAATGAGCGCTTCTTGACAGATAGGTTCTAGAAGTTATTAGGTTAACTCTGTCTAGGTTTGTTGCACACAATGTTGTAAAAGAGAAGACCACAGCAGATCTGATGAAGGCTTTGTCCGGTATGTATGAAAAGCCGTCCACAAACAACAAGATGCATCTGATAAAAAAATTGTTCAATTTGAAGATGGCAGAGAATACATCAGTAGCACAACATCTTAATGAATTTAATACTATCACAAATCAATTGTCGTTTGTAGAAATTGATTTTGATGATGAGATTCGTGCTCTAATCATCTTGGCTTCTTTGTCAAACAGTTGGGAGGCAACGAGGATGGCAGTAAGCAATTCTACAGGAAAAGAAAAGCAGAAGTACAATGACATACGAGATTTAATTCTGGCTGAGAAGATTCGCAGAAGAGATGCAGGCGAAACCTCATGATCTGGTTCTGCCCTAAACCTTAAGACAAGAGGTAGAGGTAATGACAGAAATTCAAACCGGGGCATCAAAATCCAGAAATTCTAATCGAAACAGAAGCAAATCTAGATCAGGCTAGATCAGGCCAACAAGTACAATGCTAGAACTATGGGAAAATAGGTCACTTTAGGAATCAATGCAAAAATCCTAAGAAGAAGAATGGAGATGATTCTGCTAATGCTATAACAGAAGAGGTACAGGATGCATTACTTCTTGCAGTAGACAGTCCACTTGATGATTGGATTTTGGACTCAAGAGCTTCATTTCATACCACACCACACCGAGAAATCATACAAAATTATGTTGTAGGTGATTTTGGTAAGGTGTATTTGGCTGATGGTTCAGCCTTGGATGTTGTAGGTATGGGAGACGTTCGGATATTGTTGCCCAATGGATCTGTTTGATTACTGGAGAAGGTTCGACATATTCCTAACCTAAGGAGGAATCTGATTTCTATTGAACAACTTGATGATGAAGGGCATGCAATACCATTTGTTAATGGTATTTGGAAGGTTACAAAGGGAGTTAGGGTATTAGCTCATGGAAAGAAGACTGGTACTCTATATATGACCTCAAGTCCAAGAAACACAATTGCAGTTGCTGATGCAAGTACTGATACAAGCCTATGGCACCGCAGACTTGGTCATATGAGTGAGAAAGGGGTGAAGATGCTGTTGTCAAAAGGAAAACTACCAGAATTGAAGTCCATTGATTTAGACATATATAAAAGTTGCATATTAGGAAAGCAGAAAAATGTGAACTTCTTGAAAACTGGCAGGACAACGAAGGATGAAAAATTGGAACTAGTACACACTGATTTGTGGGGGCCTTCTCCAGTTGCATCCCTTGGAGGTTCAAGGTACTACATCACTTTTATTGATGACTTAAGCAGAAAGGTATGGGTTTATTTTCTGAAAAATAAATCTGATGTATTTGAAACTTTTAAGAAGTGAAAGGCTATGGTTGAGACAGAAACAAGCTTAAAAGTAAAATATTTGAAGTCAGATAATGGAGGAGAGTACGTAGATGGAGGGTTTAGTGATTATTGTGTTGCACAGGGAATTAGGATGGAGAAGACCATTCCTGGGACACCACAGCAGAATAGTGTGACTTAGCGCATGAACAGAACTCTCAATGAGCGTGCTAGGAGTATGAGGCTGCATGCTAGACTACCAAAAAACTTTTTGGGCTAATACTGTTAGCATTGTAGCTTACCTGATAAACCGAGGACCATCAGTTCCCATGGAGTTCAGACTTCCTGAGAAGGTTTGGAGTGATAAAGAGGTAAAGTTTTCATATTTAAAAGTTTTTGGTTGTGTTTCTTATGTTCATATTGATTATGATACTCGTAGTAAACTTGATGCAAAGTCTAAAATATGTTTTTTCATTGGCTATGGTGATGAGAAATTTGGCTATAGGTTTTGGGATGAACAAAACAAAAAAATCATCAGAAGTAGAAATGTGATATTTAACGAACAGGTTATGTACAAGGACAGGTCAACTGTAGTGTCAGATGTTACAGAGATAGATCAAAAGAAATTTGAGTTTGTCAATTTAGATGAATTGACTGAAGGTACTGTCCAGAAAAGGGGTGAAGAAGATAAGGAGAATGTAAATTCACAAGTAGATCTGAGTATACATGTAGCTGAAGTTCGCAGATCTTCCAGGAACATTAGACCTCCACAGCGTTATTCACCCACTCTAAATTATCTCCTGTTGATTGATGGTGGTGAGCCAGAGTATTATGATAAAGCCCTGCAAGATGAGAATTCAAGCAAATAGGAGTTAGCCATGAAAGATGAGATGAATTCCTTATTGGGGAATCAAACATGAGAACTGACTGAATTGCTAGTAGGAAAGAAGGCTTTGCACAACAAATGTGTATATAGAATAAAGAATGAGTATGATGGTAGCAAACGTTACAAGGCCAGATTAGTTGTTAAAGGGTTTCAGCAGAAGAAAGGCATTGATTACACAGAGATATTTTCTCCAGTTGCGAAGATGTCAACAATTAGACTGGTACTGGGAATGGTAGCTGCAGAAAACTTACATCTTGAGCAGTTAGATGTGAAGACGGCATTCCTTCATGGTGACTTGGAGGAAGACCTTTACATGATTCAGCCAGAAGGGTTCATTGTTCAGGGACAAGAGAATCTAGTCTGCAAACTGAAAAAGAGCTTGTATGGCCTAAAACAAGTTCCAAGACAGTGGTACAAGAAATTTGACAGTTTTATGCATAGAATTGGGTTCAAGAGATGTGAAGCTGATCACTGTTGTTATGCTAAGTCTTTTGACAATTCTTACATCATATTACTGTTGTATGTGGATAATATGCTTATTGCAGGGTCTAGCATTGAGGAGATTAATAATCTGAAAAAGCAATTATCCAAACAGTTTGCAATGAAAGATTTAGGAGCTGCAAAGCAAATCCTTGGTATAAGAATCATTAGAGACAAGGCTAATGGTGCATTGAAACTTTCACAGTCAGAATATATGAAGAAAGTTCTTAGCAGGTTTAACATGAATGAAGCTAAACCAGTTAGCACACCCTTGGGTAGTCTTTTCAAACTAAGCAAAGAACAGTCACCGAAGACAGAAGAAGAAAAGGACCATATGAGCAAGGTGACTTATGCCTCAGCTATTGGCAGCTTGATGTATGCTATGGTGTGTACAAGGCCAGATATTGCACATGCAGTGGAAGTTGTGAGCAGATTCATGAGTAGGCTTGGAAAGCAGCATTGGGAGACAGTCAAGTGGATTCTGAGATATCTGAAGGGTTCATCAGATACATATCTTTGCTTCACAGGTGCAAGTTTGAAACTGTAGGGTTATGTAGATGCTAATTTTGCTGGTGATATTCATAGTAGAAAGAGTACTACTGGGTTTGTTTTTACTTTGGATGGTACAGCTATATCATGGGTTTTAAATTTACAAAAGATTGTTACTTTGTCTACTATAGAAGTTGAGTATGTTGCAGCAACTGAAGCTGGAAATGAGATGATTTAGCTACATGGTTTCTTAGATGAATTGGGTAAGAAGCAGGAGATGGGCATTCTACATAGTGACAGTCAAAGTGCAATCTTTCTTGCCAAAAATTCGGCTTTTTATTCAAAGTTGAAGCATATACAAACAAAATACTACTTTATTCGTTACCTTATTGAAAATAAACTGGTAATATTTGAAAAGATTTGTGGATCTAAGAATCTGGCAGACATGTTGACTAAAGGTGTTACTATTGAGAAGTTAAAGCTATGTGCAACTTCAATTGGTTTTCTAGCTTGAGGATAAGAGGATGAGGGATTGTTTCTTAGAGGATTGCAATTGATGTTGGTGATTGAACTAGTCTCCAAGTGGGAGATTTGTTGAGTTTTGTAGAGTCTAGTTTTGTTTGATCTGATTTGACGACTCAAATAATATTGCATAGTTTTTAATGGGAGATTTACTAAGATTTAGTCCATGAAGTGAAGGCTTGGGTTAACAAGCTCAATTCGAAGTGCTCATGGACAAGTCTTTTGGCGGTCCGGGAGCAACGCCCCCGGGAAAAATTTTTTGGCCCATTTTGTACAATAGAAACTGACTTTGATTAGGGTTTTTATTGTGGGTTGGTTGCCATGTTTTTTTTTTTTTTTTTTTTGTGAGGAATAATTATAGTTGCATCTTGTATTTTCTTCTTCCCTGATAATAGTGAAATCTCTGCAACTCCGTGGACGTAGGCAAATTGCCAAACCACGTAAATACTGTCTTATGCGTATGATTGTTTTTCTTTGGCGTGTGTTTTTTTTTTTTTTTTTGTTTCTCACAGGTTGGGAATTCAGCTTAATTCCCTACATATCCAACCTGAAATATATATATATATATATATATGTGTGTGTGTGTGTGTGTGTGTGTGTGTGTTTGTATATTAATTCAAGATTTATTTATAATATTCATCATGGTATCTAAAATTGGTGTCATAGTTAACAAATTAAAAGACTGGTTGGACGATGCATTGTATTGGCAAAGTAAAGGAGTTCAGCAAATTTTTTTTTACAGAATTATCTCATTTATGGGGGTTTCAAAGCTCAAATTTTTAAAAAATTTGTCCTAAAACCCTTTAAAGATCCATTTAGGTTTTTACCCTAAAAAGACACATGATGCTTAACGACAACAACAAAACATTAACCATAGATTGGATTATTTGAATTCAAGTATGAAAAAATATATTTATAAAAGAAAATATCAATAATTAGTAGTAATATTGTAATGTCTTCTTCTTTATATTTCTCACATCGAAAGCCTTCTATTGGTTTGGTTACCAATTGAATATGAAATTATTGAAGAGCTTTATAATAGTAGTTTACCTAGTGATAACATCATTCGTAATAAATCTTTTTTCACAAAAAAACTTTACAATTAAAATTACTCTACCCTTGGCAAGAGGGTCACTCTATAAGTATAAGTATTTGTGGATACGGGGGGCAAGGTTGGAGTTCAATTCTCCAGGAAATAGTTTTACACACATATACACTTAGATTAGGATAAAGTGAAATTTCTATCTTATATTAAAATTTATTAAAAAAAAAACTTTTGAAAAATGTTATGTCCACAATATTTTTACAACAAATTCTAAATGACAGACTGTTACTAGCTGTAATCGGTTGATAAATAATTTTAGTGGTTGGATCAAATTAGAATTAATGACAATTTACCACTTGTGATTTATTATCAAAATATTGTGAAGGTAGCACTTCTCAAAACTTTTTACGATCTATCTTTTATCTCAAAAAAAAAAAAAAAATTTACTATCAAAACTCTATTTCCTAATTACTTCTAAAAACTTTTTACAGTCAAAACTCTACTTCCTAATTCCTACTACAAACTCAAATGGATAATAAATATCCAACAAAAAATTGAACAGCTCAATCTAATATTTGATTCTACAATTCATTGAGGTATCCAATTATTTGGAGTAAAATTTGAGAAATTTTTCAAATCAATTAATAATGAAAGCAATCTCGGCTAGATATGCTTTGTTTAGTTTCAGTCTAAGAAGTACTGTGTATTCAAGAGTTAGACCCTTTTGAATATATACCACTGTCAGTTTCTTCAAGACTTTCTTCCCTCTCCCCCAATGTGTGTTAAATTACTTAGTATTCTCAAGAGAAAAAATAGTGGGTTAATTCTATATTGGAAAATGAGTGTGAGTTAAAAATGTTTAAAGCTCGTGCTATGTATCCAAGAGTTAGGCTATTTTGGATATACATCACTGACAATTTCTTTAAGACCTTCTCCCCTCTCCCCGTGTGTGTTCCTATAGAGTATAGAATTCTACTAAAAAAATTTAAATAAAGATTTAAAAAAAAGAAATTGGAAAAGCAAAAGAAACCAAAATGACATGAGACATTCAAGTTAATTTTGGCACCCAACAGATACAATAATTAATCAAATAAGTCATTTTAAATTTTGATTATTCTATAAAAAAAATTAATTGAACACATGATTAGTGAAACATAAAATAAAACACAAAAAATTACACAGACAATTTCTAATCATATTATAATATTATACTCCAACCCTGAAACTGAAACCCATAACAAAGAAACTGATGAATCAATTATGTACGATCTCGGTTGTATATTGTTCTTTTTCCATGAAATTTCATTTTTGTGGAAATGACATGAGACATTCAAGTTAATTTTGGCACCCAAAAGATAAAATAATTAATCAAACTAACTTGTAACGCCATGTATATGCATGGATACACTTAAAAATATACAATAAAATGTATAATATAATTTCTATATATATAATTTAAATACTATTGATAGTCATTTTTATATTTTGTTAACTTTTTTAAAAAATTTGTAAGGATTTTATTAGGTATAAAATGTAAATTGTCCATTTTTTTTTTTAATTATTATGAAGCACTTTTTTTTTTATGATTCATATATTTTAGATTCTTTGGTTTTTTTACTTAATAACTCATTTGGATGAGTATTTATTATGTGGTCCCACATTTGATTCTAAAATTAAGAAATAAAACTCTTTAAGAATAAATAATTTAGAACACATGATATATTATTTGGGATGGCCATGTCACTAACATGAATGGATGGAATCATGGAAGTATTAACATTCAAAGAATACTTTCAAAATAAGTTTTATGTGGCAAATACTATTACTTGTGGGTAAAAAAATGATGTCAATGGTGATCTCATATTATAATCAATGATAATTTATCACCTAAGATTTATTATGAAAATATATTAAAAGATTTGTGGACATAACATTACAACATTAAAATTTTAAAACAAGCATTAGAATATAAATTCAAATTTAAAACTTTACGGACCAAAATTAAAAGCAAGCTTAGAGGATGAACTTTTTTTTTTTAATTTTTTATATATATCAAAATTCATTCACAAACTCATCTCTTATCTCTATTCTTTTTGCCACATCACAATCATCAAATCTAGGTTTCATGTTTGTGATAATAGCAATATTGTATGATCCGAGTATCCTACCAATATATCAGGAAAAAAGAAAGAAAGAAATAAAATCTTTGTAATAATTGGGTTAGAGTCTTAGAGACTGTTTGGTCAAATTTGTGAATTGCATTGTATTGTTTACGTGGGGTTTGTGCATCACACGTATACCCATCATTAAATGGACCCATTCATGGACATTTTGCATCATTCATGAACGTGGGGTGGTAATGGTGCCTAATTTCCTTAAGATCGAGTCTATTTATCATTGATGGTGTTCTTTCGGTATATTTATTGGGTAGGTAGGTTTTTTTCTTTTGAGAGAGAGAGAGAGAGGGAAACCTTGATAACTCTAACTCGGCCATTCATTAGAGCCAGATTGATCATTGCCTTTTCTTTTGTTTCTGTTTTTTTATAATTGTTTTCCTATTACTGTTCTGAAAGCAACCATGCAATTGGTGTACGATGAGTTCCTTTCGTTGTAAGGATAACGAAGAAGAATGTTACACAAAAGCAAGAAATTGTTGTCGTTTGTGGTTTGCCTACATTAGAGAGAGTATTAACACAAACTACTCTAGCTCTTCTGACTTTGTAAGTTCAAATCTTGCTTTTTATTTTTGTCAAAAAAGAAGTTCTAGCTTCTAATTAAATGGGACCAACAAAGTAATTTACCACGAGGAAAGTAATGATTTTTTAACCAAGTGCGCTGCTCAAGTATACACACTATGGAGGTCAAATTTGCTTCTCATGTCAAAAACATCTTGATGAAAAAGCGATTGCTCCTATTCCTTAACAATGGAGTTTAGTGGGGAACCCACTCATCTTGGTATACAATGATGGGCAAGAGGAAAAAGATTTATCAAAGTCATTTTAACTTTGGTATGAATAATTTTGAGGACCCTTTAAGAAACAAAAAAGTGGGAGATAAAAAGGAATTGAATTGAACAATAAGAAGGAGAAAGTTCAAAGAATTATAAGTGGGGTTTCTACGGAGATTATAGTTTGGATATGTATTAAAAGTCATAGACAGACCACCGTTCAAATGGTCACATTCTTCAGAACCCATCATTCTTTATGGACATTGGCCACGATGGCCATGCCTTTCCAAAGTTTTCAAAATTCTTTTACATACCCTTGATTTTTGTTTTTGTTTTTACTTTTTACCTACCCATGATTTAAGAATACTAAATGAGTTTATAACATATTTTATAAATACAATGGAGAGCGAAGTTTGAACATATTTCTATCGTAGATACAATAAGTTTTGAAACTTAATAGTATTTATTCTATAATAAATATTTCTTATTATTAGGTTAAGAGGTTAATGAGTTTCTTTTTCGTATAAATGGAATTTGAAGTTTGATTCTTTGTACTTATGTTATACTATTTTGAATTTTTGTATAAATAAAAGGTGAAAGGTTAAGTTAATGAGTTTCTTTTTAGTATAAATGGAATTTGAAGTTTGATTCTTTGCATGTACTTATGTTATGCTATTTTGAATATTTGTATAAATAAAAGGTGAAAGCTAAATAAGTAAACAAAATAAATTAACTAATGATCAATGTTAATGGAAGAGAACAACATACTTTATGAAGATGCTACATAAACATTGAAATCTTTTCAATATTATAAATTCTAGATATATTCTTTTTATTCATTGAGAAAGTAAAATGTACATTAAAATAATTTTTTTAATTTTTTTTTCTTAAGTGTATCAACAAATAAACAACAGAAGTTTATGATAATTAGTTGCAATGCACATGAAAGTTCAAAAAAAAAAAATTAACATATATTTTTTAAATTTATTCAAAAATAAAGAGTCAACTAGAAATTTATATATGAACAACAACATACCAAATTTAAATTAGGTTTGTTTTAGAGAAAAACAAAACTAATTTACTACAAATTTGTTTAATGTAGATTGTTTTATCTAGATATAGATGAGTTCTAATTATTTTAAACTAACATAGTTTTAAATTCTAAAAGTAATATTATAAAATACATATATTGACATATAAAATGTGGGTTTTCAAAACTTGTGTGACAAATTAGATATAATTGACAAAAAGTTAATGAATTTTTTGTTTTTTTGTTAATGAGAGTGTTAAGAGCTCTATGAATGCTTAACTATTCCTTCAAGTGTGTGTAGTCCTCCTGTCCCTACACACTAAATAATTACATGAACAAATCTCTTAAGGATGGCTTCAAGATATTGGCTAGAGATTTCAAATCCATAACCACGTGAATTTTACAATGCCTTAGAAATCAGTACAACAACTTTGTGGTCCACAGCAAATCTGTTGCTCCATCACTGTTTATGGAATTTGATTTTTACTATTAGAGCGTTGAATTTAAGGCTCCGTTTAGGAGTTCATAAGTGAATGAAATTAAATAATCATAAGGGAATGGAAAGGAATGGAATGGAATGTATTTAAGTAAGGGAAAGGAATGGAAAAGAATGGAATAGAATGGAATTAAGTAACCTTGATTGGATGTTTTAAAATAAATGAATGAAAATGAATGAAATCATTGAAATGTAAATAATCTTGTTTGGGAGTAACATGAAGGGAATGGAATGAAATCATTTTATGACAATATTACTATTAGACCCCTATTTTAAAATAAAGAATTGAATATATAGGGGTAATTTGGGAGTTTTAATAAAAAAATTATTAAATTTAATTCTATTCCCTCCCATTCCTCCCAATTTCGGGGGAATGAAAATTTGAGGTTTTAAGGGAATAGAGAGGAATGAGTGTTCCCTCCTACCCATTCTATTCCCTCCTACTTAAACTCCCAAATAAGGGAATGAACTTTCCATTCCCTCCATTAAAACTCCCAAACAAGGGAATGGAAGAATATTCTAAAATGATTCTTTTCATTCATTTCCATTCCATTTCCTCCTCCCAAACAAGGCCTAAATGAAGTCTATATGTGGGAGGCTGGGAGTGCATTCATGGTGCTATATTTACTGCTATTAATGGCCTTTTGCATGCATGCTGCTATTGCGCATATTATGTGCAGTAAAAGGAAGATTTTTGTTTGAGGGTCCTTGAGGTCTTTCCATTGATGTACTGTGCATATGCTATAATTAATAAGTATGGCGTTAAGGTTATTATTATCAATTTTACTATAAAAAAGTTTACAAATTGATGTGATAAAAGATGCGATTGGCTCAACAACATATATAATAAATAAGTGTCCAAATTACTTTTTTGTGATTGTTAACACATCAGTGTGTAAAGTTCGTGTGATTTACTTACGTCTCATGTTTATCATGGGTTTAAGATTTAAATCTTACCAAGAAACATATTGATCATATCATGGAAATTTGTGGAAAACAAGACAGAAATCTGAAATATATCAATAATCAATCAAGATTTTTTTTTTTTTTTTTTTGAGTCTTACATAATAATGACTTATTTTTCTTATCAAAATAAATAAATAAATAAAAATAATGACTTATTTTGAACGAGTGTTGATATAATTTTTTTTTTTTTTTTTTTTTTTTTTGAGTTCTTGAGAATTGTATTATTTTGTATTTGTGTATGAATTGTGATTTGTTTGTTTCTTTATGTTTCCTTGGAAACACAAAATGATTTTTTTAGTTAGAAAAATATTAAACACAACGCGTATTTAGAGGCTCTTTTTTTTTTAAATTAAAAAATTATATATTACATGGACTATTCTTTCTTTATATTTCTATTTGCAAAAAGACAATTTGAAATTATTGCATGAAATGTTCTTTCTTTGTATTTATATATACAAAAATACAATTTGAAATATACATCAATTCCAGTGTAAAAGAGTGTTTCAAATTTGAAAACCTAAAGAGAGTTAAGAAAAATCTTTTTAGAACAATAAACTTGTGTAAAATAAAGACAAACATACAAACATGTGAGGAAGAAAATAAAAAATATTGAGTATTAAGAAAATCACCTGTACTTATGCCTCAAAGAGAAAAAGAGGAAGGGAAAGAGAAGACATTTATTTATATTTTGTTTTGGCAATTGGGTTGCATTTCAGAAAAAATAAAGATATATAGTAGTACTTGAATTTATGGATGAGAATTTATAGTAATAGTTTTATAGTAGATGTGATTTTTTTTTTTAATTCAAAATAAAAAAGAAGAGAATTGAAAAAATAAAAACAAAACATAAAAAAAAGTGGGATTGGGAGTAAGGAAAGTAGGAAACCGCAAATTCAAAAAAAAAAAAAAAAGAAGAAGAAATGTTTAAGACTTGATAAAGGTAAAAAATAAATAAATAAATAAAGAAGGTTTGAAAAGAAAAATTGAAAACATGGGCTATGATTGAAGGAATATGGGTAGTTGGGGCCTTTTTTTTGTTTTTTTTTTTTTTTTTTTAGTAGGATTTGGGGTTTTTCAAATCTTTGAATAAAGAGTGGTCTCATTTTTGTAGCCAATGTTTTAGTGCGGGTTAGAGTCGTATTTTTACCAGATTATTCTTTAATTTTGTCTCTACTTAAACCTAAGGATGTAGGGGTATTTTTAGACCAATGAAATGTCCATCCCAAACAAGGAAGCCCCTTAAATAATAAACTAGCTTCATCACACGCGCTTTGTGCGTGCAATGAGGCTTTTTTTTTTTTTTTTTTGGTCTAGTGTCATAATTTTCCTTTTTTTAAATATGATTTTGGATAAGTTTGTTTTGAAGACATGAATTAGTAGGAGAGTATCCTATTTTGTAGGCATTTTAAGTGGACTTAGAAATATATTTTTACAGGGTTGTCCTCAAGTTTTTTATCTGTTAAACATAAAGTTTAACGCTCTGTTTGTTTCGCTGGAAAACCTTCTGTAAAGATAGTTTTCCACATTTTCCAGTGTTTGGTAGCATAAAAAAAAATTGGTCAATGGAAAACTATCTTTAGTCAACGGAAAACCCTAATAAAAATAAGGCTTATTTTCTATAGGTTGTTTTCCAAAAAATATTTTTGGAAAACAATCTCTCTCTCACTCGTTGCATCTCCTATAAATATTATCTTTGTTTGTAGCTGTGGGAAACATTATTTTTTGGCTCCTTCACTCTCTCATGGTAAGATTTCTCACTTTTTTTCTCTTCCCTTTACTTTTTCTCTCCTCACACCCTCACTATCTCTAACTCTGGTCTCTCCTTTTCCCATAGATCTTTCTCTCTTCTCTCTTTTCTCCATGCTTCTTTTCCCCTTTGTAACACAATTCTCTGATTAGATTTTTTTTCTCCTTTACTGATCGGTCAATAGCTCAAACTTGCAAAGGAGAACAAATTTGCAGTGGTAATTATTTCATTCCTCTCTACCAAAATCCCAATTCTTTGCCTTGAATTTCAAGCTTGATTTTCCTTTTTCTCTAAGAAATTTTCGGTTTGATGGATTCTAGGCAGAAATTACTTCTTTTTCGTACATAAACTGCAAAAAAAAAAAAAAAAAAAAAAAAAAGAAGAAGAAGAAGAAAGAATGAATGAAGTAAAAGATGAAAATTTTAAACATAGTACCTATATTGCTCTAAATTGCTTCTACATGGGACAATCTTTACCTTGGACTAATAATATTGTTCTATAATGAATGATAATTATTTAGGGGAATTGCATTTGTTGGCAAATACTTTTTTTGTTGGAAGATACTTTATGCAGATACTATGCAGAGATAATATATTATGCAGTACATTATGTAAATACATAATTTAGAGTAATATTGAAGACTTGTGATTGACCATAATAGACAATTAGTATACCAACAAAAAGAGTAGACAATTAAAAGTTATTGTTATTTATACTTATTGAAAATGTATTCCCTTGTGAAATATATATATATATATATATATATATATATATAGACAAATGGTTGATGTATGTGTGTGTGTGTGTGTGTGTGTGTGTGTGTGTGTGTGTGTGTGTGTGTGTACGTGCGTACATACGTTACTGTCCATATATGAGCAAAATGAGTGGTAGAGATCATAAAAATTTGCCAATTAGTTAATTTTGATTGTATCTATTGTCAAAATTTTAGTATGAAAACCAAATTCATTCTTAGTTTTTTATTTATAATGATTACATTAGTTGGTTTACATAATATACATGTTTTAAATTATACAATAAATATTTTTAAAAAATTGCATACCAAACACTAGAAAACATTCTCAAGCTCATTTTCAAGGTCGTTACCAAACACTGGAAAATGAGACAATTTTCTAGAAAATGCTCTTTGGAAAATGAACCATTTTCCAGAAAATGTTAATGCTGAAACAAACAGAGCGTTAAGGGTATTTTTGAATCACATAAAAGTCTAATCCAAATAGAGGAATCCTCTTATGGATAGTATAGATAATACATATATATATATATATATATATATATATACATACACACACATACACACACTTGCCTAGTGTCATAATTTTTCTTTTAAAAAAAAAATTATATAAGTTTGTTTTGAAGATATGGATTAGTAAAAAAGTGTTCTATTTTGTAGGCATTTTCAGTGGAGTTAGAGATATATTTTTATCTGGTTATTCTCAAGTTTTTTTCCTATTAAACATAAGGTTTAGGGGTATTTCTAAACCATATAAAAATCCAGTCCAAAGAGAGGAATCCTCTTATAGATAGTATGTGTATAAGATAAAGATGACTTTCATTTGATTTATAAATTATGGGAACATCACTTACAATATTTGACAATTTAAATTTGTACATTAAAGATAAATTATTGTGAAATTTAGTATAGAATCAATTTTCGGAATTTGAAGAAGTTAAGCCTAATACCATTTTAATAGATGATTGAATTGAAATATATTAAAAGAAAATTATGTTGTACATTTAGTCTTTGATCTTAATATAACTTTTTTTTTTTTTTTTGAGAAACTGATCTTAATATAACCTAATAATAAGTCTCAGTGAAATTTTTTGTTTGCTCATATTTGGATCCCAAAAATTAAATCTTGTCCTATTCCTACTTTTACGTGACTAAGGTTAAATATTTCTAACAAATACGTGGTTCAAATTCCTTATCTTCCATCTAAAATGTTTAAAAAAATAATTTTTAAAAAAAAAAAGAAAAAAGAAAAAGAAAAAGAGAGCTAATAATGTAGTTGTTGCCCAAATCACAAATGACTCAAATACAAAATTTGTGCAAGTTTGCTTCAGACTCCCGCCAATTCCTGGAAAGAATAAAGTCCAAAAACAAAAAAGAAATCTCGAAAGTTAAGAACAAGACAAGGAATTGCTTAAAGTTATAAATGAGAGAAAGAAAAAGAGAGAACCGTTGGACTAACACTAACACTGATTTGTAGTTGGTCAAAAATCAAAATGTGCATTGGGATGCCAATTTCAAGCTCTTCAATCTTCTTCATTCACCTTTGGCCTTTTGTTGAGAAGGTCCATTCTATAGGTTATAGGTGTGAGTGAGGGCATAGGCAAGCAAATTGAAATGGGATTATATCTTTGAGAGACGAGGGATTGTTTGTCTTCTTCTTTGGAAAGAAAATAAAGGGGGAAAGTTTGCTGGCCTCTTTGATCTATATTTGACCCAAAATAAAATTATAAAAAAATTATTTTCTACACTATTAATAAGAGGATTCGCATATTTCGTCTTCAATTTTTGGTGTATCAAAATATTCTCATACAAATTTTGAAAATAATATACCCTTTAGTTTAATTTTTTTTTCCTACAAAAAATATTAAAATAGCAATACTATCTCATGTACAAAATGGGAAAAAAAAAAAAAAAAAAAAAGACCGTTATTCTCACCGCCCTTTGTATTCAAATGTCTAATTCCTATTTGTATTTGTTATTGTAGGGGTGATAAGCCCAAGAGTACATATCTGTAAAGTATATTGGGCCAGGGGCCCAATTCGAGGATATTAAATAGTTCGAGGACGAGTAAATACCTTTATAAGAGTCCATATTGGTAAGTGAATAGTTGAAATCTGATCACGATCAACTAAGAAGATAGTCCGAGGACGAATACTTCCTTGGCTAAGCAAAGCCGAGGTCAGAAGGTAGGGTCTGACACCAAGAGCAACGTCCTGGATGATTCCACTGATGCAGATAAGTATCCAGAATGGACAGGACAGGACAAGACAAAAGGAGGCCATGAAATATCTCAAGGAAAAACTGCTACCACCACATTAAATGCTTTATTGCTAACTCTCTGACCGTATTAATATAGAAGTAATACTTGAACAGTGGTTTTCAACCTTACAACTACTACACAAAGACTTCAGGAAGGTGCTGATGGGACAAGTATCAACATTGACCATCTGGTCTGCACGTAGAGGGTAAAGATGAAAGGGGAATAGAGTATAAAGAAAGAAGAGGGCAATGAGAGAGAGAGATCAAGAAATCAAGAAAGAAACACTGTAACAAACAGGAAACAAACTTGTAATCAAACTTAAAAGAAATATATAAGAACTGATCTCCTTAGATTGTGCGAGGGCGATTTTCTTTAATTTAAATCAATCTATCTTTCTGTTCTTGTCATTTGAACCCACTTTATTTGTCTTTCAACTCATTTTATCTCAGTTTTTCAATCTATTCTCTACAAATTCATTGTTTTGAATTTTTTAGGCCTGAGTCCATCCATCATTTGGGCTAGGAACCAAATCTGGTCCTTACAGTTATTTATTTGAATTCAAATACTTCAATTATTTTTATTAAAAAACAAAAAACAAAATTACTTCTTATAAAAGAAAAAAAAAAAAAAAAAAACCCTACCTCACGTAAAAAGTAAAAACAACTTATTCTTATCCTGAATTTTCTATATTTTTTTTAAAAAAAAAATTCTTTAAAACATTCCAAATTTTCCTTATCCAAATTCTATATAGTTATCACAAATCCTCATCCATCCACACTAACGTATATCATTTTTCTTTTGTTCAAATCTCAAACTTTTTTTCTTATCAATATTCTTATAACAATCAATAAATTCAAATGTTCCATTGGGTTTCAACTTCTTATAGTTCTCTAACTCATTTTTAAACATTATTCCACGTTACCTTACCTCTTTCTTTATAATAAAAAAAAAAAAAATACACGTGGTTATTTATATATCACTTTTAATCATTATAACACCAAAGCAAATAAATAAATAAATAAGCATTATTGTACTCGCAAAGCTCGTGTGATGAGTCTAGTTTCTAATATTTATTTGTAAATATGTTTATAAGCATCTAAATTCCAATCCTATTTTTAGAGAAGATATTTGTTATCAAATGATACCATGTCAACAGTATCAAAATTTAATAAATATGAGACATGTCACAAAATCTCTCATTTATTGGATTTTAATATGGATGACGTTGTATTATTTTATACAAAATATTTTTTCCCTATCTTATGGGATGTGCAACACCAACAACACAGCCTTAGTTGGAGTTTTTTTTTTTTTTTTTTTTTTTTTTTTTTTTAGAGTTTCAACCTATGGCGTTCGCTCTTAATGATAGCTCTTTATCATCAAATCAAGACACCAATCAGTTTTTGATATAAGCAGAGATTGAATCTCAAATCTCTTATAAAACTATCAGAGACTTTACCAATTGAGCTAACTGGAACCCACAGCCTTAGTTGGAGTTAATTATGGATTTTCAACAAATTAATCAAAGTTGGCCACATGTATTCTTTTCATTCAATTATTTTATCTGAAGTCATACTCTTTATTAATTTCTTCATAAGACACTTTTGTGGGATGTAGATTTTTATTTTTGAGTAAATTACACATACCACTACCACACATGTGGTATGCCTTTTAAATATGGAACTATCATGTGGTTTATTTTATAACACTTACTTCCCATGCGGTTTGCTTTTCATCTAATTTTAGTAGAATTTAATGATGCGGCAAGTGCCAACGTCACATTTAAAGAAAAAATTGAAGACATATAATTTTACCCTCACATTCATTGTTCCCTCTCCAACTTTCACATTCAATTCTTTTTTTATTTGAGAAACACACACACACTTTCACATTCAATTCTCTTTTGGGTTTGTGTATTTTTTAAGGTAGACCAATCTTTTTTCTTTAATTATTTCCTAATAGGCGTTGTTGGCACTTGTCACATCATAAATTCCGTAAAATTAGTGGAAATGTATCACAAAGCAAATCACGTAGGAGGTAAATGCCTCATAAAACAAATAGAAAGGGAAGTAAGTGATACAAAATACAACCTAGGATAGCTTCATATTTTAAAGGCATACCACAAGGATGATATATGTCATATTTTTCCTTTTATTTTTTAAAGGTTTATACCAAATTATGATCATCTAGACAAGTTAGGTAAATTCACTGTATAGTTCTTATAATTTTATCCATTTATTTTGAAATGGATATATTGAATTTTTTTTCACGTCATTAAAATCGTTCACATTATTTTAGCTATTTAATATTTCAGTAAATGTATAGTCAAATTCTTTAAAAAAAAAATACATGCATCTGTTTCAATATTTTTTTCCTACAATTTTAACATTATTGAGTGCACTTGTTATAACTGCCTTTGCATTAATTAAAAAGGAAAAAGCATTTATTTTTCTATGCTTCTCTCTCTCTCTCTCCAGTTTGTTTTCAATTTATTCAGATCATTTGGATTTTTTTTACAAATTTTTAAGGTTTTATTTTTTAAAGAGATATAGTTATATTTTTATTACTTTATTTTTCAAAACCTAATAAATCAATATAAAAACAAACTTTCCGAAGATACACATAAACATGTTTTATCCATGCAAGTATCAGCTATATGTGGAAGAGTGCCATCGCCATTCATAGTCAACGATCCACACAACTATAGTGGAGATAAAACTTTTCAGCAAAAAAAAATAGTGGAAATAAAACTAATGGAAGTGGGACCTATATATAGAAGAATATTTTGAAATGACAAACTCCAAAAGTGTCAAATATAGATCATACCTAATATAATTTACTTTTATTAATAAAATAAAACTCCCAGCACCAGCAGCGTACGTTCCAAACGGTACTTTTTAAATTGAATAAAATATCATAAAAGCAAGGCTACTTCCAAATATAATCTGTTCGGATTACTGAATATATAAAATATTTGACAAATGCCTTATAGTTGAATTGTCTCATCTCCATGCATAAAGTGCTTGAGAGTTTAGAGGGAAAAAGTTCGAGTTCTAATGTTAACAGTATGTTGTAATTATTTTTCAAAAAAAAAATATATATATATATTTATATAAAACATTTAATTCTCATTGTATTTTGTATTCTTGTTTTAGACAATTCTTTATGATTTATTAGGCCTTGGAAGTTAAGATAATCTTTAGATTTTTTTTTTTTTTTTTTGAAAAGGAAGATAATCTTTAGCTGAGATTTAAAAATGGTTTTTTTTTTAGAAGAAAATTTGGAAATGAATTGATAACGTTAATTTTATATAAATTAGAATAATTTAGATGACCTGTATTAGTAAATAATAATAACAAGGCCTTCAAAAAAAAATAATAATAATTATAACAAGGCCTGTATCAGTCAATAAAAAAAAAAAAAAACAAGTACTGTAAATTTGTAATCAAGAATATCGTATGGATTTGTGTATTTTAACATAAAATTCTAACCTATTTTTACATTTATTATTATAATGTCCATGGGACGACTTAATGAAAAATTATATATAAACTGAAGAAAATGTTTCAATGATATAATTTAAAATTGATTAAAAAAATAGATAGTAGAAATAGAAGAAGAAGAAATTACTTTAACCTACTTAATGAATATACATCATATAAGGCCAGTTTTTATCAAAAAATAGAGATCACAATATATTATAAAATAATTAAAAATAAGGAACGTAATCCTTTTTTAAATTATTGAAATTTTTATAATTGAGTTTTAATTGAAGTAGTTTTCAATTGGATTAAATCTTTGGTAATAAAGTTTCATTTATAGTAAATTATATTAATGGTGAAATTATATTGTATAATCTGTAATACTCAAATTGAGCTAAATAGTAACTAGTGCAACTACAACTACAACGTATATGACCCAACTTATATTATTTAAAAAAAAAAAAAAAAAACTGTGATAGAGTATTGAAATAATACAGTATTATTAAATAATTTTAAAAACTATAATTTTAATGGGTGTAGTATTTTATAAGACTTTCCAATTTTTTTTTTTTTTTGAGAAAAAGACTTTCCAAATTTTTAACAATAGAGTTTCATATTATTTTTAACGTGTAGTAACAAATGGAGAGGTCATCTACTTACTTACTTTTTTTTTTTTTTTTTTTTTTTTTGAGGAAAAAGACTATGCTTTGAATTTCATTGAGAAGCTAGAAAATTAGCATAAACAAAAGCATCAACTTCTGATGGAACAGTCTCCATCCAAACTAACAAAGGAAAAGATAGTCTTGTTCTTTGGGCTAAGGCATGAACCATAACATTGCCTTGCCTAACAGTGTGATAGTAAGAAAAACTCCTCAAGGAGCTAACATGAATTAGGGTCTCCCTAACAATGTGACCAAAAGATGAAAATAACATATCACCCATTTGTAAAACCTTTATAGCCATCTCTGAATCGCCTTCAAAATGAAACGATGCAATCCAATTTCTTCTGCAAATATCACGGCCCTTCTCGCTACTATCATCTCCAAGCATTTCACTGAGAGGTCATCTACTTGATGCAAACGCAAATGTGTAAAAATACTTTTTTTTTTTTTTTTGGAGAAAGTGTAAAAATACAGTTTTTATTATATAATATATGATATGATATAAATTTTGAGCATGATATAAGCTTATATATAATTAATATTATGGTGAATACTTCCTTGATAATAATTAAATGATTTTTTTTTTCCAGAAGCAAACACATGCAGACAAACATACAAAGGAGAGGGGATAATGTTTTAACACAAAGACACACCACAAACTCCAATCGAAAGTTCTGATAACTTTTAAGGGATGATGGGGCCAGTCATAAAAAATGATTGATAGTGTTTCTAAGTTCTTAAACTCACGCCAAAATAATTTTGTGTATGTTTAATTAGTTTAATCACAATCTATATGAATTTCAATTACTTTTAGTTTTTTTTTTTTTTTGGTGGAAAACGGGAGGTCGTAATAATGACTTGTTGCATGCAAGAATTGAAAATACTTTTCTTTTTCTTTTTTATATACCGAAAAAGGTAGAACGAATTGAAAATACTTTAAAAGTTTATGGTTTTAGGTTTTTTTTTTTTTTTTTTTCAACGTATAAGTGTATAACAACAGAAGAATATAATGTCTGTTTGATGCAACCCCGACATACTTTTGTATCGTTTGGCGACATTGCCAAGCGGCGTGGAAGGGGGCTTTTGCAAATCCTTTTTCCCTGGCCAACTCAAATCTGGGTGTGGCCTAATAAACAACAATAAAATAACTGCCATACCTTGCTATGTTTTGCTGATATAATTTAACAGTTTTCTCAAGCATAGGTAATCAGGGGAGAGTCTTCTTCATACTTGCTTGATTCTATAAGTATCTGATGGTTCTATTCTCTAAAATGATCTGATTATAAGTTAATAAATGGTAATATGAATAAAAATTAGCAAATTAAGGGGCTCTTCATAATCCTAATGGTCCCAAGAGTTTTTTATTTTTTATTTTAAGGATAATTCCAAGGAAATCCTAATTGGAACTAGAATAAGACAAAACTTTCATAATAATTGATGTGATATGAATTGAGCATGGCATTAACTTATATAATATTAATTATATTCTGGATATTTTGGTATCAAGAACCAATATAATAATTGATGGAGTACCAATTTTTTTTGGGATAAATTTAATCACAATTCATGTGAATTTCTATTACTTTTAGTTAATATTGACTCACTGAAGGTGTAAATTAAAAAGATTTAAAAATGTTCTGATTTTAATTTAATTTATTTAAAATTTTGAATGTATAATAACAAAAGGAGAGTGTTTTTTTTTTTTTTAAATATTTTTTTTTTTTGAGAAAGTGAGAGTGTGTCTATTTTTTTTTTTTTAGAATGTGAGAGTGTGTCTACTTGATACAACTCCAACAAATATATATATATATATATATATATATGAATCTTATTATATAATGTATGATATAACATAGATTATCGTGGCATTAGTTTTATTATAATTTTTTGTGAAAATAACTAAATGATTAGTAGTGTATCAGGTCTTATACTTTTACATTAAAGGATTTTTTTTTTTTTTTGATAGGTTTCTGTAGGTGCCCAATTTGTTACGATCCCAAGACAGTATTGTGCTCATACAAAAAAAGGCCCTCACAATATCATTTGTAGAGAGTGGGCTCCAAAGGTATGGCCCGGAGGCATAGATGATCTGCTTCCTCCTCCTTTTCTCCCCCTTTTATACTGGTGTTCCCTCCTTTTTTCTGTGTCCACGTGTTGATTTTACCCTTTTTTGGGGTTCAGACTTGTCCAGTCTACCCATACCTAGAGTGGTTGGGAGTTGCTGGAAAGGCGCATGGGCATGGGCATGGGCCTGTCAGATGCCGAATTACGTATTACTGTGTTGGCTGCCTTTTCCCTGGCCCTGGCCCTGCCCCTACACCCATTTTGTTCCTGTCTTTGGGCGTTTAGTGAAGCGCCGAGGAGTAGGTCGTCCTCGGCAATGATTCTCCTCGGCTTGGGCCGCAGACCTTAAGACAAACTGGGCCTGGGCCGGGGCTGCACTTTCTTTGGCCCCACAGTTTCAATCATGTTTTTTTTTTTTTTTTTTTTTTTTTTTTTTTTTTTTTTGGTGTGTGTTTTATAAGTTTTAATCACAATTTATGTGAATTTTTACTATTTTTAGCCAATAGTAACTCTTTAATAAAAACGATAATGATTCATTGAAGACACGAATTAAAAAACTTTTGGTAGAAATGAATTAAAAAATTTATGGTCTTAATTCATTTTTTTTTTAATTTATGATATAATTTGAAACCGCTACAAATTATAGGAAACTAATGTAATAATAAACCAAAACCTTTAATGAAGGTTAGTCGTTCAAGACAAAGAGAATGTAGTCAATTGATGCAACGACTTTCTTCTCCAAAAAAAATTAATAATAATAATTCGATTCAACAACGTTGTTTTTTTTTTTTTTTTGAGAATCATAAATAATTTTTTATAATTATGTTTTGTTAGCGAGGGCTCTTAATTAGGTAATTGTTAATAAATCATTTTAGTGAAGTTTTAACATCACTTTTATGAGGTGAGTTTCAGTTAGTTCAACCGGTAAAGTCTCTGATGGTTGTATAAGAAATTTGGGGTTCAATCTCCGTCTACACCAAAAATTGATTGGTGTTTTGATCTGATAATAAATAACTATCATTAAGAACAGACATCATAGGTTAAAACTCTTTAAAAAAAAATCACTTTTATGAAAAATAAAATTAAAAAAAAAACTGTCACAATATTAATTATTATTTTTCTATTTTTCCATAATTTTTTTTCTAAAATGGTTCACTAACAAGTAACAAATGTCCTTAAGAGATCCATTAGTATTTCTCTTAATAATTTTGCAATTGTTTTTCTATAAAAAAAGAAAAAGAAAAAAAAAAAGAAAAAAAAGTTGCATTGGTGGATCATTTTTAAATAAAAACATAAGGATACGAATCTTTAACCGATGCACTATTCTATGCACCTCTTATTTTCAATCCTGGGATCGTTGACTTCTTTAAGTTCTTTTTCTAGAATAAGCCAAAATTACAAATATTATAAGATCTTAAGTTTATTTAATCGACACTTTTCGTTTATTTTAAAATATAAAATCTACACTTTCCGTATAGCTGATAAAACCATTACTTGCTGCATTAATATAAAAAATCGTCAAATTCTTGATCCCAGAGATTTCGTCAAAAGTTGCGATTTAAATTTTTAATTTCTTTTCATAAACTAATATCATGGATCACAATCACTTTTACTTATTTTTTTTAAATATAGAAAAATGGGTAAAGGGGCTACTTGAGTTGACGTATTTCACCTAAACGTGATCATAGTAATACTCTACTTGCTTGATCCAAGCATGCATGAGTAAGGAACCTAGATGATCCATTGTGAGATTCAAACCTCACCCTCTACTAGTCCAATTACCCTGGTGGTCACAATCACTTTATGTTAATAATAATAGAAATATTATATATAATAATGAAAAATTTAGTAAAATGTTTATGAGGTTGGTTTTCACTTAAGTGTGATTATAATAATACTTTATTTATTAGGGTCGAGCCTGCGTGAGCAGAGAATCTAGATGATCTATTGTGGGATTCAAACCTTTGATTTCTACTAGACCAATTATCCGGTGGTCACAATCACTTTATGTTAATAATAATAAAAATATTATATATAATAATGAAAAATTTTGTAAAATGTTTATGATGCTGGTTGATGTGCTAATCATGAGTCAAGTAGGACAAACTTCACGATTAATTGCTTGCTAATGATGTGTCGTTGGAAGGTTGTGCACATGGTTGGTACGTCAACACCGAGTCGGTTATGGAAAAAAAAAAAAATATATATATATATATATATATATATAGGTACGTGCATGTTAATAAAATTGATGGCATATTCAGCAAAAAAAAAATAAATAAATAAATGATGGCATGTGCATTGCATAGGATTTGATATATATATTGATATGACCCTTCATGCTTTTGCTAATTTGGCTTTACATGTTTGTAAAGGTCCGTACATGTTAATTATGGACGACAACATTCATAATTTCATCATATGAATCATATATTTGTGATTTAATTGGTAAAATTAATTATAAAATTGGATATTATTAGAAAATGTTTGGATTAGAGTAAATTGCATTTAAACATGATTTTTTTTTTTTTTTTTTTAAACTTGTATATTGTAATTGCCATAGATTTATATAACTAATATATTTGGACTTTCGAAATGAGGTCTTGGAACTTTTCACATGACAATCCAATTTGAATGTAATATATAGTTTTATCTTCTCGTTTAGTGTGAGTGACTCTTTTTATATAGTTGCTGGTTATTGACCTAAATTTATGAGTGTAGTTTGATAGTTATAACTTACAAGCGTGGCGATGAAAGGGAATGAAAGAGATGGAATGATCAAAGGGAATGAGTTTTCCTTTTGGGATAGAGGGGAGAATTTGAGGAAAAGGGGGTGAGGGTTGGGTAGTCAGTTTTTCAAGCGATTTTTATAATCTTATGTTGATAGCTAAACTCACAATTTCGTTTTAAGAACATTAATATCAACCATTATTGCCAACTTCAATGGAAGTCGTCGTTGCCAAATGGCTTGACTTGACAAGGTGGATGGTGGTTGTGGGTGTACAATTTGCAATGTTGGTTCTTAGTTCGAACCTTCAAATGTCACAATATTAATCCATACTCGCTATTTGAAATTATCAGGTGCTTTATCGCTAAATGTAGTTATAAGTAAAGTCTTTATCCTCTTCATTGTTTAAGTACCTAATATATAGAATTTTTCAGTGGACTTTAAACTACTATGATTATGTCATATTAATATTTCCATGATTAGGATAGCTTGGGGACTCGAGAAACCAACCCACCGATCAACTCAACTTAGCGTAAAGAGTCACATGCGATTTTGACTAGTGGGTTAGATAGTTAACAAGTGCACAACTTTTAAAATTCGAGTTTTGGGTCAGACGTTAGGTGGAAAGAAATCTCACTCGATCAACTCACCCAATTAATAGATGATGTTGATATGGTTGTTTTCTAATTGGTTGGAAAACCAACCTATAACCATTTGTGACTACCATTTTTTCCATATATTATCTCTCAAACTAGCATCTTTCTCTATTATTTAAGTAAGTTTTATCCTTAGATGGTAAATGTACATACAAGGAGAAATTTCTTTTGTTTTCTTATTTGATTTATGCATGGCATGTGTAATTGGTGATCATTGTTAGGTTTTGTTTGATTGCTAACAAAGTGAAAATTAGTGGAGTTGGAATCCAAGTCTAAGCGTCACAAAGAAGAGAAAGTATTAGACGCCTTATGTGAAGCTAGTATGTAGGTCCCATCATAAAAGCATGAGATCGACAAGTCGGTCTCATATAAAACGCATGAGACGAGTGCATATGAAACTACTTGCATATCCTTAAATCCTATTTATCACCTTTCTTTATTTATCATTCATAATTACTATTTTCTTAATTATTAAAAAATAAACTATAAAAAATAATAATTAATAGTTTAATACACCTCCACCAACACAAAAAACTAAAGAGGAGGCTCACGTGAAAGACACGTGGCCAGTGAGACTTGTCCAGCTCACATCACATTCATCATCTTCCAAGCTATACTCTTGACTCTTTTAATCAAATCTCACACTCTCTTATGCCCAAAAGAGAACACTTCTACTACTGCTTCTCTTCTACCACCACTACCACCACCAACATCACTCCTTTTCTTCTCTCATCTCTTCTTCTCCCAATCACAATGCCATAACCAATCAACCCATTTCAACCCACACCGCCATCTCCTCTTCTCTACCCACACAACCATGGGTGCTTGCACTTCCAAGCCACAAAAACCCAACCCCTACGCTTCCAGAGACGACCCAAATGACCAAGCCACCCCTGCCCATCTCCCAAAATCCCCACCACCGCCGCCGCCCCACAACGACGCCGGAGCCAAGAAATCTCCCTTCTTTCCCTTCTTCAGCCCGAGCCCAAGCCCGGCCCACTACTTCAAAAAGTCCCCGGCCCATACTAAGCCCAACAGCGCCACCTCCACGCCCTTACGTTTCTTCAAGCGGCCGTTTCCGCCGCCGTCTCCGGCGAAACACATAAGGGCGGTGCTGTTGAGGAGACAAGGGAAGAAGGCGGTGAAGTCGTCGTCGGCGGCGGCGGCGGCGATTCCGGAAGATGAGGAAGAGGAAGAGGTGGTGTTGGATAAAAGGTTTGGGTTTTCGAAAGAGTTCACGTCTAGATTGGAAGTTGGAGTAGAAGTGGGACGAGGGCATTTTGGGTATACTTGCTCGGCTACTTTCAAGAAGGGTGAGCACAAGGGTCAGCAAGTTGCTGTCAAAGTCATTCCTAAATCCAAGGTTTAACTCTCATTATCATTTTATTTTATTTTTAAGTTAAAACTCTCCATTTAAACCCACGACTTCAAATCCCATTGTCGGATTCGAACGGTGGACATTTTGAAAAAATCAAGAGGTCTGTGAGCTGTCCACAGTTTATTTTTTGATAGATAGGATTGAACCCATTAGTTGGATTTGAACTCAGAATACTTTAGAGCTAACTAGAAACCACTAAAGTTAAAAGCTTATTGGATTGCTTGCAAGTTGGGTTCTTTGGTACTTATCAAAAAAAAAAAAAAAAGTTGGGTTCTTTGGTGTTTTTTTTTTTTTTTTTTTTTCCTCTTTTGCTTGTCTTTCTTGGTGGCTGAAATGTTCTTGTTTCTTGCGTGTTATTGGGTTTTTTTTTTTTTTTTTTTTTTTTCTCTATATATATATATATATATATTTGGGAGTGCGTGTGTTAATTCCAATTGTCTTAGGACTTTTGTGGTTTGAATGTGGTATGAGGATTGAGGCTGATGTTAGGGGAACCCGCGTTATTTTCAAAGAATTTACCTTTTTGGGGGAAAAAATGGTTTCTAGATAAAGAATATTAGGTATGATTATACTCGTGTTTGTGTAGGACTCCATTCAATTTGAACTTTGAGTATGAGACGCATAAAGTGACCATCTTGTTTGTTTATTGGTTCTCTTTTTGGTCAATGATAGAAATTGATCAATTGGCCCACCACACCACCCTTGAGTGGTTTGTTACTATGCTTAGCGGCCTTGATTGGGATATTGGAATATTTTATTTCTGGACTACATTTCGTCATGAAAAGTACTCTTTTTGAATGACCAAACTTTATGTTTGGTAGCAAATGCAAATTGCATACAGGATAAACAGGAATAAAACTATAGTTTATTTATCTATTAATGTATATTTTTAAGTGACCTCCTTGTGTAGCATTTGTCTACGTCTGTCGCCTAAGATGTGACCTTTCCTACTAAGGATCAGAATGGCAGGCAGTCCAATGGTTGCTGGTGGACGTAATCATTGAAAAGGGTCATAGTCCTTAAATGGTGTCTTAGGAAGGGCCTACAATTAAGCTAAATTATGTATACAATCAATCAACTAATGCCCACCACCAGCCCATGCTTACAGCAACCATAAACAGCCCAAAGCTCATGTTTGGTTCACACTGAATTAGGCTCATAATATTCTGCTAGCAAATGGGCCCCACTGTGGTGCCTTGAACCTCATCAAAAAGGAGAGAAAGTGAGAAACATTGTATAAACTCTAAATTGTGTGTGATCTGATTGGTATGAAGCATGAGGTGTTTACAAATAAGTAGAAATACTATTATTTGAGCACGATGACTTAACTAATTATATGTTATACATTATAATTTTCTACTTTTTGATTGATTATAATACTGAATGTGAAAAAGTTAAAAACCACCCATGCAAACTTAATGCGTGCACAAGTGACAGTAATCACGATTTCAGTACAAGGAAATATGGAAATTTTACAAATGATTGTCTATCCAAATGCCTGCAACAAATAGTATCGGAGAAAGATCAACTTCAACCTAACAGCTTCACTTTCTACGTCATATAAAGTTCTCATATTTCTATCCCAAATGCGCAGCAGATAGAATGTGGGACTTTCTGCTATGCATTGAAATAGCTCTTGTTTCCAGGAAAACCACATCAGCCAAAGAGCATAACACTGGAACACGGCAATGATAATGGATTTTAAACAGAGAAAAGTTTAAACGTGCAATTTCAATGCTACATAATAATGCAAATAGATGATTGAATTGACCTTTTTCCCCGCCTGCCGGGGGGTGGGGAGGGTCTGTTATAAGCTATAAGTTGAGTCAGAGATGGCAGTTGGAAGTTTATTTTAATTAGAAGACTGAAGGTATTATGAAGTTGCATTAGATAAATGTAGCTTATATACAAGATTAGTGGTGTAAATAGAGCTAGTAAAGAAACTTCCGGCTGGTATAAATGTAGCTAATTAATAAGGAGCTCAGCCAGGAATAGGGTATTTTCTCTGGTAGTAGAGAGTCAAGTCATTGTGGTTAAGATGACAGGGTTGGACTTTGATGCAATCCTTCTGGCTCTCCCATTGAACACACAGTTTAACTCTTCTCATGAAATGTGCCAATGAGCTCTAGGTCAATTGGCACCTCCTGCCCTTGTATAAGCTAGGTTGAAGGTGAGGTTGTGGGTTCAAGTTGAAACTAGGTTGAAGCTAGGCTGAATTTATTGGTATTGCTAGTACCTCAATTTAAGAGTGCTGAACTATATAAAATGAGAGCAAAAGAAGTGGTGCATGATCTTGTTGGCTGAAAGTGAAGTCCAAGTTGAAATCTAGTAGCATCTGATGGAGTACTAAATTATAAATGACTTTTAAGGTCCTGCTTCTTGAAAAGATTAAAAGGGGATAGGTGTGATGCGTTTGAAGTATTAGAGAAGGAAGTGGAAGCCATGTATTGCTATGTTATTATGTATCTTGTAGGATTGGCTATTAACTTTTTCCATTTTTTAAAGATTGTGGATAAGTAAAGGATTGCTTTTATCCTCTTGGCCTGCTCTGTTCCTTTACATCTTGGCTAGGTTGCAAACATTTTGTTTAGATTTTGTTTATTTATCTTTTAAAATTTTATATATTACTAAATCTTTGGAAATTTTGAAGCTTGTGGATAACTGGATATTCAATATAATTACCAAATTTTACATTGCTTCTTTATGGATTGTTCATTAGTTTTTTTCTCATGGTGTTCTCATCTTTGTTGCCAGATGACAACAGCGATTGCAATTGAGGATGTGAGAAGGGAGGTGAAAATATTGCGAGCCTTGACAGGACATTACAATCTAGTAAAATTCTACGATGCTTTTGAAGACCATGAAAACGTCTACATAGTAATGGAGTAAGCTTGGAACACACACTGCTTTCTATCATTGGATCTTGCTTTTCTGCTGCATATATAACAACTGATTGATGTGAATAATGAATTCATATTTCCTGGATGGTTCATGCGAGCTATTAATAACGTTATTTATTTTCCAATATTCTTGTGCCTCTATTAAATGCAAGCATACAGTCTCTGTAGGTTTGATTGGCTAAATATAAAATTTTAACATGAAATCTCTTTAATGATTGCTCACTATATGTAGCTCAGCTCTGACCTTATGGAATTTATTTATTATTGTGAACATTTCAGGTTATGTGAAGGAGGGGAGCTTCTAGACAAAATACTTTCAAGGTAGTTATTTATTTATTTTTCATAGATTTTTTCTTTGGGGCTTTCAGATGTGCATTATTGTTGCCATCTAGATGTTCCCTTGCTCTTTTTATAATTTTAAAAAAAAAAAAATTGTAGGGGCGGGAAATTCTCAGAAGATGATGCAAAGGCTGTCATGGTACAGATACTGAATGTGGTTGCATTTTGTCATCTTCAGGGTGTGGTGCATCGAGATCTTAAACCAGAGGTGAAACGCTTATCATGTTTTCCTTTCCATACAATTATATCATGATATGTCCACTAGAAGGTTGAGTTTCTTAATAATAGCTAAGTGTAGGAATTGCATGTGTGGATGGAGTTACTGATTTGAGAGTTTCCTAGACTTAAAATTGGCTTGTTGGGTTGTTTGAATATTTCTTGTGGTGGACCTGGTGATTCCACTCTCAATCATTGTACTATTTGGTTTGAGAATAGCTAAGTTAGGATTGGTTATAGGATTGGTTATAACTGCAACACCTTTTTTCCCAAAAGACTAAATTTCATACTGCATGTTTGCCATTCCCAAACAAAGAGACTGGTAAGTTATGTTCAGCTGTCTGGGTTTTTGACTGTCAAAAATCCCTTAAATGAGTTTGACCACTCAAATTGTGCTACTTATTCTGCAACTTTTCTTCAAAGTAATTGCCTGATGTCATGCCTCATGATTCTTTATTACCATTGCAATCAAATTCTAGCCAAAATGTTTAAAAAAAATTGGATCTTCTAGAGGAAACGTCTGTCCGCTTGCCCGTCAAACTTATTAAAAAAAAAAAAATCTGTTTTACTTGAATGGTTCAGACATTTTGGCAGATTTTGCTGCATGTGTGTTTTCTCTAATGTAATAGAAGTTGGCATTGAGACTGCAGAAAATTGGTAGAATTTTAACTCCAACATGTTTATCTGAGATCTATACCTGAGACTGCATTTTTTTTTTTTTTTTACTTATGAATTTTTTTTCGGTATTGTAGGAAAGGGAAACAAGTAAATAAATTTTAAATTAGTATCATGACTAGCTTGTACTGTGACAAATGAGGAAGAATGGAAAAGAAAATGATGTCCTTGTCAGATTCAAATTATATTTTATGCAAAAAGTTGGGTTTGTGTAGCATTTCAAACCATCCAAAAATGTACAATTTCTTCTGCTAATTTGCAGTCACAGACAGCTTGGAGATTTTTCTGTATGCTTATTATCAAGGCTATAAAGAACTTCTGGTGGAGATTTTAATTTCTCCTCCATTGCTCCAAGTGCTGTTTTATGTCATTTTTGCAGTTGAGTCAGTTATCATCTTAAATTTTGCCAGCCTGACGGTCTTGCTGGTCTGTTTTAACTTGCTCTTATATGCTTGTTTGTATATTTGTTTTTTTCTTTCTTCCTGAAATTTCATTTAGTTATAAATTGAAAATAAAAACAAAAAACCATGCATGTGTTTAATCTCCATTTTTATCTGATTTGCATTATTTTGCTGCTGAAAAAGGATGTGATGAAATGTGCCTGGCCATATAACATGAATTACAAATCCTTTTTTATTTTTAAATGGTAGATAATTGGTAAGCAGATCTGGGGTAATAAATTTAGGTAATTTTTGTAGTCTATGTTGTAATCTAAACATAGCTTTTTCCTGGATCAGAACTTCTTGTATACTTCTAAGGATGAGAACTCCAAGTTGAAAGCCATAGACTTTGGCTTATCGGATTTTGTCAAGCCAGGTTTGTCCTCTTAAACCAGATCCATACGAGTCCATAATTGCTATCAGTATGTCCTGCCTTGAGAATTTGGATGCAGTTTTAATGCTTATGGTGGGTTACAGATGATAGGCTTAATGACATCGTGGGAAGTGCATATTACGTCGCCCCTGAAGTTCTACATAGATCTTACAGTACAGAGGCTGATGTATGGAGTGTAGGAGTAATAGCTTATATTCTATTATGTGGTAGTCGCCCATTTTGGGCTAGGACTGAATCTGGAATTTTTCGGGCAGTCTTGAAAGCTGATCCTAGTTTTGATGAAGCACCTTGGCCTTCTTTATCTTCAGAAGCAAAGGACTTTGTCAAGCGTCTACTAAATAAGGACCCACGAAAACGAATGTCAGCTGCTCAGGCACTAAGTGAGTTGTCATTTCCTCTAAGATTCGTTTATTTTGTTTTGTTTTTCCTTTGGTCTTATCTTCTAAGATTATTAGTTTTTAACCTTCTAATATCATCCTCCAGACCTTAATCTTTCTCTATTTCTTTTCTTTTCCATCTTTGGGTGCAGGTCATCCTTGGATCCGAAATTATAATGATGTAAAAGTACCTCTCGATATTTTAACATTTAGACTCATGAGGACTTATATGCGATCATCATCGCTGCGTAAGGCTGCTTTGAGGGTGTGTATATGTTTCTACTGATGGAAAAATTAAAATATTACTTTCTTGAGGTCATTCCCATATGGGAATGAAAGTACTTCATCCTTAAATTTCTGGCCTTTTGAATAAGTTGATTGAGCAGTCGTTTCTCTTTATTAATCAGTGGAGTTATTATTTCTACAAGTCCTACAAGTCTAGAATCTAAAATTTTGGTTTCCTCTACAAATCTTATCTTCATCTCTTGAAGGAGAGGGTATCTCATGAAACCATCTTATAAGATACTTTTCCCTCTCGAAGAGTCACAACTTATCACATAATGATGAATTTGGTTAAAATATTGAATATTTCCATTTTGACTGAGGAAAGATGCTATCTCCTTTTTACTTGAATTTCACAAAGAATTACGTTAAAGGGTTTGCTCTGGACCACTACCACTACCAAAGTGAAGAGATTAATGAGAAAATCAAGAGTTACCTCTCTGTTTATAAATGTATTTATGTATGTCTGCATGTATTCTTTTTTCTTCCATAATTTTCAAACTTAGTGTAACTCTTTATGGTTTTCTAGAGTTTTGAGACCATGCCCTTTCTCAATACCTTAGAGCATGTTTCATATTTAATTTGTTGAATTTTTCTTGCGTATAAATTAACAAACTATTTAACATGTTATCTGTGTCCTCTGGCAGGCGCTGTCTAAAACGTTGACTGTAGATGAACTTTTTTATCTGAAGGAGCAGTTTGCTCAATTGGAGCCAAACAAAAATAACACCATAACCTTAGAGAATATTAGAATGGTCAGTCTCTTTCTCTCTCTCTCTCTCTATGAGACTGCATAACCAGATACTTGAAGTGTTTCTCATTCAGTTCTTCTGGACAGGCCTTGATGAAAAATGCAACAGATGCAATGAAGGAGTCTCGCATCCCTGATTTTCTTTCATCGGTAATAATCAGTTGCTACTTGTTTGCGTCTCTATGAATTTATATGGTTATAGGTAGCTTATATGAGTTCCTAATTGCCATGCCATGACAGCTTAATGCACTTCAATACAGAAGAATGGATTTTGAAGAATTTTGTGCAGCTACATTAAGTGTGCATCAGCTGGAGGCACTTGATCGCTGGGAGCAACATGCCCGCTGTGCATATGAACTTTTCGAGAAGGATGGGAACAGGGCTATTGTTATTGAAGAACTTGCATCAGTAAGTTGAAATTTTCTTCAGTATATAATGTCGTGGCAATGTTAGTTATGGGAACAGGGCTATTGTCATTGAGGAACTTGCATCAGTAAGTTGAAATTTCTGCAGTTAAGAATTAAATTTGTCATTGAGGAACTTGCATCAGTAAGTTGAAATTTCGGCAGTTAAGAATTAAATGAAAGTTCAATTAACAAAGATTATTCAGAATGCTTAGAAGTTAGAACTGAAGTTTATTAATCCTTTAAATTCAAATGCTACATATTTAAAATTTTGCATAGATGATCCATCCGCATTTTCTAAAATTGCCAGTGTACATATCCATTGTTGGAGACAACTAACCTCTTATAGCTACAACGGTTAATTATAAAAAGATTGACAGCCCATCAAGAGTATTGAACAATGATTTGCTTACTTTCTTATTGTTCGCTATGACTGAAAAACTTTAAGCTCAAAATTTTGGATGTAACCATGTTACTATGACCATTGTTTCAGGAGCTTGGCCTTGGCCCCTCTATTCCAGTTCATGCTGTTCTTAATGATTGGATAAGGCACACTGATGGGAAGTTAAGCTTTCTCGGCTTTGTGAAATTATTACATGGTGTATCTAGCCGAATCCTGACAAAGACACAGTGAAGTCATACCACATAAGCTCTTATGAAGGACCGTTTTTCTCTATGCTTTTCTATCAAACAAATGCATGAAAATCAACACTTACCACAACTATTGATTGATTCTCGAAAGTCAAGATTTCTGTCAAGTGTGGTTCTAGACAACCCTCATCCACTCAGACTAGGGGCGTTCACTCGTGCCAATTCTTTGAGAGGAGTCAACCTGTGTAGAAACTGCAGGTGCTGTTATTTGTTAATTCTAAAGCCATGGGAGTTAATATTGGTATTCCGGTGTAAAGTTGTAGTTAGTTTGCCTATAAAAGAGGCTACAATATGGTCTTATAATTTCACATTGATGATTTGTACATGCTCCATTTGTCAAATCTCAGTCTTGCTACGTGATTTACCTTTCAAACAGAATACTCCGCGTTTTATTAAGTGCAAAATATATAGAACCTTTTCCATATAATTGGTATCACATTCCAATCAAATCCAATCCACACAGTTTTGAAATCACAGTTTGTCCTAAATTTGACTGTACGGCAAGACCCTCTCATCTTACTACTTATTAAGGCACTTACATACAAAGTCATGACTTCAACATGTCCATAACAGCTTACTACATTTCTCACAACTTTCCAACAATTTAGCCATCTTCGAAGTTAAAAATTGTTGGTATAAGTTTCATTGAAAATTTGATGTATCACTTCTATAGGCAGAAACAGAAAATTTAGAACATAATTGTCGATTTAAGTTTCATTGGAAATTTGATGTATAACTTTCTTAGGCAGAAAACAAAAAGAATTTAGAACATAATAGGACATCTGTCTCGTCATTGTAAGTATGCAAACCATTTGCACAGTTGATGGCAAATGTGCATGTCAGTATATTGTAAACAAAGAGTTAGGAATTTCGACTTCAGAACCAAATAGAGGGCATCGAGACTACCTGCAACCAAATCATTCACTAGGTTGATTCACTCTAATTTTTTTTTTAAATGCAGCTTATGTAGTAGAAGAAACAACGGAAGCAAATTTTGTATAGACAACAATTTGTTGTTGGATGGAGATTGAATTTTAGCTTACCACCTATGATTTTTTGTTAAAAATATTGTAAACATAGCATTACTCTATTTTTAAAGATCCCTTTTGTAGTGGTCCTTTCCCAACAACCTTAAGCTAGTTGAGCCTAAACCTCCATTTAATTTGTATTCTAAATTGGGTTTAGCCTACAATGAGAAATTTCAATAGTAAATTTGGCAATTGATGGTGTTTAGATGGTATTTTGGTAATGACTTACCTGGAAACCTAGCTAGCCAAGGAGACTATTAGATAGCCGAGTTTCCTTTCTTGAAGTCCGAGCTGGACTTCCTTACCCCTAAGATTGTGTTCTCACCTTACTCTTTACTCTTGTGTTTCTCTCCCTTGAATTGAGTTCCAACCTCTTGCTCCTCTCCCTTGGTTCGTTTTTATAGGCTTGCAATTAGTGGGTTTGTCATGATTACAGAATCTTTGGCACTTACATGGGTCCCTCCACTTATGGGACTTGGGTGGTTTCTTGAGTCTGGGCTACTGTTTTAGTGTGTCTAATCATGTATCAGTGATCAAGTTCACAGTTATGCCATTGAAATGATTTTCTAGTAACTTGTACCTGACGCTGAATCTTGTGTTTGGCGATTGGATTTTCCCAAGGCATTACCATCCCTCTTCGAGGATAGTGGGCCTTGTTTCGGGCTTATTTTGCTAGGGACATGTGGATCTATGTTTCAGCTCAACCCATTAAACTTGGGTCGGACCTAACTTTAATGGCCTCGAGCTTGGGCCCAATATGGGTTGGGTCTTATTCAGCTCCGGGCTTGGGTCCAGCATAGGCTGAGCTCTTACCCACTTACACCTATCATTTCTAAACATGTACTACTAGAATTTTGTAAAGAGTAGTTCAACAGAGATGTTGAAGGTCTAGATTCTCATCTCCCAATTATCGAATTTTTTAAATTATTTTAAAAAACAAGTATAATTTTCAATAGGAATATCGGAGACATATGATTTTACATTATGTATGTAATAATTGGTATTGTTATTTTCTATTTACTAATTTTATTCCATTTTGAGTATTTGAAAAAGAAACCAAATGTTCTTACCTAAAAAGAGAAGTTAAAACCAAAAAAAAAAAAAATTTGTCGTCCTTGAGCAGCTGAGGCTTTGCTTTGCATGTTCATGTCAGTGAGTGTATGTATGTCTGATAAACCTTAGCTAACTTCTCCAATTCCCGAAATGCCCTTCCTAAAACCTCCGATTCACCGTTCACTCTCTTCCCTCTGCTCCTCCTCCGACACACTCCTCGCCGACAAAGCAATCGTGTACCTCAGACGCCACCCTCACCACGACCTCCAAAGTCTCTCTTCCAATTTTACCCCTGAAGCTGCTTCCTATTTACTCCTCAAGTCCCAGTTCGATCAAACCCTAACCCTAAAATTCCTCAGCTGGGCCAAACCCCACAAATTCTTCACCTTTCAATGCAAGTGCCTCACTCTCCACATTCTCACTCGCTTCAAGCTCTACAAGTCCGCCCAGTCTCTTGCCGAGGACGTGGCACTCAGTACCTCACACGATGACCACAAGGGCAGTTTGGTCTTTCAATGCCTCAAGGACTCGTACCATTCTTGCAATTCAAGCTCTGCGGTTTTTGACTTGGTGGTAAAGTCTTATTCCCACTTGAGTTTCATTGATAAGGCTTTGAACATTGTTAATTTAGCGAAATCTCAGGGTTTTATGCCTGGTGTGTTGTCCTATAATGCGATTCTTGACGCGGTTATAAGGTCGAAAGGGTCGGTTAAGTTTGCACAGCAGGTGTTTGATGAAATGACTGAGAGTGGGGTTTCGCCGAATGTGTATACTTTTAATATTTTGATTCGGGGTTTTTATGTGGCGGGGAATTTGGAAATGGGTTTGAGGTTTTTCGGTGAAATGGAGAAGAGAGGGTGTTTGCCGAATGTGGTTACCCATAATACGTTGATTGATGCGTATTGTAAGTTGGGGAGGGTTGATGAGGCGTTTGGGTTGTTGAGGTCGATGGCATTGAAGGGTTTGGAGCCGAATTTGATTTCGTATAATGTGGTGATCAATGGGTTGTGTCGCGAGGGGAGGATGAAGGAGACGTGTCAGGTTCTTGAGGAGATGAGTAAAAAGGGTTATGTTCCTGATGAGGTGACCTACAATACACTTGTCAATGGATATTGTAAGGAAGGAAATTTTCACCAAGCACTTGTTTTACATTCGGAAATGATGAGTAATGGATTGTCACCAAATGTTGTTACATATACTGCGTTGATTAATAGTATGTGCAAGGCTAAGAATTTAAATCGTGCAATGGAGTTCTTTGATCAGATGCGTGTTAGAGGACTTGTACCAAATGGGAGGACTTATACAACGTTGATTGATGGGTTCTGCCAAGAGGGAATCTTGAATGAAGCCTACCGGCTTCTAAATGAAATGACTCAGAGAGGATTCTCACCTTCAATTGTGACTTACAATGCTCTTATTAATGGACACTGCATTTTGGGGAGGGTAGAAGAGGCCATAGGAGTTATACGAGATATGATGGAGAAAGGTTTGGCTCCAGATGTGGTGAGTTATAGTACTATTATTTCTGGGTTTTGTCGAAATGGGGAAGTAGAGAAGGCATTTCAAATGAAGCTGGTGATGGTTGAGAAAGGTGTTTTGCCTGATGCTGTTACCTTCTCAACACTTATTCATGGTCTCTGCCTGCAAAGAAGACTAATTGAAGCTTGTGATCTCTACCAAGAGATGCTGAACGTGGGCCTGCGCCCTGATGAATTTACTTACACAACTTTGATAAATGCCTATTGTGTAGAAGGGGACTTAAATAAGGCACTTCAGTTGCATGATGAGATGGTACACAAGGGCTTTCTACCTGATGCTGTTACCTACAGTGTGCTTATTAATGGACTTAACAAGCAGGCTCGGACAAGGGAAGCAAAAAGGCTTCTTCTCAAGTTGTTCTATGAGGAGTCTGTCCCAAATGATGTCACATACAATACTCTAATAGAAAACTGTAGTGATAATGAATTTAAGAGCGTGGTAGCTCTTGTAAAAGGATTTTGTATGAAGGGTTTGATGGGTGAAGCAGATCAAGTTTTTCAGTCAATGCTTCAGAGGAAACACAGGCCTGATGAAGCAGTTTATAATGTTATTATACATGGGCATTGTAGAGGTGGAAATGTTCAGAGGGCGTATAATCTGTACAAGGAAATGTTGAATTCTGGTTTTGTTCCTCATACTGTGACTGTTATTGCTCTGTTTAAAGCACTTTTCAAGGAAGGTATGAATGAGGAGTTGAGTCAGGTCATAAGGAACATATTGAAAAGTTGTAGGCTCACTGATGCTGAACTTGCAAAAGTACTTGTTGAAATTAACCATAAAGAAGGGAACATGGATGCAGTATTTAATGTACTCACTGAGATGGCTAAGGATGGCCTCCTACCAAATAGTGGGAGAACTGCTTATGCTGGGGGATAAAATGTTTGATGGAATTTTCAATAAGCCACACAAGATGACTGAACACATTTTTAATGTTCAATAGAGGAAATGATGCCCTGTGAGAAGGGTGAGGAGTGATTTAACTCAAGTTGAAGATATTAATGAGAAAATCAAGAGTTACCCCTCTGTTTATAAATGTATTTATGTATGTATGCATGTATACTTTTTCTTCCATAATTTGCAAACTTAAGAGTAACTTTTTACCTCTCCAATAAGACAGGACACATCAATTTTTTTCAAATAAAAGAGTAACCACCAACACACGTACTTATAATCCCATTAAAAACTCACTCACCCAAATATTTAATAAAAAAAACTAAAATCTGCAATCGTTTGAAAAATGTCGACGAAGTCACGAAGCTGCTGGAGTTGCCGCCTTTATTTGGGACGGCCAAAAAATATGCTACATATACGGTTCATTGAACAAGTTTTTCAGCCTGAAAGATTAGATTGTCTTGGGAAGCTTAACATGGAGGAAGGTTGGGTCAAACCCTCGTTGAAATTGATAAAAGAAGGCAAAATAGATGGCCAAGTGAACGTAGCCCAAACAATTGGGCTATTGGGACGCAACCCAGAAAGCATTGAGCCAATGATCCACATGGGTGTGTGTTCGATGTTTTAAAAAATCCAAAGATTCCATTGAAGTGCAGATTGTGGTGGCTTGGGCAAATGAACAAATGAGTCTTTGTTAAACTTGATGTGTTTGAAAATCATGATTGCTTTGCCACTTGTGTTGATGAAATCACTTGATCAAGATTGGCTTGCACGAGAGACTTGAAGCTAGGTTGAGAATGATTGGTTCTTGGCAGCTTTCCAAGGTGTATTGGTTCTAAAGAAATTTTAGTTTAGAGTTATAATATATTGAAATAGATAATAATTGTGCGTATTACGGTTTAATATTTTATGTATATGTATATACACGCTCTTATTGAGTTATATCAGCAACCATATCATTTACTCATTTTCAACGTTTTCTCTCATTTTTAAATTTTTTGTTCATTTTAATTTACCAACTTATTATTATACTTTCTCAAACTTTCCCCCTCCCTTTTACCCTCTCATCTCCCTACTATTATCTACCTTAATATCACTTTTCCTCAATTCCTTTATCTTCTTTTATTTTTTATCTTTCTTATTCCCCTCATTTTATTATAAATTTACAATTTTCTATCACATTCTATACATAAATAAAACCAATTGAATCATAGCAAAAGTCGTGAGAATTACACCAATTGAACCTATTTAACCACTTTTAACAGAGTTGAAACCAACTCTACCTACTCCAACCGATATAATCAACTTAATAACAACCATAATTAATAAGGTCTAATACATATATACATACATACATACATACATATATATATATATATATATATATATATATAACATATGACCAGTAGTGGAGCCAGAAATTTTTCCTAGGAGGCCAAGTTAAATATAACCATATTCTTAAGTAAAAAGAAAAAAAAAAATTATATAAGTAAACTTTAACTCACTAAGGTTGTGTCATAGGATTGTTCATGGTACTAAAATTATTTATGATTGATCTTGAACTAATTTTTTTAATCTTTATTTATTTTATTTTTGTATATACCATTAAACAATCACTCAAATACTCATTCCAATATCACATTCAAAGAAAGAAATATTCCTTAATTTTCATATCTTTGAGTTAGAATAGGGGTTCAACATCAGTATTCTAATTCTAGATAGAGAATTGTGTAGTATTCTCCAAATCTTAAACATTTTTTCTCTTAAAATATGTATCAAATGTAGATTGGTTTCTCATTAAATTACCTATATATATATATTAAAACCTGAATATTAAATTTTAAATACTAATTATATAGTCACTTTTTTCACTTAAAAAATGTAAAATATTATTTATGCTAAAAAAATAAAAGAAACAACCTATGTAGAATTGTTTTTATATTAATGATTTAATGGTCTATAACTATAACTACACATTCTACAAACAATATTATTTATAGAGGATCAAACATAAATATATAAACAAATGTATAACAAATAGCAATAACATTAATATGGTAAAATAAGTAAACAGATAAGTTAGTAACCTCTGTTGAAAAGTAAAATATAATATAAAAATAGTAGGAAAAGGTGCCAGCAACAAGCCACTAAACTGGTACTGTATGTGTATGGTGTCATCTACAAGCTAAATAAACACTTCTTTTATTAAAAGATATACTTTTTAGTATTTTTCATCCAAACAGATAGAGATCTCGGCAAAAGATAAAACTGAACACAAAGAAACAGAAATATACAACATTACCACTGGTCTACTGGCCACTAATCTGGAGGCTAGGGCGTAGCAGATGACAAGAACCAAAGAAAACTGTTGAGTTCGTTGCAGTGCTGAGACAGCAGTGGCGACAGCAGTAAGGAATTTTTTGTTTATTCATATTTATTTTAAGTAAATAACCTATATATGTCAAAGATTTTTATTTTTGGTATTTGGAGGAGCTAATGGGCTAAGGAATGGACTGGATTTTTTAAAAATCTTTTTTTGGGTTTTTCTTAATGAATCTTAAGATACGTGAGAGACAAGTGAGTTTTAATTGGGTAATGAACCCAATTTTTTTTTTTTTTTTTTTTTTTTCAAAAAACTTATATATAATTTTTCAATTTATTAAGGCAATAAAAAATTTAGGGGGGGCCAAGGCCTTCCTTGTCTCAACGTGGCTCCGCCACTGCATATGACATTCATACTAAGCAAGTGATTGCCCATGTTGTGGCCTGCTTAACTCGGTTAGGCCACTGGTGGCATTGATGTCATCTCTATTCTTGACTATGAATCAAATCGGCATGGAAGGTTCTCAGTCGATGGTAGCTTTTTCAGCGGCCCTTTCTTCCAGCTGTTTCCATCAACATCTTAATTTGATAGCTTTCTTCCTCTGGTGTTTCTTCAGTTAAGTCTTTAGAAAATGTTACAGTAATTGTCTTGTTTTTAATATTCAATTATTCAAATTATATTGATCGAATAAATTTTTAGAAACTACTACTCAAAAAAAAAAAAAAAAAAAAATTTAGAAACTCATGTGCTCGTATATGCATTAGTCTCTATTCTTTTATTTGAAATATATATATATATATATATATATATATATATATTCTTATGTGGCACAATTTTATTGTAGAGCATAAATAAAGCATTTACGCTGAATTTTTATTGAATTTAATCTCCAAACATGATCAATCTTTCCAATTGCATAACATTCAAAAGCTTTTCTATATGAAGTCAATATTACATCAAAGCATCGCATCAATGCAAGACTATCAGACTATCACCATATAGAAGTACACTTATTCACTCTCATCTCATAGATTTATTTAGCACTCATTGCTTATCTTAAGGAAATAATCTAAAAACAAATCTTGCTCCCAACAACTTTAGAAAGTAAATATGGGGGAAAAAACCCTAGCTAGGTAGTAGGTAGCACGTAGCAATAAAACATCCTTAGCTCCTTCGTCATCAATGCCATTGGCGAAACAGTGGCATGACAAAGAACTTCATCTGCCCAGCCTTGCAATGATAGCCATTACGCTCACCACAAGCAAAATAGTGGGGTTGCCACTTTTTCAGCACAAATTCAAATCCCTCGCCCCCTCCTTGTGTTGTATTGGCCACCATTGTTGCCCTTCTTAAATCGCACGTTAAGAAGCTCCAGAGGTTTGGTAGCAAGTATACACTGTGAGGAATTGTGGAGTCGTTTGTTGGTGGATCATACTTGAACACTGCAACAACCACATTGCATCATATAAAAAAAAAAAAAAAAAAACAGAAGTTATAGCATATGATATGGGGAGCCACCACATTTGAATTTTACCCCTTAAAGTTTTAGGATGGGTAAAATTTAACTTTTCTAAATAAATATAAATAAAAAATAAAAAATAAAAAAGTCTAAGGTGCAAAACACATTCTTGAAGTTTGGAGGGTTTTAAATTTTATACTCTAAAGTTTCAGAATTTTAATTTTACCCTCTGAAATTATATTCTGTTTGCATCAACAATCCATGTGTCCATATTTCCATTTGCCACTTGTGTTTGTTTGTATAATAAAATAATGCCATGTGGCATAATGAAAATGACATGACATTATAAAAATGATGTAAAGTAATTTTATTGAAATAATTAAACACATAAAACAAGCTTATGTGGTATTTAACGGAATATAGATAGAAAGATTGCTAATACAAACAGAAAATAAATTTAGAAGGTAAAATCTAAATTCTGAAATTTTAGGGTATAAAATTCAAAACCCTCCAAACTTTAGGGATGTGTTTTGCACCTAGCCCTTTTTTTTCTTCCCTTTATCTAGAAAAGTTAAATTTTACACACCTACTATTAGGAAAAGTACAAACAATCATAGTGAACTTGTTCATGTAAACCAACACATTATTAACACGAGTATTTTTCTTTCTGAAAAACTCACAACTCATACATGAATATTTATTAGTATTTCTTAATTGATGTCTTTAGGACACTTGTTAAAAGAACATAAGTTGATGATAAAACCTATTTGGCACTTTGACAAACAATAGTAATAAACAAGGAATGGCAACTCACCTAGAGTATCATTTAGGTAAAAGGGGCCATTTTTAAGAGCCCAATCGGTGTAGTTAAAGTTTAATTGCCAATTCTCTGAGCCACCTACAACGATCTTTCTGGGTCCTGGTATATCATTTTGGCTTTGGGGAGGGCCTCCTTTGAAAGGCCAATTGGTATAGTTAAAGCCAAAATGCCAATCTTTGTTGGCCATACTAACAGCCAACATGGAAGCAGTTAGCATCAAGATGAGGCTCAATGAAAAAGTGGAACTACCCATATCTTCTACTAGAGTGCTAGCTGCAACTCAAGGGGTGAAATTATTGGGTGATACTATAAAGGAGATGGTGTAAAAATAGATGTTGGCATTGACAAGATGATGAGTTCATTGGAATTTATAGCCATAGAAGGAAGACTAGAGAGGAAGGTAGTGAGCACTTACCCCAAAGAAGGAAGGGAGAGTAGTGAGAAAGGGACTGTGCAAAATGGCCAAATTGACATTTTTCAAGATTGGGTCGGTTAAATATTCTAAACATAGAGCTAAGCTCTTTTATGAGAAATTATTAGATCTTCAGGATGAAGTTCGACCTAATAATTTCTCCTATTTAGAGAATAATTTTGAATGATTCTAGATATGAAGTTTGGTTGAGGAAGACCTTTGGGATTCTTTACCTCCTTTTGGAAATGGGGTCAACCTAGCTTGCAAGATTTTCTTTTGATTTGAACCATTATTTTAGTGATATTATTAGTGGATTTATAACATAACATAATTTCTTTTGTAATAAAAAGTAGGTTAAGGTGAAAATAACTTTTTATAAGGAATTATTAGGTCTTTAGGTGGAATTCAACCTAATAATTTCTCCTAATTAGGGAATATTTTTGAATGATTCTAAATATGAAGTTTGGTTAGAAAGACCTTTGGTATTCTTTGCCTCCTTTTGGGAATAGGGTCAAGGTGGTTTGTGGGATTTTCTTTTGATTTTTTTTAATAGAATTTTAATCTATGACGTCTGTAGTTGTGATTTTTTCTATTTATCATCAGGCCAAAACACCAATTGATTTTTGTTTTTGTTTTTCTAGGCGGGAATTGAATCCCATATTTCTTATTCAACCATTATTTTAGTGATATTATTAGTGGATTGATAATGTGGTTAATTTCTTTTATAATAAAAAGAAGTTCAATATGAAAATAACTTTATATGAATGATCGTGATCCTTATTCTTAAATTAAACATTTTTTAGGTCCAAATAGATCCTTCTTTACTATAGAATTAAAAAATATTATTAAAGCACTCAACTACCCAATAAAGAAATATACTAAGAGCTGCAAATCTGCAATATTGGGTTGGTGAAAGTGGAAGGAAATTCTTCTTTCAACAAAAAAAGTGGCAACCCAGAAATGCTACAAACGTTTTTCCATTATGAATTAATCTTTCTAAGGTAAGAAATTTGACCAAGGAAAAGTCAATGCTAAATGCAAATTTAGGGAAGGATTGCGGCTTTAACGGAAATGCACTGAGAAACGTGGGTGAGATCGAACTGAGAACTAAAGTCTTAAAGAACTGGTTATCAAAAATGGGGGTGACGTGGTGATGGTGATGATGGTTTTATAGCGCATGCAATATTATAATTTGTTCAGTAAAATTATCATGAAAAATGGATTCATTCTTTCGTGTTTAATTCAAGTTTCAACAACCAATTTCTTAAAAAAAAAAAAAAAAAATTCAACAACCTTATTAGTGATTCATAAAATAAAATTAAAAAAAGAAACCAACATCAACAACTTTATTATTGTGAGTTCATTTTCTGGCTACATCAAAAACCAATTGATGTTTTAATCGAATGCCATAAGTTGTGAAACCTCTCTTTCAAAAAAAAAAAAAAAAAATTTATTACAAATATATTTGGGCCTCTGAAGATTAGGGCTCTTTGCTTCAACTTTTGGAAAATAATTAGTTCCTTTTGGAGTAAATTTTTTTTTTTTTTTTACAACAGAAATAGGGGGGAGATTTGATGCAAATTATTTTTGCAAATAGAATTTAACTATGTTTTTGATTTATAAGACTCCCAGTTCGTAAGAGTATTTTAAATTCAATGAGTTATGACCCATATTTTGGGTTTAAATTTTGGATTTAGATAGACCAAAGCCACCAAACTAATACTATATCGCTAATTCATTTCAAGCTTTTACTGTATACTATGCGCTCATTTCGTATTGTTGTAGAAATTAGAATTTTAAATGAAAAGGTTTTTATTTTTATTTTTTTTTAAGTATATTAAATACTATAAAGATGTGGTAACCAAAAAAAAAGAAAAAAATATACTATAAAAATGTGATGTAAAACTCAAGTTTTACCCTTTTTAATCCCAACATATCATATCATCTTATCACCTGTTAAAGAATAAATACAACCACATCCAATCAATTCTAGTATTCATTTGAAAATTCAATCCAATTAAGAGTTTATTGAGATATTGTTAGATGATAAAATAAATTGAGTTTTAAGTAAAAATTGATATGATAATTTTTTATTAAATGGTGTAAAACATAAATTTTATACTTCATCTTTACTAAATTCAGACTCTTTTAAGTGTATAACATATTACAGTGAATAGTTTTTTTCAAAAGTTTTGAAATTATAAGTTTTAAAGTCTTACAGTTTTTCCTAACCGCGGCTATTTCAAAATTTAACTTTAATCTTAAAGTTTTTTTCAGCTTAAAGGGCCCTTGAAATAACTTAAGAGAAATTCCTATCGTTTGGCAATTTTTGCCAAAAAAAGTTTAAAGCTCTTGAAACACTTTTTCCCCTTATAATTAGTGGGGAGGGAAACTAATCAGGTTCTCTTAGTTCACATCAATTTATGTAAACTTGTGTAAAATAAGATGAGTTATACAGTAACTATTCACATACAAATATGTTTCTTTACTCATATACATAGAGAATAGTAAAAATTTGGCAAGGAAATAATATTTTAATAAATTATAGTGTAAAATAAATAATTTGATATAAATGTTTTTGAAAAATAATTATGTAAAAAAGAAAAAAAAAGTTTTCTATAAAAATAAACTAAAAGTTCTACACGAGCTTATGTGAATACTCTTACGATATGCCACAATTTCACCGGTCGGCCCTTTTTATTTTTGGGTTCAATCCTCATGAATTTGGTAGGGTTGGGCTCACATTTCAGGTCTGTCAAGCTGAGGTCTATAGGTGATTAAAAGCCCGCCCCTGAGCCCACTACTAGTTGTACTACAACGACAAGTAGTTCCTTTTTCTGTTTTTGAGTTAGGACTTATGGTACAATACTACAATTAGTTTCTAGTTTTAGCTCTATCACTCTTTCTGTGTCTTTTTTTCCCACCACATATCCTACTCGTTAATCCTAACTACCACACATTTTGAAATCCATACATGCATATGTTTGATTCAACAATGTACATATAATTTTCCCATCTCACTTTTTGCTAAATTTTCATATGTCTCTCTCTCTCTCTCGTCAATATGTGCATGTGCAAGAGGCAAGAGCAACAAAAATAAAAGGCCTCAACTGAAGCAGACAGATCATATCATTATAAATTTGCTTATCTTTGGGCTTCTTTGGTTCTTCCTCAACACAGATATAGTAACTCTGATGTTTTTGGGTCATTGTGGGTGTCTCAGGCTTCACCATTTCATGCTTGAGAACATTTTCAAGATCTCTCTTTTTAATTTTTATTTATTTATTTAAAAAACACAACAGCTAAAGTATTTATGAAGAAAAGCTTAAAACCGGTTTAAGCGCATTGTTTTCCAGTTATGCGGTTTCGCTTTTTTTTGTGTGTGTGTGTGTGTGTGTGTGTGTGTGTGTGTGTTTTTAATAATAACCAGACTGGATTAAGGTCCGATTTCTAATAGAACCGGCCAATTTGGTTTGATTTTTAAAACCATGGTTTTTTCCTCCTAAAATTTCACTTTTTGTACTTAGCACTATAAAAAAGGGGTTGAATAAGATATTTAAATTGGGTACCACCATATATGCCCATCACCGCTAGAAAAGGATGATTTATGGTTACTACTAAAAACGCGCTCTATAGCCACATTTTTTTAGCTATGTTTTCAAAAAACGCGACTATAGCTAACCTATAGCCGAGTTTTTAGGACCTATACTTGCGTTTTTAGCAGCTACAACCCAGTTTTTTTTTGTAGTGGGTGGTAGATAGGAAATAGATTGTTGAAAAAAACCTAGCAACCCATCCATGCCTCGCTGCCACATCCAACCACCACTGCCACTAGATCAATGCCTCCACTACCGCACCATAAAACACAAATCCAAGTAACCTATAGCCCCTTAAACCACCTACACACCATAACCCACCACCAAACCCACACCAAAAAAATCACAACCCAGTAATCGGCAAGGTTGAGCAACCCATCATCGACGAGGTTGAGCAGCCCATCATCAGAGGCAAGGTTGAGTGCTTCCATCAGAGGACCATGCCATCGAAACCACCACACCCACCGTGCCACCAGATCCATGCCACTAGACCCATGTAAGACCCACGCCAGAATATGCCCACCATTGAGAGAGAGAGAGAGAGAGAGAGAGGCAAATATGTTTAGGTAGGGAATAAAAAAAATATTATTTAGGTTCAGAAGAGAGAGGCAAATATGTTTAGGTAGGGAATAAAAAAAATATTATTTAGGTTCAGAATGTTGTTACGGTACTATCATAAATTTAGGATGATATTGTTGTAAAATTGTAAATTTTTTAAAATCGTAAGACCAGGTAATGGGACGTTTTTATGCTTTGATACAAAAATATACCAATATATACCATATGGCAGTGCGGGTACCGATGCTTTAAGGGACAGATCTAGGAATAAAGTGAAGATTTATTTAATTCATTTTTAATTAATTGTAGCATTGAATAAAGTGAATTTTTTTTCTATTATATTTTTAGAAATAAGTGAAAATATTTAATATTTGCTAACTATATGGAGCTTCGCATGAGTTAAAATTAAAAAAAAAAAATTATATAAACAATTTTACTACTTATTTGTTCTTGTCGTTGATTAATTTTTTTTATTTTTTTATTTTATACAAGATAGAATTTCTACTCTAGCCTAATCTAAGTGTATATGTGTGTGAAGCTCCCCTTGGAGACTTGAACCCTGTCTCTTGCCCCCAACACCCCATAAGCATTTACACTTGTGGAGTGACCACCGCACCAAGGGTGCGCGGCGGTCTTATCGTTGATTAATAGTTATTCTTGTTCCCAACTCTATTTCCTCTTTCATATGGAAAACTGTTAAATACTCCGGAAGTACCATAAATACTCATTCCTTTCACATGAATTATGGATCTCATCATAAATTTAATTAGTGGGACCCACAATTATGTGAAAAGGAGGAGTATACATTTATAGTATTCCGGGAGTATTCTGTAATCACCCCTTTCATACAGCACAAGTCCTATCGTGCAATAGCCAGTAAGCTTTTATAAAAGTTAGGACTTTTACAAAACAAAAGACTACTAATAGATTATGACATCTTTAGGTGTGTCAAACCAATTGGATTACAAACTTTAATTCATCTCAGTATCATACAATCAGAGTTATTAACCTTTGATTTTGAGATTTCATCATGGCATCTGTGGTGTAGATGAATTGTTGTTTAATATATTGGGAAATGTTTAGGAACTATCTTTAGAAACATTTTATTAGGGCAATAATAAAATAATAAATGTTGTTGATATCTTTTTATATTTTTCATAAAAGTGGCGTTAAAAATTTTTTATTATGGTTTATTAATAATTACCCTAAAGTTTCCGTTAAAATGATCCTAATATATTTTCACAACATTTAAAAATATATTATTTATTGAATTGTTGTTATCAAATTTTTAGTAAAAGATATTTTAATGAGAATTTTTTTTTTTTGTTTGTAATCAGGTCTTTTGTTCTTATCAATAGCGCTCTACTTAATTAAAAATTGAACTCAAAAATCTGTGGTTGCACTAAATTATAAATTGTAGTAATTTTTTAAAGATAAAATTCTCTATTGTTTTATCACTTTTTTTTTTTATATATTATAAATGTTTCGTATTTGATTTTTACTTAAAGATCTTCTTTTTATTCCTATCAATCTCTTTTAGTATTATTATTATTATTATTATTATTTTGTTCATATGTGATAGGTAAACTTTTTTTTTTTTTTTTTCATATCAACTTTTCCGCCACTGCTTTATCAATTCTTTATATAGACACAAAAATTTAATTAATTGTTGATTACCAACACTTCAATTTATTAAATTAGTTTTTCTTATTATTAATTATTAATTATTAGATACATTTTCTCAAACCAAATTGATTTATGGATAATTTTTAACTTACGTAAAAACTATCATCTATCAAAAATTCGAAATTCTCTTTGTTTATCTTCACACACGTCTCTCTCCCTCTTGGCAGAAATCCAATTTGTTTGTCTATAAAAAGAAAATCCACACACACACCTCTCCCACAAATCTCTCTTAGTGGGTTTTGACTCCCAATCTCTTACTACGGAAGTCATCTCTATAATTTTCATAGTTTGTGCTATTGCTACCAAGAAAATCATAACAATAACAATGTGAGTAATCCTTCAGTCTCCCTCTCTTCTATTATTTATTTAATTTTTTTAATGAAGAATATTATAAATTATGCCATGTGAGCACATAACAATGTGAGTAATTCTCCATTCTTCCTCTTCTTCTATTATTTATTTATTTTTTTAATTTTTATATTGTAGAATATTATAAATTATGCCATTTGATATATAGACTATTAATTATTCGTTTTACTTTGTGATGGGCTGCTTAGGGTTGAGTTTGGCTACTATGGCTTGAAAAATTTCAAGAAGGATCTATTAGGATTAAAAAGCTGTAGATTTGGAAGCAAGTGAGAGTCTATCACCTAGTCTCTATAGTGGCCAAGCCAACCATATAAACTCCCATTCGTGGACATAGGTAACTATATAAAAGTAAAACTCCTCCCATGGGGCCGTGCCTGTATATTATTGTCTTCCCCAACGGTGACGGTGAATCATGCAAACGTTTTCCCTCCATCTCTTATACCATTTGGTTGGTTCGTGTTAGAAAGCCTTGAAAACTAACTCCACATAAAACTAAACCGCATCTTTTATGTATGTTTGCGTTTGCAGGTTTCAAGTTCCGAAGGAATTTGATGAGGGAAGCTGCATATCTTTTGATTTGGGGAACAATCAAGCCTATGAAGGTATATGATTTTGCGATTTTGTGATTCAATTTGAACAATCAAGCCTATAATTTAATTTAGTAATTTTTTTTTTTTGGTTATAAGAAGATCTCGCTATTGCTAATACACAAAACAAACGAAAGAATCATGCTGCTAGATTGGTTTTAGATTTATCAAATAATCTCTTAACATGGGTCGATTGCGAGAGGACGTGCAGCAATTGCGAGAGGATGTGCAGCAAGACATGGATCGATTGCGCGAGAACATGCAGTGAGACATGGATCGATTGCGCAAGGATGTGCAGTCGATTGCGCGGCAATGTAGGTCATGCACCACCTCATGCGTGGTTTTGAGCTCACCCTTTGAGCAAGTCCATAAAACTTCCAACCTTTTTCTTTTGGGAAAAACTTCCAACTTTTCGTTTTTTATTATGGGAATTATATTTTGGATGCCTTGGGATAATAGGGGTAGAGGTAGAATATCTGTTTTATGTTTGTGTTTTTTTTTTTTAATGGTTGTTGGAAATATGTAAAATGTTTCACTTTGGAAAACTCTTTCCAAAACAGGAATGAAGTTAATCAATTGCTTTGGATTTTCTAAGAATGGTGTTCATTTGCAAGGAAATTTCTACAAATGAACTTTCCAAAAATAAATTAAGGAATGAAGTTAATCAACTGCTTTGGATTTTCTAAGAATGGTGTTCATTTGCAAGGAAATTTCTACAAGTGAACTTTCCAAAAATAAATTAAGGATACATTCCATATGATTTCAGTGATGTATTTTACAATCAAGATAAATATCTCTTCTACATCTTGAATCAAGTCCAAGAACCAACCTCTCCAAAATTAGGGAAATGCTGCCTACCAACAATCTCTCCTAGACCCCACACCCCACAAAAGCATTGTACACAACCTTTGTGACCCAAGTCACACAACTATCTCTATAATGTTATGCACAGCAGATGGCATGCCAAATGCAAATGCACACCTCTCCATCAAATCTTTTTCATTTTTTTTTTCCTCTCAGGCCATTTCATTTTCTATCTTATGTCCTCACAAGATTTATATTAATATTAATGTTTGAATATAATAATAATTACGCAGTGCAAGAAATAGTAGCAGTCACAGTTTACTTATTCTGACTAGTAAGCAAATGATAAGCAAATGATAGGTCGACATTGCATTATCAGACCCTAAATCCTCACAACATGATTGTGCACTACAGAACATGCTCATAATCATATGGGGTTATGAGGAGGAAATAGGTAGCTGAATGGAAGCAATCATTTTGGTTATTTTATCTATTGTGTGGAGTAGCCCATCAACTTCTACGTTGGGATAAATTAAAAAAAAAAAAAAAGAGGCTAAAAATATACCCCTTGTTCCGAGATGAATTCAAATTAAAAAGGGCCTGTAGAGGCCAAGCAATAGTTTTTCCCTTTCTTCAACTCTCTTCTTTGCCACTTCCCTTGCTTTAAGGGTAGCTGCTTCTTCTTTGGATATAACCTTTAGCTTCTCATCTTGCCTCTTCTCTTGCCAATAGCAACTAACGATGGAGTACCTTTAATGGATTGCCTCTTTCTCTTGCCAATAGCAACTGAAGATGGAGTACCTTTAATGGATCTCATGGGATTTACTGAAGCTGAAGCAACAGTCTAGGTGCTGGTCCACTTTGAACTTTATTTTCTGTAACTGGTGCTGCCTCTGAAGTTGACAACAGCTTTTTCAAAGTGGGCACTTGATGTTTAGAGTTTGAGGAAAACTGAGGTGTGGCATATGCCTCTTCCTGTGTCACCCACTTCCCTATTACATTCTCTCTTCATAAACATAAATTCAACAGCATATAGCCTAAATAGATATTAGAGGAAAGGAGAAGGATAAAGATATAGATTTAACAGAATATAACCTAAATAGATTTTAGAGGAAAGGGGAAAGATAAAGAACTAAGTATCCAATTGTATGATTAAGGGCTTATCTGGTAAACTAAAACAGAATATAGGACTAGAGGTGGAGGGGGATGGAATTTTGTTCAAGAACATATCTATTTGGCTCACACATTTGTAAAGCAACTGCAAAGTTAAGCATAATTTTGTTGGCTTTTTTGAGTGATGATGAAATAACAACTCTAAACATATATATATATATATATATATATATATTTTGATAAGTAATAAGATATATTGATATAAAAAAGGAAACACCCTAGTCCACAGGGAGTGAACAAGGGGACAACAAATCAAAAACAAAAACTGTAAGAATATAGAAAATCAATAAAAGAAGGGAATGATTGGTTTTGCAAAGCAAACAACCAATCCAACAAAGTTCTAAAAAAAATAGCCTGAGGTCCGGAATAGATCTCTCAATATCTGCGAAACAACAACTATTTCTCTCCCTCCAAAGACACCACATTAAGCCATGAGGAACAATGGACCATAAATAACTATTTCGATGACAACCAAAGCTGCCTTGCCAACACCTAACAACACCAAAACAGTATGTGGCATAACCCATGATACTCCAAATAAACCCAAAACCATAGATCATAGATCCATAGCAATGGGATAGTGAAGGAAGAGATGGACAACCGTTTCACCATTACTCTTGCACATGTAGCACCAATCCAAAATCCACACCTTCCTTTTTCGCAAATTATCAATCGTCAAGCATTTCCCTAAGGCAGCAGACCATACAAAGAAAGCTACTCTAGAGGGAATCTTCTGCTTCTAAATACTTCTCCAAGGAAAACCAAAGATAGTAGGACCAGCTAAAATTCTATAATAATCTTTCACCAAGAACCCCTTATCTTTGCTAGGAATCCAACACATCTTATCCCCACCAAACCCCCTTATTGAAGAACCGTATATGGTTTCCATGAAGCTTGACAAAGCCTCTAATTCCCGAATATGCACACCCCTAAAAAAGGCATCCTTCTCAATCCCAAATCTCCCTTTGAAAGGGTGCTTTTGATTAGAGTGACTCTACCTCCCTTTGATAAATACAAGCGTTTCCAACCCACCAATTTCCTTTCCATTTTCTCCAGGATCGGATTCCATATAGTCTTATCCTTGAAATTAGCACCCAAAGGAAGACCCAAATATTTCATTGGCAGAGAGCCTTGCTTGCAGCCAAGGACATTTAGCAATAAGTCAATATTTTGCACTACTCTAACCGGAACCAATTCAGACTTGCTTAGATTAATCTTTAGCACCAACACTGCCTCAAACCAAATAAGAATCATACGGAGAATCAAAATCTGGTCTAGATCAGCATCACAAAAAATAAGAGTGTCATTCGCAAAAAGGAGATGAGACATTTTCAAGGATCTTCCCTTCGAGTTACCCACACTAAATCCTGACAAGCAGCCTTCATGAACTGCTTTATCCAACATTCTTCCCAGAGCTTCCATCTCCAACACAAACAACAAAGGAGACAACGGGTCACCTTGTCTTAAACCTCTGGAGTTACCAAAAAACCCACAAGGAGAGCCATTAATCAAGATAAAGAAGCGAACAATAAATAGGCAAAAGAAAATCCATAGTCTCCACTTGGCTGAGAACCCACTTCTTTCTAACATTTGCAAAAGAAAAATCCAATTTACATGGTCAAAAGCCTTCTCAACATCCAGTTTACAAATTAGCCCCAGCACCCCAAACTTCAATCTACTATCAAGACATTCATTAGCAACAAGATTAGGGTCAAGGATCTGTCTATCCCTCACAAAAGCATTCTGAGATGTTGAGATTATATCCCCCATAACCATGCGAAGTCGGTTAGCCAAGACTTTAGCAATAATTTTATAGACCCCCCCAACAAGACTTATGGGCCGAAAATCCCTAATCTCACTTACTGCATGTATTTTAGGGATGAGAGTAATAAAAGTATCATTTAAGCTTTTCTCAAACTGACCTTTAGCAAAAAAGTGGTGAAAGACAGCCATAAGATCAAGCTTGACAATCCCCCAGCAAATTCGGAAAAATGCCATAGGAAAGTCATCTGGACCAGGAGATTTATCACCATAAAAACTCTGAACAACATCAATGATTTTTGCCTCTTCAAAAGGTCTCTCTAACCAGTCCACATTATCACCGGATATCATTGGAAAAACAAACACATTTGGAAAAGGCCGAACAACCTGGTGCTTGAAATACAAATTCATGAAGATCTACTATCAAGACATTCATTAGCAACAAGATTAGGGTCAAGGATCTGTCTATCCCTCACAAAAGCATTCTGAGATGTTGAGATTATATCCCCCATAACCATGCGAAGTCGGTTAGCCAAGACTTTAGCAATAATTTTATAGACCCCCCCAACAAGACTTATGGACCGAAAATCCCTAATCTCACTTACTGCATGTATTTTAGGGATGAGAGTAATAAAAGTATCGTTTAAGCTTTTCTCAAACTGACCTTTAGCAAAAAAGTGGTGAAAGACAGCCATAAGATCAAGCTTGACAATCCCCCAGCAAATTCGGAAAAATGCCATAGGAAAGTCATCTGGACCAGGAGATTTATCACCATAAAAACTCTGAACAACATCAATGATTTTTGCCTCTTCAAAAGGTCTCTCTAACCAGTCCACATTATCACCGGATATCATTGGAAAAACAAACACATTTGGAAAAGGCCGAACAACCTGGTGCTTGAAATACAAATTCATGAAGAAATGAGTAATACAATCTACAATCATACCCTGGTTAGAAGACAAGGTACCATTAACCATTAGGCTTTCAATACCATTATTTTTTCTGTTAGAATTAGCCATTCTATGAAAGAATCTAGTATTGGCATCCCCTTCTTTCAAATGCAACACCTTAGACTTTTGTCTCCAACTAATCTCTTCTAAAAGAGTCAACTTTTCAATATCTGTACGAAGATTAACTTGTACTAACTTCTCCTCAGCTGTTAATCTATGGGTCTCCTCTTTAGCATCTAAAACATTCAACTTGCTCCAAAGGTCCTGCTTCTTAACGTTACATTCCCAAACTCCGTCTTGTTCCACTTTTTTAAATCCAACTTCATGGCAGCCAACTTCTTAACTAGAATAAAACTTGGGGTTCCTTGGAACAAATAGGAAGCTCATCACGTCTTCACTTTATCGACAAAATTATCCACCCTTAACCAAATATTTTCAAAACGGAAAGGAATTCTACCTCTTCGCTAACTTCCACCCTCCAACAAAATAGGAAAATGGTTTGAAAGAGCTGGAGATGAGATACAGGAGATTCAAACTAGTGTCCTCCACTTAATGAGTGGTTCCCAACTGATTGTTCTGCCCTTGAGTTACATTACTGGTTGAATGTTCACACACCTATACAATGCCTACATTTGCTAAGCTACCAGAGAGGAGAGGAAATAGATATACCTACCTACGGCTAAGACAACCTCAGAAAAAAGGCTGTTCTAGGCTTCTAGCTCAGCTTGTTGACATTTGAACCATGCCAAAGCTAGCTCGGTAGTCTAAAATAAATGAGTCAGCTCCTGCATTCATTCTTTTGCTCCTACACTTGTCAGTGCATATTAAATATTGAACACACCTCAGAATCTCACCAGCTTGATAATGAATCGGCTTCATAACTCTCGTTTGCTATGGTTTACTATCTCATAGGTATACTTAACTATTCAGGATCTTTATCAGGATGAAACTAGTAATTATCATGCTTGGCTTGTTAACTAGTCAGACTTGTACCACAGCTTGATCTTGTCCAGACTCCAGCCACCATACTTGCCTAATAGCTTCATTGTGAGTCAGCTCAAGTAGTTGAGTAGTCTCAAAGCTTAGTTCATTTAATAGCCTTCCGCCCAACTAAAAACTATGCAGGACGATACAACTTGACGGCTAATGAATAAAACCAGACCTTTTACTTGATCAAATTGGCAATGACATCTTTAGAGGCAGGGTTCTTCTAAGTGAGTAAAAGGTCTATATAAATAAATTGAATGAAATATACATTTCTCTTCCAATATTGGAGAACATAATTTGCCTATCACTACAACTTGCAATGATGAGCAGTTTTTTTTGACAAGTAACTTGCAATGATGAACAGTTGTACAACAACTACTCTAATTTCAAATGTTTTGAGCCCAAGCATATGCTGTGCGCACACACACACACACACACATATATATATAGCAGATCTCATCTCAACAATTAATCTCATTACCTTCATCTTGATCATTCAATGCTTGGGCATATCTCTGACCTCTTGAAGTTTTTCTATATCCTTCTGATTGCTACGCTTTGCTTTCTGAAGATGTGAAGGAAAAAAGTAAATCAATATCAGCAAGATTTGCAGCATATAAAAAACCATGATAAAACAAATCAACATCATCGAAAATGATGTAACTATGTACATATATTTTTACCATATTAATATAAGTAAATGTTGTTCTTAATACTCACTGCTTCAATTTACTCATAGGCACAGTCTGCTTACCAAGCTCATGACTTCTGATGCTGGAAGGATTATTTGATATGAAGATTTTGTAGAAGTCGCACCATTTGTTGCCCTGGCTAACCCAATACTGGAAATAGAAGATAAAACAAAAGAAAAATAAACACACAAACAATAAAATCAAAATGTTAGGAGCAGCCTCGCAGTCTCCCATTAGAATTCACAGCTCAAGCTTTGATTAAATGGAAAGAAATAGATAATAAAAATAGAAGCAAAAGAACACAAACAAAAACACAGAAAATGATATTTTTTTAACAAACAAAAAATAAAAATAAAAACTTGAAGAAACATCCAATTAGCAAATGAGAAGCAAACAAAGCACTCTCTAGAATCACAATACATTCGAAGAAGATAGAAATACACTCTTCCCAACTAATAAATATCTAAAACTTAGGTATAGTACCTGGTTGCATTGAATTTAATTGTCTTTTACTAAGATAACACTATTTTTCTTTTATTGGTTGATGAAATCAGATGTTTGGATTTAATTGGAGAACCTAAATTTACTGTACCTTTAAGATATTGTATCTAAATTGTACCAAAAAAATCTAAGGCCTAACTAGACTTCAATACTTGTTCAGGAATCAATGTAGGCACTTGCTCAATTTGGAAAGGCTAAAAAGGCTAAGAGTACACATGCCTATGTCTATGGGAGTGAGCTGCTAATAATCCATTATCTGAGAAACTAGGGTTACAATAGTGTTTATATATAACATAACCCTACTCGTGCAAGTTCCCAAAATACCCCTACTGCAAGGGTGTGTTGACCTGTGCACCCTCAACTCTAATTAAATGCTCCCATAAGACCCTTTGGTCAGTGGTCCAGAAACAAAAATGAGGTAAGAGTACACATGCCTATGTCTATAGGAGTGAGCTGTTAATAATCCATTATCTGAGAAACTAGGGTTACAATAGTGTTTATATATAACATAACCCTACTCGTGCAAGTTCTCAAAATACCCCTACTGCACGGGGTCTTGACCTGTGCACCCCCAACTTTAATTAAACGCTCCATATACGGTTCATTGAACAAGTTTTTCAGCCTGAAAGATTAGATTGTCTTGGGAAACTTAACATGGAGGAAGGTTGGGTCAAACCCTTGTTAAAATTGATAAAAGAAGGCAAAATAGATGGCCAAGTGAACGTAGCCCAAACAATTGGGCTATTGGGACGCAACCCAGAAAGCATTGAGCCAATGATCCACATGGGTGTGTGCTCGTTGTTTTAAAAAATCCAAAGATTCAATTGAAGTGCAGATTGTGGTGGCTTGGGGAAATGAGCAAATGAGTCTTTTTTAAACTTGATGTGTTTGAAAACCATGATTGCTTTGCCACTTGTGTTGATGAAATCACTTGATCAAGATTGGCTTGCACGAGAGACTTGAAGCTAGGTTGAGAATGATTGGTTCCCGACAGCTTCCCAAGGTGTATTGGTTCTAAAGAAACTTTAGTTTAGAGTTATAATATATTGAAATAGATAGTAATTGTGCGTATTACGGTTTAATATTTTATGTATATATATATATATATATATACACACGCTCTTGTTGAGTCATATCAGCAGCCATATCATCTACTCATTTTCAACGTTTTCTCTCATTTTTAAATTTTTTGTTCATTTTAATTTACCAACTTATTGTTATACTTTCTCAAACTTTTCCCCTCCCTTTTACCCTTTCATCTCCCTACTACTATCTACCTTAATATCACTTTTCCTCAATTCCTTTATCTTCTTTATTTTTGGTTTTTCTTATTCCCCTCACTTTATTATAAATTTACAATTTTCTATCACATTCTATACATAATTTTCTCACACACAAAAGGTTATTTCTCTCCCTTTCTCTCTGTTAATTTTTTTTTTTTTCATTTTTTGGTGGATTTTAAATTTTATTTTTTATTGCATCACTACTTTAGGTTAATGAATTTTTGTATTATTTGGAACTCTACTTTGGGTTGATGATTAAGTTTTGTTTTTAAGTTGTTATTTTTTTTCTTCTCTTGATCATAGATATTATCCAATTGCATTATAAAGATACTCCCTTCATCCCAATTTGTTTATCCTATTTGAAAAGTCAAACTTTTAAAAGGAACATAATTTATTATCTTGTCTGCCTTATAAAAATGTATTAGTTTACAAAACTACTTTTAAATAAATTTATCAGTTTTTTTAAAAAGAGTTATTCTTAATGAGGCAACTAAAAAGGTACTCCAATTTAATTGATTTTTTTAAATATTAGTTAGTTTTCTTTTCAAATAGTTTTGAAAATAAAGTAAGGGTATAATAGGAACATTAGTAAATCAATAATCTTTATTTTTAGAAACGGGACAATATTTTGGGATATTCCAAAATGGAATAGAGGATAAACAAACTGGGATAGTGGTAGTAGTATTTAAGAATATAATGTTATTTTATTACATAACATAACATGACTTGGATAATTTGGTGTTTATTAATATATTTTTTATTTTTTTTGCTTCTCATATTGTTTTATATAAATTTCTTATTATTCTCTCTTGGAAAAAGTGGTTTCTCTCTCTCTCTCTCTCTCTCTCTCTCTCATAGTTTTGGTTTGATTTTTGTTTGAGTTAATACTTGATTATTTTGGAAGTAAAAATTTGAGTTTATATTTAAACACAATTTTGGCTATGCTAATTTCAAATCGGTATTCGATCCATTTCGGTCTATTTCGGTCATCTTAATCTATTCGGTCCGGTTCAGTCAACTTTGGTCTGTTTAGGTCCATTTCAGTCCAAGTTGGTCTCCTTTGGTCCACTTTAGTCCAATTAGGTCCAAAAAGTCCAATTCAGTCCATTGGGTTCACTTCGGTCTATTTCAGTCCATTCGGTGTACTTTGGTCAATTCATCCTGTTTGGACCACTTCGTTCCAATATGGTTTATTTGGTCCATTCAATCCACTTCAGTCAATCCGGTATAATTTGGTTCACTTAGGTCTATTCAGTCCAATTTGGTCCATTTAGTACACTTAGGTCTATTTGGTCCAATTTGGTCCATTCTGTCCACGTCGGTCTATTTTGTCCATTTGGTCTATTTCAAATCAGTTCGGTCAATTCGGTGTACCTGCTTAAGAATGAGAAAATACAAGTTTGGGTTGAAAGTATTATTAATTATTTGAGTAATACCAATTGTAATTATATAATAAGTTTTGATTGACATATGTCCACCTCATTATTGGGGTTGGGACCAAAGGTTATTAATGGTACAAAATGAGGTATCTAGACTCATACATCAACTTTTTCAAGATAAATAATCTCACTTTTAAAAAAAAAAAAAAAAAAACAATAATCATTTATTTTTGTTAAAATTTATACTTGAACCATGATATTTGATTTTATATATGACATTAACTTTGACTTGGATATTATTATTTCATCAAGTTATATGTTTACTTTATCAAATTAACATTGATTGATTTGGTTAATATTATTTATATTTAGTTAATTGATATCGAGCCGGTCCTGATAAAGAGTAACTGTAACATGCAACTGTAACATGCACTAGTTGAATCATAGCAGAAGTTCGTGAGAATTACACCAATTGAACCTATTTAACCACTTTTAACAGAATTGAAACCAACTCTACCTACTCCAACCGATATAATCGACTTAATAACAACCTTAATTAACAAGGTCTAATACATACATACATACATACATACATATATATATATATATATATATATATGACCAGTAGTGGAGCCAGGAATTTTTCCTAGGGGGCCAAGTTAAATATAACCATCTTCTTATGTAAAATGAAAAAAAGAAAATTATATAAGTAAACTTTAACTCACTAAGGTTGTGTCATAGGATTGTTCATGGTACTAAAACTATTTATGATTGATCTTGAACTAATTTTTTTAATCTTTATTTATTTTATTTTTGTATATACCATTAAACAATCATTCAAATACTCATTTCAATATCACATTCAAAGAAAGAAATATTCCTTAATTTCATTTCTTTGAGCTAGTATAGGGGTTCAACATCAGTATTCTTATTCTAGATAGAGAATTGTGTAGTATTCTCCAAATCTTAAACATTTTTTCTCTTAAAATATGTATCAATTGTAGATTGGTTGCTCATTAAATTACCTATATATATATATATATTAAAACCTGAATATTAAATTTTAAATACTAATTATATAGTCACTTTTTTCACTTAAAAAATGTAAAAATTATTTATGCTCAAAAAATAAAAGAAAAAACCTATGTAAATTTTTTTTTATATTAATGCTTCAATAGTCTATAACTACACATTCTACAAACAAAATTATTTATAGAGGATCAAACATAAATATATAAACAAATGTATAACAAATAGCAATAACATTAATATGGTAAAATAAGTAAACAGATAAGTTAGTAGCCTCTGTTGAAAAGTAAAATATAATATAAAAATAGTAGGAAAAGGTGCCGGCAACAAGCCAATAAACTGGTACCGTATGGTGTCATCTACAAGCTAAATAAACACTTTTTTTTATTAAAAGAGATAGTTTTTAGTATTTTTTATCCAAACAGATAGAGATCTCGGCAAAAGATAAAACTGAATACAAATAAACAAAAATATACCACATTACCACTGGTCTACTGGCCACTAATCTGGAGGCTAGGGCGTAGCAGATGAAAAGAACCAAAGAAAACTGTTGAGTTCGTTGCAGTGCTGAGACAGCAGTGGCGACAGCAGTAAGAAATTTTTTGTTTATTCATATTTATTTTAAGTAAATAACTTATATATGTCAAAGATTTTTATTTTTGGAACTTGGAGGAGCTAATGGACCAAGGAATGGACTGGATTTAAAAAAAAAAAAAAAAAAAAAATCTTTTTTTGGGTTTTTCTTAATGAATATTAAGATACGTGAGAGACAATTGAGTTTTGATTGGGTAAAGAACCCATAATATTTTTTTTTCTCAAACAACTTATATATAATTTTTCAATTTATTAAGGCAATAAATGAAATTTAAAAAAATTTAGGGAAGGCCAAGGCCTTCCTTGTCTCAACGTGGCTCCGCCACTGCATATGACACTCATACTAAGCAAGTGATTGCCCATGTTGTGGCCTGCTTAACTCGGTTTGGCCACTGGTGGCATTGATGTCATCTCTATTCTTGACTATGAATCAAATCGGCATGGAAGGTTCTCAGTCGATGTTAGCTTTTTCAGCGGCCCTTTCTTCCAGCTGTTTCCATCAACATCTTAATTTGATAGCTTTCTTCCTCTGGTGTTTCTTCAGTTAAGTCTTTAGAAAATGTTACAGTAATTGTCTTGTTTTTAATATTCAATTATTCAAATTATATTGATTGAATAAATTTTTAGAAACTACTACTCAAAAAAAAAAAAAAAAAAAAAAAAAATTTAGAAACTCATGTGCTCGTACATGCATTAGTCTCTATTCTTTTATTTGAAATATATATATATATATATATATATATATATTCTTATGTGGCACAATTTTATTGTAGAGCATAAATAAAGCATTTACGCTGAATTTTTATTGAATTTAATCTCCAAACATGATCAATCTTTCCAATTGCATAAAATTCAAAAGCTTTTCTATATGAAGTCAATATTACATCAAAGCATCGCATCAATGCAGGACTATCAGACTATCACCATATAGAAGTACACTTATTCACTCTCATCTCATAGATTTATTTAGCACTCATTGCTTATCTTAAGGAAATAATCTAAAAACAAATCTTGCTCCCAACAACTTTAGAAAGTAAATATGGGGGAAAAAACCCTAGCTAGGTAGTAGGTAGCACGTAGCAATAAAACATCCTTAGCTACTTCGTCATCAATGCCATTGGCGAAACAGTGGCATGACAAAGAACTTCATCTGCCCAGCCTTGCAATGATAGCCATTACGCTCACCACAAGCAAAATAGTGGGGTTGCCACTTTTTCAGCACAAATTCAAATCCCTCGCCCCCTCCTTGTGTTGTATTGGCCACCATTGTTGCCCTTCTTAAATCGCACGTTAAGAAGCTCCAGAGGTTTGGTAGCCAGTATACACTGTGAGGAATTGTGGAGTCGTTCGTTGGTGGATCATACTTGAACACTGCAACAACCACATTGCATCATATAAAAATGTAAAAAAAGAAGAAGTTATAGCATATGATATGGGGAGCCACCGCATTTGAATTTTACCCCTTGAAGTTTTAGGGTGTGTAAAATTTAACTTTTCTAAATAAATAAAAATAAAAAATAAAAAATAAAAAATAAAACAAAAAAGTCTAAGGTGCAAAACACATTCTTGAAGTTTGGAGGGTTTTAAATTTTATATTCTAAAGTTTCAGAATTTTAATTTTACCCCCTGAAATTATATTCCGTTTGCATCAACAATCAATGTGTCCATATTTCCATTTGCCACTTGTGTTTGTTCGTCTAATAAAACAATGCCATGTGGCATAATAAAAATGACATGGCATTATAAAAATGATGTAAAGTAATTTTATTGAAATAATTAAACACATATAACAAGCTTATGTGGTATTTAACAGAATATAGATAGAAAGGTTGCTAATACAAATAAAAAATAAATTTAGAGGATAAAATCTAAATTCATAAATTTTAGGGTATAAAGTTCAAAACCCTCCAAACTTTAGGAATGTGTTTTGTACCTTAGCCTTTTTTTTTTCCCCTTTATCTAGAAAAGTTAAATTTTACGCACCTACTATTAGGAAAAGTACAAACAATCATAGTGAATTTGTTCATGTAAACCAACACATTATTAACACAAGTATTTTTCTTTCTAAAAAACTCACAACTCATACATGAATATTTATTAGTATTTCTTAATTGACGTCTTTAGGACACTTGTTAAAAGAGCATGAGTTGATGATAAAACCTAGATGGCACTTTGACAAACAATAATAATAAACAAGGAATGGCAACTCACCTAGAGTATCATTTAGGTAAAAGGGGCCATTTTTAAGAGCCCAATCGGTGTAGTTAAAGTTTAATTGCCAGTTCTCTGAGCCACCTACAACGATCTTTCTGGGTCCTGGTATATCATTTTGGCTTTGGGGAGGGCCTCCTTTGAAAGGCCAATTGGTATAGTTAAAGCCAAAATGCCAATCTTTGTTGGCCATACTAACAGCCAACATGGAAGCAGTTAGCATCAAGATGAGGCTCAATGAAAAAGTTGAATCACCCATAACTTCTACTAGAGTGCTAGCTGCAACTCAAGGGGTGAAATTATAGGGTGATACTATAAAGGAGATGGTGTAAAAATAGATGTTGGCATTGACAAGATGATGAGTTCATTGGAATTTATAGCCATGGAAGGAAGACTAGAGAGGAAGGTAGTGAGCACTTACCCCTAGGAATTGAAGGAAGGGAGAGTAGTGAGAAAGGGATTGTGCAAAATGGCCAAATTGACATTTTTCAAGATTGGGTAGGTTAAATATTCTAAGCATTGAGCTAAGCTCTTTTATGAGAAATTATTAGATCTTCTGGATGAAGTTCGACCTAATAATTTCTCCTATTTAGAGAATATTTTTGAATGATTCTAGATATGAAGTTTGGTTGAGGAAGACCTTTGGGATTCTTTACCTCCTTTTGGAAATGGGGTCAACCTAGCTTGCAAGATTTTCTTTTGATTTGAACCATTATTTTAGTGATATTATTAGTGGATTTATAACATAACATAATTTCTTTTAGAATAAAAAGTAGGTTAAGATGAAAATAACTTTTTAAAAGGAATTATTAGGTCTTTCAGGTGGAATTCAACCTAATAATTTCTCCTAATTAGGGAATATTTTTGAATGATTCTAAATATGAAGTTTGGTTAGAAAGACCTTTGGGATTCTTTGCCTCCTTTTGGGTTTGCGAGATTTTCTTTTGATTTTTTTTAATAGAATTTTAATCTATGACATCTGCTATTGTGATTTTTTTCTATTTATAATCAAACCAAAACACTAATTGATTTTTTTTTTTTTTTTGTAGGTGGGGATTGAACCCTAAATTTCCTATTCAACCATTATTTTAGTGATATTAGTGGATTGATAACGTGATATAATTTCTTTTATAATAAAAAGAAGTTCAATATGAAAATAACTTTATATGAATTATCGTGATCCTTATTCTTAAATTAAACATTTTTTAGGTCCAAATAGATCCTTCTTTACTATCCTATAGAATTAAAAAATATTATTAAAGCACTCAACTACCCAATAAGCAAATATCCTAAGAGCTGCAAATCTGCAATTGGGTTGGTGAAAATGGAAGGAAATTCTTTCAACAAAAAAAGTGGCAACCCAGAAATGCAACAAACGTTTTTCCATTATGAATTAATCTTTCTAAGGTAAGAAATTTGACCTAGGAAAAGTCAATGCTAAATGCAAATTCAGGGAAGGATTGCGGCTTTAACTGAAATGCACTGAGAAACGTGGGTGAGAACTGAAAACTAAAGTCTTAAAGAACTGGTTATCAAAAAAAGTCTAAACAACTGATTATACTTTGGGGGTGACGTGGTGATGGTGATGATGGTTTTATAGCGCATACAATATTATCATTTGTTCGGTAAAATTATCATGAAAAATGGATTCATTCTTTCGTGTTTAATTCAAGTTTCAACAACCAATTTCTAAAAAAAATAAAAATAAAATAAAATTCAACAACCTTATTAGTGATTCATAAAATAAATTAAAAAAAAAAACCAACATCAACAACTTTATTATTGTAGGTTCAATCTCTGCCTACGTCAAAAACCGATTGGTGTTTTAATTTGATGATAAAGAGTTATTATTAGGAGCGGAAGCCATAGGTTGTGAAACTCTCTCTCAAAAAAAAAAAAAAAAAAAATTGTTACAAATATATTTGGGCCTCGAAGATTAGGGCTCTTTGCTTCAACTTTTGGAAAATAATTCGTTCCTTTTGGAGTAAATTTTATTTTATTTTTATTTTTATTTTTTTACAACTGAAATAGGGGGGGGGGGATTTGATGCAAATTATTTTTGCAAATAGAATTTAAATATGTTTTTGATTTATAAGACTCCCAGTTCGTGAGAGTATTTTAAATTCAATGAGTTATGACCCATATTTTGGGTTTAAATTTTGGATTAGATAGACCAAAGCCACCAAACCAATACTGTATCGCTAATTCATTTCAAGCTCTTACTGTATACTATGTGCTCATTTCGTATTGTTTTAGAAATTAGAATTTTAAATGAAAAGGGATTTTTTTTTTTTTTAGTATATTAAATACTATGAAGATGTAATGTAAAACTCAAGTTTTACCTTTTTTAATCCTAACATACTACATCATCTTATCACCTGTTAAAGAATAAATACAATCACACCTAATCAATTCTAGTACTTATTTGAAAATTCAATCCAATTAAGAGTTTATTGAGATATTTTTAGATATGATAAAATAAATTGAGTTTTAAGTAAAAACTGATATGATAATTTTTTATTAGATGGTGTAAAACATAAATTTATACCCCATCTTTACTAAATCCGGACTCTTTTAAGTGTATAACATATTACAGTGAATAGTTTTTTAAAAAAGTTTTGAAATTATAAGTTTTAAAGTCTTACAGTTTTTCCTAACCGTTTCAAAATTTAACTTTAATCTTAAAGTTTTTTTCAGCTTAAAGGGCCCTTGAAATAACTTTAGAGAAATTCCTATCGTTTGGCAATTTTTGCCAAAAAATGTTTAAAGCTCTTGAAACACTTTTTCCCCTTATAATTAGTGGGGAGGGAAACTAATCAGGTTCTCTTAGTTCACATCAATTTATGTAAACTTGTGTAAAATAAGATGAGTTATACAGTTACTATTCACATACAAATATGCTTCTTTACTCATATACACAGAGAATAGTAAAAATTTTACAAGGAAATAATATTTTAATAAATTATAGTGTAAAATAAATAATTTGATATAAATGTTTTTGAAAAATAATTATGTAAAAAAGAAAAAAAAGGTTTTCTATAAAAATAAACTGAAATTTCTATATGAGCTTATGTGAATACTCTTACGATATGCCACAATTTCACCAGTTGGTCCTTTTTATTTTTGGGTTCAATCCTCATGAATTTGGTAGGGTTGGGCTCACATTTCAGGTCCGTCAAATTGAGGTCTATAGGTGATTAAAAGCCTGCCCCTAAGGGGGGGGGGGGGGGTTTTCTTGCCTCATGAAGCAAATGCGATTCTGGGAATGACAGTAAGCCCTCAGCCTGTTGAAGATTCTGTGATATGGGCATGGACCATAAACGGCTAATTCTCAGTGAAAAGTGCTTATAGGGTAGATCAACAGTGGCTAAAAACCCAAAACCACAAAGCGGATAGGGGAAGTACTTCAGACAACACGCGGATGTGTGCATTATGGAGGCTGGTTTGGAGTCTAAACTGTCCAAACAAACTGAAACAGTTCATGTGGCGCTCATGTAGGAATATTCTTCCAACAAAACACCGATTAAAATCAAGGGGTGTTGATATTGAGGTGGGGTGTGACTATTGCGGGTAATGTGAATCTGTTGAACATGTTCTATGGGGATGTAAATTTGCTGTTGATGTTTGGGGAGAATCAAGACTCAACTTACCTCTCTTGCCTTACCCAACGGATGAGTTTTTGGAGGTTGTGTGGGAACAGAAAGCCTGAGATTGACTGGGAGCTGTTTGTGGCCACGGCATGGGGATTATGGAATCAAAGGAATACGGTCAAGTTTGGGGGACAACGCAAACTCGCTCATAGACTTTGCTGTGATATGGAGGAATATGTGAAGGAGTTTCGTTATGAAAATCCCCCCCCCCCCATGTAAGTCATCTAGACCATTTACTCCCTCTTGGAAACCGCCAAAACAGGGCTGGTATAAAGCTAATGTGGACGGGGTTGTCTGTAAGGAGAGGGGCTGTCTGTAAGGAGAGGGGCTGCTGTGGTATGGGTGTAGTGATTAGGAATGCAGAGGGGCAGCTGATGGGGGCAATGAGTAAAAGGCTGGCGCTTCCACTTAAGGCCTTGGAAACTGAAGCTATAGCAATGCAGGTGGGGATTCAATTTGCGTGGGACCTGGGATTGAAGGATGTTGTGTTTGAAAGCGACTCATCAACAGTAATCTCAGCCCTCTTAAGCGATACTCCCCCACCTTGGTCGATCCAAAAGGTGATTGAAGGAACCAAGCAAGACCTCAAGTGCTTCAATACTTGGTCTACAGTCCATGTTCGTCGTAGTGGGAACGTGGCTGCCCATCTCATGGCAAAAAATGCCATTATAGTTGTAGATAGTCTTGTATGGGTTGAGGATATCCCACCCGTTATAGCTATGCAGGTCTCAAAAGATGTATCAAGCATGAATGCTGTTTCATTCTAATGAAAATTCCAGAGTTTCTAATCAAAAAAAAAAAAAAAAAAAAAGCCCGCCGCTGAGCCCACTACTAGTTGTACTACAATGACAAGTAGTCCCTTTTTTCTGTTTTTGAGATAGGACTTATGGTACAATACTAAAAGTAGTTTCTAGTTTCTAGTTTCAGCTCTATCACTCTTTCTGTGTCTTTTTTTCCCACCACATATCCTACTCATTAATCCCAACTACCAGACATTTTGAAATCCATACATGCATATGTTTGATTCAACAATGTACATATAATTTTCCCATCTCACTTTTTGCTAAATTTTCATCTCTCTCTCTCTCTCTCTCTCTCTCTCTCTCTCTCTCTCTCTCTCTCTCTCTCTCTCTCTCTCTCTCTCTCTCTCTCTCTCTCTCGTGTCAATATGTGCATGTGCAAGAGGCAAGAGTAGCAAAAATAAAAGGCCTCAACTAAAGCAAATAAACCATATCATTACAAATTTGCTTATCTTTGGGCTTCTTCGGTTCTACCTCAACACAAATATAGTAACTTTGATGTTTTTGGGTCACTGTGGGTGTCTCAGGCTTCACAACTTCATGCTTGAGAACATTTTCAAGATCTCTATTTTTAATTTTTAATTTTTTATTTTTTATTTAAAAAACACAACAACTAAAGTATTTATGAAGAAAAGCTTAAAACTAGTTTAAGTGCACTGTTTTCTAGTTATGTGGTTTCCCTTATTTTTGGGTTTTTAATAATAACCAGACTAGATTAAGGTCCGTTTCTAATAGAACCGGCCAATTCGGTTTGATTTTTAAAACCATGGTTTTTTCCTCCTAAAATTTCATTTTTTGTACTCATCACTATAAAAAAGGGGTTGAATAAGATATTTAAATTGGGTACCACCATAAATATGCCCATCACCGCTGGAAAAGGATGATTTATGGTCACTACTAAAAACGCGCTCTATAGCCATATTTTTTTAGCTGTTTTTAAAATAAACGCGACTATAGCTAACCTATAGCCGAGTTTTTAGGACCTATACTTGTGTTTTTAGCAGCTACAGCACTTTTTTTTTTTTTTTTTTTTTTTTTTTTTTGAGTGGTAGATAGGAAATAGATCGCTAAAAAAAACCTAGCAACCCATCCATGCCTCACTGCCACATCGAACCACCACTGCCACTAGATCAATGCCTCCACTACCGCACCATAAAACACAAATCCAAGTAACCTATAGCCCTTCAAACCACCCACACACCATAACCCACCACCGAGCCCACACCAAAAAAATCACAACCCAGTAATCGGCAAGGTTGAGCAACCCACCATCGACGAGGTTGAGCATCCCATCATCAGAGGCAAGGTTGAGTGCCTCCATCAGAGGACCATGCCATTGAAACCACTAGACCCACTGCGCCACCAAATCCACGCCGTCGCCACCAGACTTGCACCACCACCAGACCCATGTTAAACCCATGCCAGAATTTGCCCACCACCTTGAGAGAGAGAGAGAGAGAGGCCAAATTGTTATGGAGAAAGAGAAAGGAGATGAGACAATGAAGAGAGAGAAAGAGGCAAATATGTTTAGGTAGGGAATAAAAAAAATATTATTTAGGTTTAGAACGTTGTTACAGTACTATCATAAATTTAGGATGATATTGTTGCACAATTGTAAATTTTTTAAAATCGTAAGACCAGGTAATGGGACGTTTTTATGCTTTGATACTAAAATATACCACATATACCATATGGCAGTACGGGTACTGATGCTTTAAGGGACAGATCCAGGAATAAAGTGAAGATTTCTTTAATTCATTTTTAATTAATTGTAGCATTGAATAAAGTGAAGATTTTTTTTTTCTATTATATTTTTAGAAATAAGTGAAAATATTTAATATTTGCTAACTATATGGAGCTTCGCACGAGTTAAATTTTTTTTTTTTTAATTTTATATAAACAATTTTACTACTTATTTGTTCTTATCATTGATTTTTTATTATTATTTTTTTTATACAAAATAGAATTTCTACTCTAACATAATTTAAGTGTATATGTATGTGAAGCTCCCCCCTAGAGATTTAAACCTTGACCCTTACCCTCAATACCCCACAAGCATTTATAGTTGTGTAGTGACCACCGCATCAAGGGTGCACGGCAGTCTTATCGTTAACTAATAGTTATTCTTGTTCCCAACTCTATTTCTTCTTTCATACGGAAAATTATTAAATACTTCGAGAGTACCATAAATACTCATTCCTCTCACATGAATTGTGGGTCTCACCATAAATTTAATTAGTGGGACCTACAATTATGTGAAAGGGAGAAGTATGCATTTATAGTACTCCAAGAGTATTCTATAATCACCCCTTTCATACAGCACAAGTCCTATTGTGCAATAGCCAATAAGTTTTTATAAAAGTTAGGACTTTTACAAAACAAAATACTACTAATAGATTATGACATCGTTAGGTGTGTCAAACCAATTGGATTACTAACTTTAATTCATCTCGGTATCATACAATTAGAGTTATTAACCTTTGATTTTGAGATTTCATCATGGCATCTGTGGTGCAAATGAATTGTTTAATATATTGGGAAATGTTTAGGAACTATCTTTAGAAATATTTTATTAGGACAATAATAAAATAATAAATGTTGTCGACATCTTTTTATATTTTTCATGAAAGTGGTGTTAAAACTTTTTTATTATGGTTTATTAATAATTACTCTAAGGTATCCGTTAACATGATCTTAATATATTTTCACAACATTTAAAAATATATTATTTATTGAACTGTTGTTATCAAATTTTTAGTAAAAGATATTTTAATAAGAAAATTTTTCATTTAATTGTAGACGAGTCTTTTGTTCTTATCAATAGCGCTCTACTTAATTAAAAATTGAACTGAAAATCTGTATTTACACTAAATTGTAAATTGTAGTAATTTTTTAAAGATAAAATTCTCTATTGTTTTATCACTTTTTTTTTATTATAAATTTTTCGTATTTGATTTTTACTTAAACATCTTCTTTTTATTCCTATCAATTTCTTATTATTATTATTATTATTATTATTATTATTATTATTATTATTATTATTATTATTATTTTGTTCATATTTGATAGGTAAACTTTTTTTTTTCACATCAACTTTTCCTCCACTGCTTTATCAATTCTTTATATAGACACAAAAATTTAATTAATTGTTGATTACCAACACTTCATTTTATTAAATTATTTTTTCTTATTATTAATTATTAGATACATTTTCTCAAACCAAATTGATTTATGGATAATTTTTAACTTACGTAAAAACTCTATCACTTATCAAAAATTCGGAATTCTCTTTGTTTATCTTCACACACGTCTCTCTCCCTCTTGGTAAAAATCCAATTTGTTTGTCTATAAAAAGAAAATCCACACACACACCTCTCCCACAAATTTCTCTCTTAGTGGGTTTAGACTTTAGACTTTAGACTCCCAATCTCTTACTACGGAAGTCATCTTTATAATTTTCATAGTTTGTGCTATTGCTACCAAGAAAATCATAATTTTCAGTTTGCGCTATTGCTACCGAGAAATTCATAACAATAACAATGTGAGTAATCCTTGATTCTCCCTCTTCTTTTATTATTTATTTATTTATTTAATTTTTTTATGGAAGAATATTATAAATTATGCCATGTGAGCACATATCAATGTGAGTAATTCTTCATTCTTCCTCTTCTTCTATTATTTATTTAATTTTTATATTGTAGAATATTATAAATTTTGCCATGTGATATATAGACTAATAATTATTTACAAGATATTAATTTTACTTTGTGATGGGCTTCTTAGGGTTGAGTTTGGCTACTATGGCTTGAAAAATTTCAAGAAGGATCTATTAGGATTAAAAAGCTGTAGATTTGGGAGCAAGTGAGTCTATCCCCTAGTCTCTATAGTAGCCAAGCCAACCATATAAACTCCCCTTCGTGGACATAGGTAACAATATAAAAGTAAAACTCCTCCCATGGGGCTGTGCCTGTATATTATTGTCTTCTCCAACAGTGACGGTGAATCATGCAGACGTTTTCCCTCCATCTCTTATACCATTTGGTTGGTTCATGTTAGAAAGCCTTGAAAACTAATTCCACATAAAACTAAACCGCATCTTTTATGTATGTTTGCGTTTGCAAGTTTCCAGACTCGAAGGAATTTGATGAGGGAAGCTGCATATCTTTTGATTTAGGGAACAATCAAGCCTATGAAGGTATATAATTTTGCGATTTTGAGATTCAATTTGAACAATCAAGCCTATAATTTAATTTAGTATATATATATATATATATATATTTTTTGGTTATAAGAAGATCTTGCTATTGCTAATACCCAAAACAAACGAAAGAATCATGCTACTAGATTGGTTATGTTGATGGAGGACGCACAGCGTGCCATGCTTTGTTTACATCAAGACATGGGTTGATTGCGAGAGGACGTGCAGCAATTGCGAGAGGATGTGCAACAAGACATGGATCGTTTACATCAAGACATGGGTCGATTGAGAGAGGACGTGCAGCAATTGCGAGAGGATGTGCAGCAAGACATGGATCGATTGCACAAGGACATGGATCGATTGCGCAAGAACATTCAGTGAGACATGGGTCGATTGCGCGAGGATGTGCAGTCAATTGTGCGGCAATGTAGGTCATGCACCACCATGACGCGGCTATCATAAGTTGGGTGTGGTTTCGAGCTCACCCTTTGAGCAAGTCCATAAAACTTCCAACCTTTTTCTTATGGGAAAAACTTCCAACTTTTTGTTTTTTATTATGGGAATTATATTTTGGATGCCTTGGGATAATAGGGGTAGAGGTAGAATATCTGCTTTGTGTTTGTGTTTGTTTGTTTGTTTTTTTTTATTTTTTTTTTATTTGTTTATTTTATGGTTGTTGGAAATATGTAAAATGTTTCACTTTGGAAAACTCTTTCCAAAACAGGAATGAAGTTAATCAATTGCTTTGGATTTTCTAAGAATGGTGTTCATTTGCAAGGAAACTTCTACAAATGAACTTTTCAAAAATAAATTAAGGATACATTCCGTATGATTTCAGTGATGTATTTTACAATCAAGATAAATATCTGTTATACATCTTGAATCAAGTCCAAGAACCAACCTCTCCAAAATTAGGGAAATGTTGCCTACTAACAATCTCTCCTAGACCCCACATCCCACAAAAGCATTGTACACAACCTTTGTGACCCAAGTCACTCAACTATCTCTATAATGTTATGCACAACAGATGGCACGCCAAATGCAAATGCACACCTCTCCATCACATCTTTTTCATTTTTTTTCCTCTCAAGCCATTTCATTTGCCATCTTATGTCCTCACAAGATTTATATTAATATTAATGTTTCAATATAATAATAATTACGCAGTGCAAGAAATAGTCACAGTTTACTTATTCTGACTAGTAAGCAAATGATAAGCAAATGATAGGCCAACATTGCATTATCAGACCCTAAATCCTAGCTCACAACATGATTGTGCACTACATAACACGCTCATAATCATATGGGGTTAATTATGAGGAGGAAATAGGTAGCTGAATGGAAGCAATCATTTTGGTTATTTTATCTATTGTGTGGAGTAGCACATCAACTTCTACGTTGGGATAAATAAATAAATAAATAAATAAAAATAAAAAACGCTAAAAACATACCCCTTGTTCCGAGATGAATTCAAACTAATCGCTAACCTGTGCAATGCACGGGAAAACTATTGTGTAAGTAGATGTTAACAACTATTTGTCTCTTCCACTTTGATTGTACATAGTCGCTAACCCGTGCAATGCATGGAATAATTTGAGAAAAATAATATATATTTTCTTTGCTTAAAAACTCACTTTAAAATGAATAGGCTGGCTTTCTACTCATAATATGACTCAACATACTTAAAAACTGGAATCACGTTTGATTAAAGGAAAATTGAACAATATCAACTATTGCAAAAATGGTAAAAGAACAAAAATATATAACAAATGAAAGTTTTCCATTATGTTTCTTCTTTCTTTTACTTATTAGGAAAAAAAATAGCAATAAAAAAGCATATCAATCAATTTATTGAATTTTATTTGAATGCAGTTTAGAATATTAAAAAAAAGGGACTCTCTCCTATAATTGAAACACTTCAATTTGGACTCTTTAAATATGCTCTACACTGAAATCCTGGCTATTGTAGACAATAATTTGGGATGATAATAAACACCGTTTCCCCTTGGATCATAACAATAGAAAGAACCTGCAACATCTAACATTCAATGAGGTAAAAGAGATGACAATCCAACTACAAAGAAAGACAACTCAAAATAAAATGGTATATAATTGATATTAAGATATGGTTGTTACTTAATGTCACCGATCACAAACATATAAAGAGATGTATATAGGTTGCTAATCCAAGTATACTTTGTTATCTATTAGAAACTGTTTGTTGAAATAGACACATCCATCATCAAAAGTTTAGGTAACATATTAATAACATAAAACTACCCGTCAAGCATTAGTTTTAAAACCAACACATGGTATGTAATAAACTAATTTTTTTTTTAAAAATGGTCTTCAAAGTGGGATAAGCAAATAAAAGCAGCATTAAATAGAGACACAACTACTAAGATGGCTTTCACATCAATATCTAAAAATTCCTAAGGAAATAATATTCTCACTAACTACACACACGACATATCATGTAATTTACACACTTAGCTTTGAACTCATCATTGATACAATTCTCCTAGATAAAACTTTAAAAGATATCTGAATTTATACATGAATCATAAATATGATTGGAGAGAACAAAGCAAACCATTTTTAGTGTTGAATGGGTGAGCATTGAACCACAGTCCATAGTGGTTCCCCTGCAATGCTTGTGCAGAAACAGCCTAAACAATAGAGGATATGACGAAAACAAATTAGACTATGAAACATGGAACCACTAATTAGATTGAAAAAGAATACATAAATCCCAATTAAGTCCTCAGGATAATAATATCAATTTCCCGGTGAAAAAATAATATATAAATATGTGTGTGTGTGTGTGTGTGTGTGAGAGAGAGAGAGAGATGAAAGAATTGACAGTAATAGTGGAGACAGCAAGAACACTCTGCTCACACCAAGCATGATACTTAAGCAGAAAACAGAAACCAAAAAAAATTAAAAAAACTCCCATTTGAAAAACCAAATATCAAATAAATAATCACGACTTCAATTAAATCAAAGGGAGCCTAGCAGTTACCTAAAAGCTTCAATCAAGAGTTCAAAACATAGTTCCATAGAATTTGGGAGTAACAGTGGCAACTATCAGTATATATACTGCCCTACATAGTTCCTTACTTCTTTTTTTATATATAGGTTATAAAAATTCATTGAAACAAAAAGGAAAATGGTTTTACCTTATGGAAGAATAAATCCAAAAATACAAATTCAAAATGTTAACTCCTAAAATCTAACTTATGATATCTGTGAATCCATGAAAACTCAAAGGAGAATTTGAGGTCACAACTTGTACCCACTCAATAAGAGTCTTTCAAAACAGAAGATTTTCTAAAACAAAACCCAATAACTATATAGCATCAAATCAACCGTGCCTAAAATTATTATTAAACCCCATAACTATCTGCAACACATAGCCCATACATATCACTGAAAATTCTGAAACCACAATCTACATCAATCATCAGGCCGACTCTTAGGCCTTTTAAAAACACAAAAACACAAACAAAAAAAACAAAAAAAAACAAAAAAACCATTAATTCTTACAAAACCTGTAGAATTTGAAATCCCTAAATCGATAGAAAACCTAATTGAAGACATATAATTAAAACATAACTTTGAGGCCTTGCTCCTTTTAAACCAATTTCAATATGAATTTTAACCCATATCAATCAAATAAAATTGAAACTTGAAAAAGATTAGATTGGAATTCTTCATACCTGAAAAATCGTCCAACATCAGAAACGGAAAATGATCCAAATTTTTCAAGTCAGTCCTGAAAATCAAATAACTTTGAGGCTCTATTCCCTTTAAACCAATTTCAATCTGAATTTTAACCCATATCAATCAAATAAAATTGAAACTTGAAAAAGATCAGATTAGAATTCTTCATACCTGAAAATTGTCCAACATCAAAAACGAAAAAGGATCCAAATTCGTCCAACATCAGAAACGGAAAAGGATCCAAATTCTTCAAGTCAATCTTGAAAATTAAATGCCCAGAAAGGGGGTCAAAAAATAATCAATCCCCAAATGATAAAAACTCAAGAACAAAATAACCATGAATCAAAATTGACATTAGCCAAAGGAATTGTGGCTGAGAAAAGCATGAGGGAGCTGCATTGAATAAGAGAGTTAAAGAAGAAGAAGGAGATGGAGTGAGTTTGATCGAGGGTTTTGTTAGGGCTGAGTTTGCGTTTGAGAGATAGTGTTGAGAGAGTAGGAAGAAAAAATTTACTTGGTATGGGTAGGGTTTTATATATATATATATATTATATATATATATATAGATAATAAAACGTTAAAAAGAATTTAAAAAAAAAAAGAAAAAAAAAAAGTGACGTGAAGGCTAATGGGAGAGTTGTATTATTGTATACTGTTGGGAGAGTTAAATTGACAAATTCTAACATAACAAAACGTTAAAAAAAAAAAAAAAAAAAAAAAAAAAAAAAAGGTGACGTGGAAAATTGTGGAGTTAGAAAAGGCTTCGGTTTTATATATATATATATATATATATATATATAGATTAAAAAGGGCCTGTAGAGGCCAAGCAATAGTTTTTCCCTTTCTTCAACTCTCTTCTTTGCCGCTTCCCTCGCTTTGAGGTCAGTTGCTTCTTCTTTGGATATAACCTTTAGCTTCTCATCTTGCCTCTTCTCTTGCCAAAAGCAACTGACGATGGAGTACCTTTAATGGATTGCCTCTTTGTCTTGCCAATAGCAACTGAAGATGGAGTACCTTTAATGGATCTCATGGGATTTAAAGAAGCTGAAACAACAGTCCAGGTGCTGGTCCACTTTGAACTTTATTTTCTGTAACTGGTGCTGCCTCTGAAGCTGACAACAACTTTTTCAAAGTGGGCACTTGATGTTTAGAGTTTGAGGAAAACTGAGGTGTGGCATATGCCTCTTCCTGTGTCACCCACTTCCCTATTACATTCTCTCTCCATAAACATAAATTCAACAGCATATAGCCTAAATAGATATTAGAGGAAAGGAGAAGGATAAAGATATAAATTTAACATAATATAGCCTAAATAGATTTTAAAGGAAAGGGGAAAGATAGAGAACTAAGTAAAGTATCTAATTGTATGATTAAGGGCTTATCTGGTAAACTAAAACAGAATATAGGACTAGAGGTGGAGGGGGATGGAATTTTGTTCAAGAACATATCTATTTGGTTCACACATTTGTAAAGCAACTGCAAAGTTAAGCATAATTTTGCTGGCTTTTTTGAGTGATGATGAAATAACAACTCTAAATATATATATATATATATATATATTGATAAGTAATAAGATATATTGATATCAAAAAGGAAACACCTTAGTCCACAGGGAGTGAACAAGGGGACAACAAATCAAAAACAAAAATTGCAAGAATCTAGGAAATCAATAAAAGAAGGAATGATTGGTTTTGCAAAGCAAACAACCAATCCAACAAAGTTCTAAAAAAGAATAGCTTGAGGTCTGAAATAGATCTCTCAATATCTTCAAAACAACAACTATTTCTCTCCCTCCAAAGACACCACATTAAGCCATGAGGAATGGTGGACCATATATAATCATTTCAATGACGACCAAAGCTACCTTGCCAACACACTAACAGTCCCAAAATAGTATGCGGCATAACCCAAGATACTCCAAATAAACCCAAAACCATAGACCATAGATTCATAGCAACGGGACAGTGAAGGAAGAGATGGTCAACCGATTCACCATTACTCTTGCACATAGAGCACCAATCCAAAATCCACACCTTCCTTTTTTGCAAATTATTAATCGTCAAGCATTTCCCTAAGGCAGCAGACCATACAAAGAAAGCTACTCTAAAGGGAATCTTCTGCTTCCAAATACTTCTCCAAGGAAAACCAAAGATAGTAAGACCAGCTAAAATTCTATAATAATCTTTCACCAAGAAACCCTTATCTTTGCTGGGAATCCAACACATCCTATCCCCACCAAACCCCCTTATTGAAGAACCGTATATGGTTTCCATGAAACTTGACAAAGCCTTTAATTCCTGAATGTGCACACCCCTAAAGAAGCTCACATCCCAAAAAAGGACTCCATTGGGGGATTTCATAAGCTCAACCACACTAGCCTCCTTATTCTTGCAAAATCTGAACAAGTCAGGGTAGCTAACTGCAAGGTGTCTCTCCACACCAACGGTCTTGCCAAAACTCCCTAGACCCATCACCAATATCATATAGAATATGGCATGAGAAAGAAGGCCATCCCTAACTGATACTCTTCCATAAACCAACACCGTAAGGACCATTAACAGATTTGGTACACCATCCCCCCCACAGACATCCATATTTCAACTCTATCACTTGTCTCCAAAGGGCATCCTTCTCAATCCCAAATCTCCATAACCACTTCCCAAGTAGAGCTATATTGAAAAGTCTTATCTTCCTTATCCCTAATCCACCCGAAGAAATAGGAGCACATACAATAACCCATTTAACCAAATGAATTTTAGGTTCATCACCAAAACTGCCCCATAAGAAATTCTGCTGAAGCTTCTCAATTCAATTAGCCACACTAGTAGGTATAGGAAATAGAGATAGAAAGTAAGTGGGTAAATTAGAAAGGGTACTTTTGATTAGAGGGACTCTACCTCCCTTTGATAAATACAAGCGTTTCCAACCTGCCAATTTCCTTTCCGTTTTCTCCAAAATCGGATTCCATATAGTCTTATCCTTGAAATTAGCACCCAAAGGAAGACCCAGATATTTCATTGGCAGAGAGCTCTACTTGCATCTAAGGACATTTAACAATAAGTCAATATTATGCACTACTCCACCGGAACCAATTCAAACTTGCCTAAATTAATTTTTAGCCCCGACACTGCCTTAAGCCAAATAAGAATCATACGGAAAATCAAAAATCTGTTCTAGATCAACATCATAAAAAATAAGAGTGTCATCCGCAAAAAGGAGATGAGACACTGCCAAGGATCTTCCCTTCGAGTTACCCACACTAAATCTTGACAAGCGGCCTTCATGAACTGCTTTATCCAACATTCTTCCCAGAGCTTCCATCACCAACACAAACAACAAAGGAGACAACAGGTCACCTTGTCTCAAACCTCTAGAGCTACCAAAAAACCCACAAGGAGAGCCATTAATCAAGATAGAGAAGCGGACAATAGATAGGCAAAAGAAAATCCATAGTCTCCACTTGGCTGAGAACCCACTTCTTTCTAACATTTGCAAAAGAAAACTCCAATTTACATGGTCAAAAGCCTTCCCAACATCCAGTTTACAAATCAGCCCCAGCACCCCAGACTTTGATCTACTGTCAAGATATTCATTAGCAATAAGAACAGGGTCAAGGATCTGTCTATCCCTCACAAAATCATTCTGAGATGCTGAGATTATATCCCCCATAACCATGCGAAGTCGGTTAGCCAAGACTTTAGCAATAATTTTATAGACCCCCCCCCCCCAACAAGACTAATGGGACGAAAATCCCTAATCTCACTTGTTGCATGTATTTTAGGGATGAGAGTAATAAAAGTATCGTTTAAGCTTTTCTCAAACTGACCTTTAGCAAAAAAGTGGTGAAAGACAGCCATAAGATCAAGCTTGACAATCCCCCAGCAAGTTTGGAAAAATGCCATTGGGAAGCCATCTGGACCAAGAGATTTATCACCATGAAAACTCTGAACAACATCAAAGATTTCTGCCTCTTCAAAAGGTCTCTCTAACCAGTCCGCATTATCACCGGATATCATTGGAAAAACTAACACATTTGGAAAAGGCCAAACAACCTGGTGCTCGAAATACAAATTCATGAAGAAATGAGTAATGCAGTCTGCAATCATACCTTGGTTAGAAGACAAGATACCATTAACCATTAGGCTTTCAATACCATTATTTTTTCTGTTAGAATTAGCCATTCTATGAAAAAATCTGGTATTGGCGTCGCCTTCCTTCAAATGCAACACCCTAGACTTTTGTCTCAAACTAATCTCTTCTAAAAGAGTCAACTTTTCAATATCTGTACGAAGATTAACTTGTACTAACTTCTCCTCAGCTGTTAATCTATCGGTCTCCTCTTTAGCATCTAAAACATTCAACTTGCTCCAAAGGTCCTACTTCTTAAATGTTACATTGCCAAACTCCGTCTTGTTCCACTTTTTTAAATCCAACTTCAAGGCAACCAACTTCTTAGCTAGAATAAAACTTAGGGTTCCTTGGAACAAATAGGAAGCCCACCATGTCTTCACTTTATCGACAAAATTATCCACGCTCAACCACGTTTTTTCAAAACGGAAAGGAATTCTACCTATTTGCACACTTCCACCCTCCAACAAAATAGGAAAATGGTTTGAAAGAGCTGGAGATGAGATACAGGAGATTCAAACTAGTGACCTCTACTTAATGAGTGGTTCCCAACTGACTGTTCTGCCCTTGAGGTACATTACTGGTTGAATGTTCACACACCTATACAGTGCCTATATTTGCTAAGCTACCAGAGAAGAGAGGAAATAGATATACCTACCTACGGCTGAGACAACCTCAGAAAAAAGGCTGTTCTAGGCTTCTAGCTCAGCTTGTTGACATTTGAACCATGCCAAATCTAGCTCGGTAGTCTAAAATAAATGAGCCAGCTCCTGCATTCATTCTTCTGCTCCTACACTTGTCACTACATATTAAATATTGAACACACCTCAGAATCTCACCAGCTTAATAATGAATCGGCTATATAACTCTCGCTTGCTATGGTTTACTGTCTCATAGGTATACTCAACTATTTAGGATCTTTATTAGGATGAAACTAGTAATTATCATGCTTGGCTTGTTAACCAGTCAAACTTGTTCCACAGCTTGATCTTGTCCAAACTCCAACCACCATACTTGCCTAATAGCTTCATCGTGAGTTAGCTCAAGTAGTTGAGTAGTCTCAAAGTTTAGTTCATTTAATAGCCTTACGCCCAACTAAAAACTATGCAGGACAATACAACTTGACAGCTAATGAATAAAACCAGACCTTTTACTTGATCAAATTGTCAAGGACATCTTTAGAGGTAGGGTTCTCCTAAGTGAGTAAAAGGTCTATATAAATAAATTGAATGAAATATACATTTCTCTTCCAATATTGGTGAACATAATTTGCCTATCACTACAACTTGCAATGATGAGCAGATTTTTTTTGACAAGTAACTTGCAATGATGAACAGTTGTACAACAACTACTCTAATTTCAAATGTTTTGAGCCCAAGCATATGCAGTTTACACACACGTATATATATAGCAGATCTCATCTCAACAATTAATCTCATTACCTTCATCTTGATCATTCAATGCTTGGGCATATCTCTGACCTCTTGAAGTTTTGCTATATCCTTCTGATTGCTACGCTTTGCTTTCTGAAGATATGAAGGAAAAAAGTAAATTAATATCAGCAAGATTTGCAGCATATAAAAAACCATGATAAATCGAATCACCATCATCGAAAATGATGTAACTATGTGCATATATTTTTACCATATTAATATAAGCAAATGTTGTTCTTAAAACTCACTGCTTCAATTTGCTCATGGGCGCAGTCTGCTTACCAAGCTCATGAATTCTGATGCTGGAAGGATTATTTGATATGAAGATTTTGTAGAAGTCACACCATTTGTTGCCCTGGCTAACCCAATACTGGAAATAGAAGATAAAACAAAAGAAAAATAAACACATAAACAATAAAATCAAAATGTTAGTAGCAGCCTCGCAGTCTTCCATCAGAATTCATAGCTCAAGCTTTGATCAAATGGAAAGAAATAAATAATAAAAATAGAAGCAAAAGAACACAAACAATAACACAGAAAATGATATTTTTTTAACAAACAAAAAATAAAAATAAAAACTTGAAGAAACATCCAATTAGCAAATGAGAAGCAAACAAAGCACTCTCTTGTTCGGAGAAACAATCGTCGGCAGATCTAGCAACCACGGCTTTGCTTGATATGCAGGATGTGAGGAGAGTTAACGGGGATGTGGAGATGGGTTGCTCTAGCTCAGGTAATCAGGTATTTGTGACGCAATCCCAGTAACTGTTTGAACATGAGCGGCGGCCACCCTTTGAAATCTCCAAGTGCAGTACATCCACTGAAGGGAAAACCACATCTAGCATGAAGACAGAAGTCTTACAGATTTCTACGAGGTTTCTGAAAAGAATCGATCCGTCTCTCCGACCAAAAAAATCGGGTAAGGCAGATGAAGAGGGAGGGGATTATGATTTGGAGGTTCAGAGTCAGCTGAAGGAGAGTAATGGGCTAATCAGCTCTGAGGAGAATGAAGCAACAGAGGCATCCATGCAAATTGAGCAAGGAGGTGCTGTTTCTTCCCCCTCTTGCTAATTTTCTGTTGATTGTATGATTGTTTTATTATCAATGAATATGCTAATATGGAATTGTCGAGGGGCCCTAAACCCCACCTTTTGTGATGTTGTTAATGATCTGATTCAAATGCACTCCCCTGCTATCATGGTTGTTGGTGAGACTAAATTTTGTGGTGAAAGAGCTAATAGGATCTCAGGAAGAATAAATTTGGATAGGGCTATTTTTGCGAATTCCATTGGCCTCTCTGGAGGGTTGTGGATTCTCTGGGATTCTGACCAAGTTGAAATTTTGGAAGTAGCATCCACTGAGCAAGAAATCCACGTGATTGTTAATTCCTCTTCAAGACCCCCTGTCTCGTCTCAGCAATTTATGTCAGTCCTCGCTTTGCCGAAAAATGGCTGCTGTGGGAGAATCTGGAATCTGTGGCAAGCCTTCACTCAATGCCATGGGTTATAGTAGGTGACTTTAATGAAGTGCTCATGGGGAAGGATAAGTTTAGAGGTAATTCTGTCAATATCCACAGAGCCCTTCAGTTCCAAGACTACTTAAACACTTGTAGAATGATTGGCATCGGTTTCTCTAGGCCTCACTATACCTAGTCTAACGGCCGTCCTCTTTCTCAGTTGGTTCAGGAGAGAATAGACAGGGTGTTTATGAATGCTGAATGGAATTCTATCTTTCCCGAAGCAGCTGTCCAGCATTTGGAAAAACCCCACTCAGATCACTGCCCAATTAAATTGTGCTTTGAGAAAATTGGTGGGGTTCAGCTCCCTAGGCCTTTCCGTTTCCAACCTATGTGGCTTTCGCACCCAACTTTCCCGGAAGTTGTCCGAGATGCCTGGACAAATTCTGCCTCCCTTCATCAAGCAGTGTCTAACTTCTCTTCCAAGGCAATCAGCTGGAACAAAAGCCAATTTGGCAACTTGTTTCCAGAGAAAAAACAAAATTCTGGCCAGACTTAAAGGAATTCAAAATTGCTTGTCTCTAAGACCCAACTCATTCTTGATTGAATTAGAAGGTAAGCTTAGATTGGAATACGCGGAAGTGGTAAAACTCGAAGAGGAGTTCTGGGTTATGAAAGCTCGTATTCTTTGGCTGGTTGAGGGAGATAGAAATACCTCCTTTTACCACACCTCAACTCTTGTGCACTGCAAGCGGAACCGTATCTTATGTATGAAGGATAGAATGGGTAATTGGCTAAATGGGGAAAGGGAGATTGCAAGTTTTATCAGATAGGGTTTCTTGGACCTCTTCACCTCGGGTCACACCAGTGCTCCCTTGGCTGCCTGGGACCCCCTTGCTTGGAACAACCATCTCAATGATGAAGCCTTAGGTATCTTAGAATCCCCAGTCACAGACAAAGAGATATCCGAGGGTCTTTGGGCTTTTAAACCCTTTAAAGCCCCTGGCCCAGACGGTCTTCATGCAGGTTTCTTTCACCGTTTCTGTCTGGTTGTTGGTGAATCTGTGAGGAAGGAGGTTAAAAACATTTTTAATTCAGGGGTAGTTCCAGATTATTTGTGTTAGGTTCTAAGTACTTAGGAACTAATGTATTAGAACTCTAATTTGTATTGTTGGCAAACCATGATCAAAACAAGTTTTATAGTCTTGTTTAGACTTGCTCAAAGTATGTGTTTTATGTAAAGTTGGAATCAAGCTGCTGCAGAATTCATTGTGCAATTCGGTCTAGCTTGATCGATTGAGAATTAGGCTCGACCGATCAAAAGTAGTGCAGAATATTTTTTATGTAGAATTTCCAACTCAGTCCTAAGCCCATATGATGTGTATGGTTTAATGTTTTACCCTAGGTATAAAAGGGAAACCCTAGCCACGTTTTTGAGGTTGCTCTATTTGCTGTGTGTGTGAATTTCTTGTGAGATCTAAGAGGTGGTTGCCTTCACACATGCTTAGGATTATCAAGACAGAGATTTCATTGAGAGCTTGATGATCATTTAATTACTGCAATAAAAGCTTAACACAGATAGTAATACCATCTATAAGATAGTAACCAAGATCAAAGTTGGTAGAATCCGGCCTTTTTTGCCTGATCTAATATCTCTGCTCCAATCAGCCTTTATTCCTAGGGTGAAGAGTCTTGATAATGCCATCATAGTCTAAGAGCTTATTCATACGATGTTGAAGAAGAAAGGCAAAGTTGGATATATGGCAATTAAACTTGATTTGGAGAAAGCATACGATCGTCTTGAATGGAGCTTCATTAGAGATACCTTGAAGTTGTTTCATTTCTCCAACCATTTGGTTTCTCTGATTATGAGTTGTGTGTCCACATCTATCTCCATTCTCTTTAATTGGGGGACCTTGGATGCCTTCTAGCCATCGAGAGGAATCTGTCAAGGTGACCTTTTATCGCCTTACTTATTCATCTTATGCATGGAAGTTCTTAGGGCTTTAATTGTGGGTAAGTGCCAAGAGAAACTCTAGAATCTAGTGAAAGCTTCGCTTGGTGGGCCATCCTTCTCTCATTTTTTTTCCGCCAACGATCTTATGTTATTCGCTAAAGCTGACCGGAAATATTGTGTTGCCATTAAGGATGTTTCGGAATCCTTCTATGAGTTATCCGGGCAAAAAATTAGTGGTGAGAAGACTCGTGTGTTTTTCTCTCCTAATGTGAACCAGGGAATGAGGAATGACCTTTGTGAGGTTTTGGGATTCAAGTCTACCCCTTCCCTAGGAAAATACCTGGGGTTCCCCATAAAGCATAGAGGGGTTCAGCAAGACTTCAGTTTTATCTTGGAGCATATTCTAAACAAGTTAATAGGCTAGAAAGCTAACCTTTTGTCTCTTGTGGGGAGAGTTATCCTCACTCAGTCAGTAACCTCCACTATACCCAACTATGTGATGCAAAGTGTTGCTCTGCCTCCCAAAATTCTACTTGGGAGTGATAGGCTGAATAGAAACTTTATCTCGGGCTCATTTGAAAACAAAAAGAAGATGCATCTCATTGGCTGGAATAAAATCACTAAAGCAAAAGAGGAAGGCGGCCTAGATATCCAAACAGCCAAGCCTAAAAATACTGCTCTATTAGCTAAGCTGAATTGGAGGTTTCATGTAGAGAAGTCTTCTTTGTGGGTGAGAGTGTTGTCTAATAAATACCGTAGACAAGGAAGTAATCCAAGGAGTAGAATTATTTGTTCCTCCTATTCCCCTACCTGGGTTGGCCTAAAAAAAGGAGAAGACATATTTTCAAAGGGCTCCAAATGGACAGCTGGTAAGAACAATCTCCTTTCTCTTTGGTTTGACAAGTGGCTGAATATTGGCACCTTGTGAAGTCAAATATCAGGACCACTAAACAGAGGTGAGGAAAATCTCATGTTGAAAGACTTCTCTGGTTTTTGCGGGTGGAATTGGGAGGAGTTATCTTTTGAGTTCCCTGCCCATATTCAGCTGGATATTAAGGCCACCCCTCTTCCTTTTTCCAATCAAGGTGGAGACCGCCTCTCATGGTTCTCTTCTCCTAATGGTGAATTCAAGCTTAAGGAGGCTTATCGCCTGGCAAATTGGGAAGCTAACAAGGAGACTGGCCATATCTTCAGAAGGGAGTGGGTGTGGAAAGTGCAATCCCTTCCTAAGATCAAGTGCTTTCTCTAGCAATATTGCCACCATAATCTACAGGTCCGAGCTATTCTTTCTAGAAGAGGTACATACATCCCATTTCTCTACCTCATGTGTATCAATGCTCCTGAAGCAATCATTCACACTTTAAGGGATTGTCCCACGGCACAAATGTTTTGGAACTCCTTAAATCCCCCAATTCAAAGGAATCTGTTTTATGGTACTAGTCTGGTGAGCTGGCTGAATCTAAACTGTCATAGCTCCAAGAACAGTACCATCTCAAGCATTGAATGGAGCATTCTCTTTCCTTTTGATCTTTGGACCCTTTGGCTTCACCGAAATAATATTGTCTTTGGAAGAGCTCCCAACCATCAGGACCTTAAAGTTGAAACTTTGGCCAAGGCAACTGAATTTATATTGGTATCAATGGGAAGCAAATCCGAACCAAACAAACAATTCAGGTGTGTTGGCTATGCCCTCCTACAAACTGGTTTAAGCTGAATACAGATGGGTCTTCCTTGGGTAACCCCGGTTTGGCTGGTGGTGGTGGGCTTATCAAGAACGAAAAGGGTGAATGGATTAAGGGCTTTGCTCATGCAATCGGGACTGCAACCAGTGTAGCAGCTGAACTTTGGGCCCTTAGAGATGGCATTAGATTATGTATTACTCTCAAGCTCCCAGCGGTGGTGATTGAACTTGATTCTAAGCTGGTTGTTGATCTCTTGAAGAAAGAGTTGCATGATCCTAATGCTAATAATGTTTTGGTGGCTGACTGTAGGAATAGCCTTAGGAATATTCCCAGAGTTAGAATTCAGCACTGTTATAGAGAGGGAAATAAGTGTGCGGATGCCTTCGCTAGACGGGGTGCAATCCTTAGCCAGAATTTTTCCATATTTCTTGAACCCCCTTCTGATGTTGCTCTTCTCCTCAGCCTTGATGCGACAGGAGCTTTGTAAGACCGGGTTGTTTCCTCTATTTAGAGGCCGGTTAGTTTTTGTTTAATGAAATTTCCTTTTAACCAAAAAAATATATATATCTAAAACTTAGGTACAATACCCGGCTGCATTGAATTTAATTGTCTTTTACTAAGATAACACTATTTTTCTTTTATTGGTTGATGAAATCAGATGTTTGGATTCAATTGGAGAACCTAAATTTACTGTACCTTTAAGATATTGTATCTAAGTTGTACCAATAAAATAAATAAATAAACCTCCTAATCTCAACTGCAGTAAAAAATTGCTTTCTTTGGTTTCCCAATTAATGTTCTATAATTGCATTACAAGCCACACATAGTACAATTACTACTCCTAGAAAAAAAAATTAAAAAAAAATTACAGGGTGCCCTTGATTTTTTTAGCCAAAATTACACTAACAACTAAAAAACTGTGAAGGATTTTTAAAATAGAACAAAAATTATATAGCCAGACTTATAAAGAAGTTACAAGTAAACTAAAACTAATAATGGGGTTTGTAAGCAAATAGAAGAAAAATGAAAATTGAACAATAAAGAGAAATCTGCAGTGATTTGATAAAGAGTGATTGAGCAATGAGGATGACGATACCTCAGTCATTGCTACGAATTAGGTCTTTATCAATTCAATACTCTGCGCACCCAAGCTGAGCAGAGAACAACTTGCGGAGAATTCAAAATTTTGTTTGGGTATAAGAAGATCTTGCTATTGCTAATACACGGAGAAAGAGAGGTCAAGCTGTATTGTTCTTGATCTTGATTTTGATTTAATTTTGTTTTTGTTTTATTACGACGCTGAGGTGAAGCCTAAAGGTAGTTCGTGACTAATTTACAGTAATTAATTTATACTTATAACTCCATGCTCCTACTATAAAAAATATGCCTTTTTGTAGTGGTACTCTGGTGTGGTTTTGTAATATACTAGTTGAGTTCCCACACGATGTGAAAAGGTCCTATGCCGTAATCTTCAAGTAAAATACGTTGCCAGTGGTGATCAATTGGCTGATGTGTTTACTAAGAGCGTCTCTACTTCCCATTTTCTTTTTCTTTGTTCCAAAATCATGGTGTCTCTAGATCCCATGGTTTTGAGGGGATGTTAAAGAGAGTAATGAAACTGGAAAACAGAGATTGAGACTGGAAGAAGAAGAAGAAGACCAACAGCTAAATTCTAACGGCTAGTTCAAAACGATGTTGTTGTATTAAATGTATTAAATATGTCTCTTAAGTTGTAATAGGAAAAACAATGACGTTTTTATTTTAGTAGAACGGTGTTGTTTAAAGCTTCTTCAATGTTAGTATTTAGGCACTGACTCTTCCCTTCTCTGTGTACGTATTGTTCATCACTGAGTGCTTCCTCTTAAAGATGAGCTAGAGCCAGAGTTCCACAACTATCTTGGTAACTACCAATCTTGGAATCACGGAGAATCTGTTACAGGGGTGGTTATGAATCTGTAGGTTGAAGGTTCTAGAAGTGGTCTAGTCCATGTCCTATAAATAGGAACTAAGTTATTCTCTGTATTCTTGAGCTTGTATAATCATTTTTCCCAATTTCTGAGTAAAGATCATTTTCTCTCTTTTCTCTCTCTCTCTCTCTCTCTATATTCTGTTATACACTTCCGCCATTGTTAACTTCACATATGTGCGGTGCAAATTATAATTAGTTTTTTCCAATATTTCAATAAATTTTGCCAAAAATCTTGTCCTCAACTAATTGGCAACTCAATTTCCAATAGAAACATTCAGGATTCAGATCCCCACCCCCAACTATCGATATATAAAAAAGATATTTCAATAAATTTCATTGTAAAAAATTGTAATCTTTAGTTATTTTATATATAGACAAAATAGGAATACACTAAGAGTAGTATAGTGATTTGATCATACTATATATATATATATATATATCTGTGTGTGTGTGTGTGTGTGTGTGTGTGTTTACAAATTGAAAATTGCATGATATAGTAGCTAATATAAATAGGCATGTTTCATGCCTACTAAAAAATGCATATATCTTTTTTTTTTTTTTTTTTTACATTCTTGGTTGTGTTACTAAAAAAATTTTCCCCTTTTTTTTGGACATGGTTTCAATTGTTGCAAAAATAACTAAATTTGAGTAAAAATGCCATATTTCAAATCAATTTTTTCTCACATAAAAAAAAAAACCTATTATTTCTCATATAAATCTTAGAAAAATGATATTAAAATTTCATTATGCTAAAAATAATTAATATAACAAAATAAACATATTTATTATATTAGTAAATTTTCTAATTACATAGAATACATACTACCGTGTTAGTTCCACACAAACACGTGTGTGTCCGCGCGCACAGACACAAGAGTTAGGAAACTTAAAGGATTAAGATTAATTTTAGTGAATTCACAAATATTTAATTTTTCTATGACTTTTGTGATAATTGTTGTCAAAACAATTAAATATAAGTAAGAATGTCATAATCTAAATTTATTATTATTATTCCAACTAAAAATTATTTTCTATATAGAGTTTATAAAAATAATTAAAAAAAATCATTTAAATATAAATAATTAATGCACAACAATAGATAATTAATATATGCATTTACTGGCTAATTCAATGAATTAATACTTTAATATAAATGCAAACTTTGTTGAAATAGAAAACTAAATAAAGAGAACTTCACAGAATGCACCACATGGCACAATCTCATACTCTCCAGCATAAGGTTTCTGCTTTTATATATATTGATTACAAGTCAATCTAAAAAACTCTAAATATTACTTTCGTGTTTGTGTGTTCTAATAAGTATTAATATTTTTTTTAATATATATATATATATATATAAATGAGGTAAAAATAGTAAATAGTCAAAAAAAATTGATAACAATAAATAGAAAAAAATTTAAAACAAAAAATTTATAGGGATAAAAAGTACTAGCCTTTGATTTTCTATTCATCACTATTTGAGATTTAAGTGTATGTTTTAACATATTATGCATTTAAGGTGAAAAAAAAAACCCCCAAATTAAACGTAATGAGAATAGGGAGCAAGGGAAACTGAAAATTAAAAGCAAAAAGGTAAGTCTTGATAAAGCGTTAAAAAAAAAAAAAAAAAAAAAAAAAAAAAAACCATGAGTGATTGAAGGAATATTGGAGAGTTGGAGCAATTTAATTTTCTGAATGTTGAGTTCAAAAACTAACAGGGACTTGTCCTATTTTGTAAGCTATGTTTTAAGTGGGAGCTCAAATTTAGGAGCTTTTAAACTAGCAATTTTACATATATAACTCTATTATTTAAGCTTTACACATTGAAAAATTTGATGGTATTTTGGATATCAAAATTGAAGATCCCAAATAGGAGGAGCCCTTTAAATAGTAGTATAGAAAACCTTTATGGTCTCACTAGATAGTATATAGATACAAATCTCACATCCCATGTTTTTTTTTTTTTAAAAGCCCATGTTCCTGTCAAAAAAAGACAAAAATACACTTTTGGTCTTATATTTTGGACAAAAGTCGAAAATACACTTTTGGTCCCTAAAAATAAAAAACCGTTGTCATTTTGGTCTATGTCATTCTCTCACTAACAAAAATTATCTACATGTCAGATGAAGTGCATCGCTAACATGTTAGATGCTGACGTAGCTAATAAAATAATAATAAATATTTTTGTTTGGCATTTTAAAAATATCTTGTCAAAATTTTAACAAATAAAAAAAAGCCATTTCATAAAATTTAAACAAAAAATAAATTAAATTTAAAAAAAAAAACAAACAAACAAAGCTTAAATCTAATTAAATTAAAAATTTTGGTTAATTTTCATTATTTTTAAGTAAGAACATAATAAGACATTGAGTCATCCAAGTCATGTACTCAACCTCTAATACAAAACCTTCTTCTCACACTTCTTCAATAAAACATTTAAATATGCTTAACATCTCCCAGTTGCTAATAGAATGACCAACCCATGAACAACGATTTTTCTTGCGGAAAATTGAACCCATGAATGGCGACGAGACAAAAAATTCGGCTCCGAGTTCAGCCACAAAAGGCAAGATCAGCAGCAGGATTAAAGGATGGTGCAGTTGGATAGAGAGACATCCTCTCTCTCACCTCAGTGTCTTTCTCTCTCTAAATTGAATGTAGGTTTCTCTCTCTTATCCCCACTGGTTTTAACTTTTAAATAATTTTTTATGTTCATGTGTCTTACACATGACTAGTCTGTTAGTTTTTTAATGTCAAACTAATTGAAGGATTAATTTGGTACATATGCAAAATTTATTATGAAGTAAATTTGTTAAAACAAAAGTTCAAAAAATGTAATGGCCTCAACCCTAAAGTTCAAGTTGCGTTTGACCATTTTTCTCCCTAAACTCGCTACATACATAACAAAAGAAATCAACTTGAAACAGTATTTGCGATAGATTTTATCAATATATGAAAGCAAAAAAACTCTTACCAAAAAAGTAAAAGAAAAAAGAAAGCAAATAAGTAGTTGAACAGAAAGTCAATAGAAACTGAGGGCTCATTTGGTATACCGTACATGTGTTTAAATACATATTTTCAGTTTTTAAACAACATTACATGTATTTCTACACATTTTTCACCCATATATATTTCCGAAATACAAATAACGTTACCAAACGCCCTGAATCTTCTAAGGTCACAAAAGGAAAGGGTTCACACTGGGCCGTGATCTACTATCAGCCGTCGGATGCTCACAAATCACAATTTGAGAGAAAAAAGCACTATGGCTTGTCCATACTCTTTCTATAGTTCTATACCCACAATGAGAGGAAGGAAAACAATAACTGAGAGGCTTTCCGGAGAGGGGAGGAGGAGCGGCAAGGTATCATCATCTTTAAAAAAAATATATGGAGTATATTATTTTTTAAAAATTCATTAAAAATATTTTTTGACGTGTAAAATATTTTTTTTTGTAATTTTTTATTTAAAAATGTCACAACATTAAAAAAAAAATGCTAGATTATTAGTATTAAAAAGAGCCACAGCAGAAACCAATTGCAACTTCCTGGAGAAAAAAAAATAATAAAAAAATCCCCTTCATTTGTTCCTCCCTCCCTTTTCCCAAAGTTGTGGAATGCATAAGAAAAAAAAAATCCAATTACATTAAATCCCTCAAAGTGCAAACCCACATCATTCCATCAGTTTCTTCTTCATTCTTTCATCCTATTTCTAACCGACACTATCTTTGTCCATGATCCATTTTATGTACTGTATTCTTCTCAATGGACAAATGTTTTCCTGTCAAAATTGGTGAGCTTATAAACAAAAAAGTATATACTACTTTCTTAATTGAATTATACGGTGTATCATACTTTATCTACATATATTACTCTCTCCAATGCAAGGAAAAATGACCATTTTGTTATCGCCAGTTTGGATGGAGGGGGCAGCAAGGGGAGTAGTGCAGAGCTAGCCAAAAATTATAATCTGGCCATTAAGGAATTTGACAATAGGCCTAAGGCTATTATATATCTTACCTACGTTGTGCCTAAAGAAGAGAAGCCTCATGTCAAGGACTTAACCAAAGCACGTTATAGAGATTAAAGAAGATGCTAGCAAATTAAAGATCTATGAATTTGCTTGCAGAAAAACTTAACTGGAAGAATGCTTTGACATTCTAAAATCACTTCTAAACAAACATTTTTGTACACACAAATGCATCACATATTAAAATTTACTGTCAGAAAATAATTTAACAAGAAGGGCCACTTTTATCCTAATTCATCACAAAATTGGTCAGCAGGGCAGCGGTGGCATTAGTGTCCAAAAGCAGCTCAAGGACATGGCTTGCATTCTCTGACTAAAAAGCTTCCCTAAAGACAATTCCGTTCACAATAGCAGAATTGCAAAGATTGGCACCATAGACCCAATGAGATAGCCATGTAGCACACCCATTAGTAGTCACAATAAATTCAGCCTCCTTAACTGAACCCAACTTCAAAATTATCATAAGAATGGAATCAGCAATACTCTTCCTACACTATAATCATAATTTGGCTTTGAAGTGAATCAGTCAGGCAGAAAGTAGAAACAATAAGGCAGCTTAAAAACCAATCAAATTTTAGTACAATGGCAATGACCTCTAGATGAACTCCAAAAGCCTTTGCAGATTTAGCTTATTTGTCAGAACCCTAAACAGAACTGAAATACTCTGACCATAATTTTTTTTTAAAACAATGACTTTAAAATTTCCATGTACTCAATTACCCCACAGGAGTTAAAGCAATAGAAACACTAACAAAAGAAATCCCAAATGATCAAAACCAATCACCAATTAATCCAATCAAAATCTAAGTATTAACACGATCCAAGCTTTCTCTATATCCAAAACCCACATCCCAAAAACTCCATAAACAGAAAAATGTATCCCAAAAGTTTACAATCCAAGGAAAAAAAAGAAGAAACAAACACTTAAAAGCAATCATTACTAGGGGTTCAAGAGATAGTCCAATGGTAATGGCATGCTTTGTAGTGTCCCATGTAAGTTATTCAAATCCCACCTCTCCCTCCCCCACTATCTACCTAACCCAAAAAAGAAAAAGAAAAAAAGCAATCATTACTGATGGTCCTGAGGAGCTGCAGAGAATTTGGGCATATATGATGCTGCTGTTGTTATTGGATATCCTGTGGAATTCAGCATTTTTAGGGATTGGTTTTAAGGTTTTGGTTATGCCCCCAAAGTTGGTTTCATACAATAAATTATTTGGAGTGAGGGTTGTTGTCAAAGAATGCTAATAAGGAAATTTGTGAGAACTCAAAAGCTTAGGTGACAATAAGTGAACAAATCAACTAAAAGTCAAAAAAGCTTTCATTTTATTATATACATTTGTAATTTGTAAACCTAAAAAGTCTGCATATGACATAACTATCTTAAAAGAAGAAGAGAAGTAAGGGTGGAAGGTGTTGTTCTCAATCACAAGGAGACTTAACAGCAAAGAATTCTTCACTTCACTTAATGGAACCTAGACGAAAATATGTTCTATATTTTCATGCAACAGTAATTCCACTAGAATGTTTCATTTTAATTTACTCAGATTGGTAGATATTGAAATCAAACTTTACTTGATAGGTAAGGACTGATGATCAAAGTAACTCAAAATGAGAAATAGAATAGAAATATGGTCATGCTTGCCCATCTCCATTATCATTTATCATATACTTCTTTTCCATCCCAAAAGAAGCAAGCAGGAAATATAGAGACTCACTTCACTGATACATGGGTATTCATATGCTAGATTACAACAAAAGCAATATCAGGAATGCGAAAGAGGATTAGCAACAGAAAAAAAAAACGAAAGGTGAACTTTATGAAATATATACTTTTAACAGGTAGTTTAAAAATGATTTTCTTTGAGAAAAAAACTGATGTTTAAGCCATTTCTGTGTATTGACAAATCTAACAAACTCTAACAATACAAACATTGGAATTAAAGTGCAGGGGTAACTCCAAACAGTAATATACATTTCTTATCAAAATCAAAGTGCAAGGGGACACTCATACACAGTTTCAGTATGCTAGATTCCTCCTGAAAATGCTGAAAGATATTTCTTCAATGCAACACCTTATTATTATTCCTCCTATCTTTCAGAATTTACTTCAAAATAGAGAAGCATGCACCTACATGGATCATAACAAGGATAGGACTGAAAATATAATAAATTAACCAATCTAAGAGGTTATAGTTTTGCAGTGCCACTCTTTCCAATTCAGTACTCTCTAATGTACACATTTTGTTACCAAATCAGTTTGTCCCATCTATTAGAAATGAGTCATTACACATGATTTTAACCAGTCCAAGGATCTACTTCTAATGCTTACTAAAAAGGGGGGAAAAGGCAAGAAAGAAAACATACATATTATCACAAGCATATCTAAGAACTTGAAGAAAAGTGCATCCTTACAGAGAAGCAAAGGTGTTCAGTGTTCACAGTCATCCATTCCTCAAAGACTTTATGTCCTATCTTGTAGAAAGCCTTTGGTGCAAATCATCAGCCAATGCCTGCCTCAAGCTCTCCCCATGATAATAAAACGACTTCTCAGCGTCAAGCACCCTAGGTGAACCCCCAGTCTCATCTGGCTCCTTCCAAAGCTCTGGCTCCGGTTCCCTTGCAATCTGACACAAATTATGCAAAACGCAACAAGCAACAATTGTCTGTGGCGCATGATTAAGTCCCACATTCAAATCCTGAAGAATCTTCCATCTCCCCTTAAGCAACCCAATTGCATCAACCACAACAGACCGCCCCTTCATAAGCATTCCATCGAACAAGTTCTGAGCAGGAGTGCCCATCCCATTTGGTGAAAAGGGTGTGAGCACAAATGGCAGCAAAGGATAGCACCAATCACCAACCACATAAGGCCTCACATTGTGACCCCTCACATTGATAACTTTCTCCCACACAATATCCCCAGAAGTAAGCCTATTATACAAAAGACTATCCCTAAAATGCGCGGCCTCATCGGTCGCACCTGGCGCCTTTACACACACATCCCAGAAAATCTTCTTATGGTCAGCCACAACCTGGAGCTGAACCGAAGGAAACCCATATCGGCATTTGTAATGAGAAGCCAAATTAGGGTCACTGGGGAGACTATGAAGCTTGATATGACTCCCATCAATGGCTCCACACATGTTGGGAAGCGAGGTAAGCTCGTCGAAAGCTTGCGTTGTCTCAATCAAACGCCTACGACTGACTGGAATCTTAATAAACTCAGCGTAAAGCTTGGTGGCCAATAAACGAGTAACCATGTTGGTAATCTTCGAAATCAAGTACGGCTCAAGCGAGTAACGAGCGGCGAGGGTTTTAGCAGAGAAGCCATGGGAGAGGCGAGAGAGAACCATAGCAACAGCGTAATCAGAAGGGAGAGACAGGTTAGAGAGAGCGATATGGGGTTTGAGTTTCTCGACCACCGTGGTGAAAACTGGGTACGACAGCCCGTACAGTGACCTCCATTGCGCGTCGCGAATTGGGGCTTCGAGGGACCATATGGTTTCGGTGGAGAGAGCGCGAAAGGCAGAGACGGAGAAATCGGAATTTGGGTTTTGAGGAGAAGGGGTTTTCTTGGGGTTTAAGGAAGAGGCGGTGGTTTGGGATTTGGGTTTGGGGCGAGAGGAAGCGAGGAAAGAGAGGACAGAAGCGATGGTGAAGAAGAGGAGAGGGGCGGCGGAGGAGGAGGAGAGGAGGGAAGTTGGGGAAGGGGAGGCGGAGGAGGAGGAGGAGGTAGGGGATGCGGCGGAGGAAGTGGTGGTGGTGGTGGAAGAGGAAAGTGTGGAGGAGAGGAATGAGGTTGTTGGGTCTAGAGAGTTTTGGAGATGGAGTAGATTTGAAAGCATTAACAAGAACGAGTGATCCATGACAATTTTTTTTTTGGTTGTGTTTTTTGTGTTTTCTATTTTTGGAGAGGAACTATGATTTTGATTAGAAGTGCTGTGGTGGTTCTGTCTGTGTTGGTAGTGATTGTGAATCTGGTGATTGGAGGGAGTTTGTAGAGTCTATAGACAATGGAGTCATAGACTAGTCTAAACATTTCCGGTGGACCGGTTGTACCGGGAAAGGTAAAGCCATTTCCTTTTCTTCTTTTTTTTTCTTTTTTTTTTTTTGCAATATTTATTTTTTCACTTTTCTGGGTTTCCATTTTTAAATTGTAAAATAAAATATTCTTAATATCATAAATTGCTGACATTGCATTTCTAAAATGTCAAATAAAATTATTTAGTATTATTTTATAAGCCATGGTAACATCAAACTTGCCAACAATGCATTTTGTCTAACACTTAGAGTGTGTTTGTTTGAAGGTGAAATAAGGTGGATGGAAAACTTTAGAAAGAAAATGATAATGACACTTTTTTTTGGAGTGTGTTTGGTTGGATGGGAGAAAAGGAAAATAAATTGTAGGGTCTAAGTGTTTTCTCTCCGAGCTCACCAAAATATTTTCTGTCGAAAATGAATTTCCAAAAATTCTCTTCGAATTCACCTCTCCAACATGTTGGCTTTTTTTCTTTTTCTTTTTTTTCCTTTTAATTTTTTATTTCTATTACTCAATGTTATGAATACCGTTTTGCAACCCGTTTCGATTTGTCTATTGAAATGGAATATTTCGATACCGGTCAATTTCAGTTACTGTTTCAGAAACCATTTCAGTAATTCACTGTTTACATTTCAGTAATTCAGTTACTGTTTCAGAAACCATTTCAGAATTACTGCTAAAATATATATTTATATATTATTATTGCTCTTATGTAAAATAATGAATTTAATATAGCTTTCTATTAAAATAAAGTGGGATTATTATTTAAAAAAAAACAATTATTTTATGGTTTTTTTTAAATAAAACTCACATTTTGGATAATTGTACACAAAGGAGCTTCCAAGAAGCTTCCTACTATCTATTTTTTCCCATTTCCCAACCCACCCACGTGATTAGTACACTATAACAGTATAACCTACTAATGCAAATTGCTAGTCTTTCAGCTCTCTTCATCATTTCACGTCTAAGCTCCTTTCTCCACTCATTCTCATCTTCTTCGTCTCCATTTTTTTTTTTTTTTTTCACAAGTCACGCCATTTTTGCTTCATCAATTCATCTTGCTCTTCAATTTTATTTTCAACTTCTCTATCACAATTGAAAGGGTCAGATAGTGAGAGATGATAGAGAGACTAGAAGCTACAGGACGCCGATCAAGTTTAGGAAGGGAAAATAAGAAGCCAAAATCATATCGGCTGAAATTGGCCAGAATTGACCGGAACGCCCGGAATGGGCCGAAATTTAATCCGAGGTGGAATGGAGGGTATTACCATTCTGGTTTACACACCGATATGAGATATTCCGGCCATTTCGACCGGAACAGAATCCCGAGCCATAAGGGAGGTACGTTATTCCAGGCACGCGTAATCCCGAACAGACTATAAGCGGTCGTATACAGGCTTATCAATCACATACACAAGACAGGTATGGACTCACTATGAGGTTTAGGCCCATTTCTAATTCTTGAGAATGTTTGGGCCGAGGCCCATTGAGCCCAAGGCCATATCCTGTACAATAACCCCCCTTGATTTGTGCTCGGTTACCGAGAGCGAATCAAAGACAACCAAATGGGTGCCAGAGACTCCTCGGGAAGTTCAACCGTCGATAATTAAATGAGTAGCTCTATAACAGTTATTAATGCTCCCTTGAAAGCAGTGCTATGACGGCTTATCAGGTCTGAGCATAATCATGGCCTGACAATTCATGAACCGAGGCTATGCGTGTGGGAGTTACAAAAAGAAGATCAAAGGATTTTTCTCGCTTCTCATTAAATGCCTTCCCCTTATAAATAGTACTTTTTGGCCCATCCCCTCACTCTTTGCACCCTTACTCTCTGAATTTCATCCTCTGCCAAGCACACTTCTTCCGAGCATAGATTTTCAACCAAGATCTCCAATTCCTAGAGCCTACAGTAAGTTCCTCCACCTATCCCTCTTCTCTTTCAAAGTTCTTGCTTTTTTCCTTCTCTAATTCTAGATTCAAAAATGGGGTACTCTCACCTTCTTAACACTGAGGCATCCTTGACTAACTTTAGAGCAACCTATGGGGTTCCTAAGGATGTAGAAGTAGCTTACTGCCATAAGGGTAACATTGCCCTCGAATGATGCCCTCAAGTAGTATTTTTCCCATTAATGGCCATCTTAGAAAGGGGGGTTAGGTTTCCTGTGGACCTTCTGATACTTACGGCACTTAGGTTTTACGGGTTGAGCCCCGACCAACTCCCTCCCAATTTTTACCAAGTAGTGAGTTGCGTCAGCTGTTTAAACCAGTTATACAAATTACAACTAGATCACCACGACATCAATTTCATATATAGTCTGTGTGGTAACATTAGGACAGATTACTTCCTAAAAGTTAGGGACGTATGGGTACAGCTTATATCATGCCTACCCGATTCTAATAGGAATTCAGCAGGAGAATATGTCCGGGTGAGCGGCAATTGGCATACCAATGAGCTAACCTGCCCAACCTCGCCTCAAGACATTAGTCGATACCGTGCATAACAAACTATTTGTACTTATATTTTACTCATCCTTGTTACTGTCCAAAAACGTATTTGTTTGCTCTGTGTGTGTGTGTGTGTTTTTTTTTTAAATTAAATACAGACAGCAAAAAATTCAAATCGGACATCAGAGCCGTGCATGTAAGGGACTTAAACTTTGTTCTTCAATCAGAAATCTTCGTGAACTTTGACGGGCAGCTCCGAGTGTCCCACCTAATTCTCGGTTGCACTCCAGTCTATTCCACCTGGCAACCATCCGGGCAAGCTTTATTAGTAAATCGCCCGTTACTATCCTACATAGACGTACGCCTTCCGAACTTCCTCCCTGCCGACCTAATCGTAGGCGAAGCCCACGATCTCAACCCTTGGCCGGCTGATAAGAGCGGAGTCATTAATCCCTATGAGAAACACATCTGCCAACATTGTTTTTCAAGGCCGTATGGTTCATAGACCTGTTGAGGAGGTCGGTGCTGTGATTCAACCAGCCGAACAAGTGGAGGTAAAGGTTATAAATTCTTCTGAAATAGAAGCTGAACAAGAAGAGGGCAACATGGTAACCCGAAGGACAATGACAATGGAGAGGTTCATCCCCAGTGCACGCCCACCATCTTAACAGCAGCAGGCCCTGGGCTAAGATCAACATCCTCCAACCTCCTGAACCCGAGAAAGGCAACGCACTGCAAACCCTCCCTGAACACAAGAAGAAGCCCCCATGAGGACTCCCCTGGTCGCTGCAACGAGTGACGTGGTTATCCGAGAGTTCATTGGAGGAGCTTGCCCTACTCGGCAACTTGGATCCAACGTGTCATCTTCCTCTACATGCCTGGCGGTGGGATGGTAGACTATTTTTAGGCTCGAGAACAAACCCCTCCCCGTGTCAGCTAGTGTGAGAACCTAGGCTCAGGGTGAGGGTGCTCGGGTAGCGCGAAGCCTGGGCCAAGGCTTGTAGCTCCTAGAGGACATGTATTTCTTCTCAGGTGGGGCAGATGAATCCTTATCCTCTCGGCTTCAGTGGCACACTATAGCGGTAACATACTTCACCCTTTTTTTGTTTCACGGGTAGTTTGTACTTTTCTCTCACACTTGTTGTCTTCGTGATTACAGGCAGCACAACTAGCTTACATGCTCGAGGACCGGCTAAAAGAGGCTGCCAAAGACGCTGACCAAGAGCGAGCTTTGAAAGATGTTGTAGTGGCCATGGCCAAGGATAAGGAAAAGGTGGCTGAGGATGTTGAAAAGAGAGAGAGGGAAGCTGAGAAGGCCCGGGCGTTGGCCGAGCAGGGCCTAGCGGAGACGGGTGAAAAACTATGGGAGATGGAGCTTAAGCTGGCCGAGACGGAAAGCCTAAGTCTGGCACAAGCCACCGAGATAGCGGAGCTGAAGGTGGCCTTTACAACAGCCAAGGATAAATGGTACAACGCAAGCTTCTTGGACGTCGAAAATTCCGTGGAGCCTATTATTTACCAATTGTGGCGCCATGGATTCGGTGAAGGGTGGGTGGCTGCTTTACAAGCAATGAGGGTCCCCGATGATTCTTTATTAAGAAACCCCAAGCAGATACCTTACCCCGAGCCTCCTCTCCCTCCAGTCCAAAACCCTACTGATGCCGAAGAAGAAGGAGATACTCCTAGCATGAGGGCGCTAATGGAGGCGATTGACTCTCATGTAGAGTTAGTTGATCTCGAGATAACCAGCAACCTTGACGCCCAGCCGCGCAACGCCCGGTCGTCCACTCCAGATCCTTCCTCTCAACCCACCGAAGATGCCCAACCCGAGCAAGGCGATGACACTGCTTCTTGTCTACCTAGAGATCCTGCTGTCTAAAAGATTTTGTTTATTTGCTTTTATTCTATTTGTTTATATTCCTTTTGCTTGATTTGCCCATGGTCACCAGGATGTGGTGACAGAACATTTGCCTTATTTAATCCTATGCTTAACTTATTTAACTTTCATATTCATTTGGTTGATTTGCCTATGGTCACCGGGATGTGGTGACAAAACACTTTGTTTTAGATCTGCAGACCACTTTATTAATATTTGCCTCGATGAATGGTTTTTATTGATATATTTAGAGTTGAACTACATCATACACGTTTTTCTCTACTTAACCGCATAAGGATGCTGTTTTGACCGGCTATTTAGGTCAGAAGGTTTCTACTTTTAGATTAAATAGGGTTCAGGATTAGGTCTCCACCTGCCCGTTCTTGAGGTTCAAATTGGGAACAGATTCACATACTTAGAAAAACAAACAAGGTTTCCATCTGCCCAATGATAAGAATCAATCTGAGGACAGGCTTCTGTCCTTAGATAAAACAGAGATTAGGTTTCCACCTGCCCAGTGATGGGGATCGAACCGAGGATAGGTTTCCGTCCTTAAATAAAACAGAGATTGGGTTTCCACCTGCCCGGCGATGGGGATCGAATCAAGGACATGTTTCTGTCCTTAGATAAAATAGAGATTAGGTTTCCATCTGCTTGGTGATAGGGATCAAACCGAGGACATGTTTCTGTCCTTAGATAAAATAGAGATTAGGTTTTCACTTGTCCGGTGATGGGAATCAAATCGGGGATAGGTTTCTATCCTTAAATAAAATAGAGATTAGGTTTCCACCTGCCGGGTGATAGGGATCGAACCGGGGACAAGTTTCTATCCTTAGATAAATTAGAGATTAGGCAACAAATTAATAATGTTGATGCCAAGAATGTAGGATCACATGCATGCATATACATTGTTAATATTACAGTGCATTCAACCCGTGTTTCTACATTCCTACGATTAGTGGTAAAACTTTTTCAAATTATTTACACTCCATGGCCGAGAAGTGGTCTTGCATCCAAATCCTCTAGATAATAGGCCCCTGCTCTAGCAATGGCAGTAATTCTATATGGCCCCTCCCATGTTAGGGCTAACTTTCCCGCATTGGCATCCCTCATGTTTCCTACTACCTTTCGTAGCACCAAGTCCCCAGTACTAAATTCCCTCTTCTTTACATCCCTGTTGTATCACCAAACAAGCTTCTATTGATAATTAGCTAGCAGTATGGTCATTGTTTCTCTGCATTCCTCTAATAGGTCCAGCTGCTTCACCATTAATTCACCATTCTTGGTAGGGACAAATCCCGTAACCCGAGCACTACATAGGTTCACCTCGGCCGATATGACTGCTTCCGCTCCGTACGTTAGAGAGAATGGGGTTTCTCCTGTGGACCTTCTAGGGGTTGTATGGTATGCCCACAAAACATTGGGTAGCTCCTCGGCCCACCTACCATTAACGCCATCCAATCTTTTCTTTAATCCATTTACAATCACTTTGTTGGTGGCTTCAGCTTGGCTGTTGTTCTACGGATATGCAGGGGTAGAATACCTATTCTTGATACCGAGATCGCTACAGAACTTACAAAAGGCTTTGCTATCAAACTGCAACCTGTTGTCAGAGACTAGGGACTTCAGCACCCAAATCTGGTTACTATGTTTCTCCACATGAACTTCTTAACATTTGCGACCTAGATATTAGCCAATGCCCCAGCCTCTGCCTACTTAGTGAAGTAGTCCACAGTAGAGGTGAGCAGAATGATACCAGAGCCGACCCAACCGTACCGCCTCTGGCACCAACTGACTGAGTCGAGGCCGGCGATCGGATGAAGAATCCCACTCCGACGTCAGTGCGATGCTGCCATCAAAACTGCAACTCCAAACCGAGTTGGTTATCGAATTGACCGATATGGTGATATGAGTTTGTTTTGTTCTGTTTCTTTCACTGAATCAGTAGAGTTTTCATTTCACTTTTCACGTTTTGTGTTTTGGTTTTGTTGATAAAAATGATTCGTTTCATTTAGTAATTAAAAAAAATACATATATCAAAACGCCGTCATTTTTGAGCTAGGGTTGCTAATTTTTGTCTAATATAAATAGCATTTTTCTACTCTCAGCCACTCAACTCTTTCAGACTTGAAGCTCTCAGTATCTCTTGCTCTCGCCTGAGTTCATGGACCGTGACCAACAACTAACCGTGAGTCACTGAGTTGCCTCTTGCAGCTCGGTAGGCTCACCATTCACTAGTCACAACCAGGCCAGCTACCGCCTAGTTTGCCGGTAACTCACTCCCCCCCCCCCCTCTCTCTATCTCTCTCTCTCTGTTTATGACACAACAAAGTTTGAACATAATGGTTGGTTTTCTCTTTCTTTCACTCTCAAAGCTAGAATATTTTTGGAGTTGTATTAGTAATGGTTGAGATGGAGTTGAGATAAAATATAATTGAGTAATGAAGTTTGTCTAGTCATTCCATACATTTAGTAGTAGCCTTTAAGTAGAGAAGAAACCCACTAAAATTAACACTTTAATTGTTAATCAAATCAATTATAATTTTAAGTCTGCAAACATTTTTTTTTTCTGCATTTTGATTATTAGGGAGGGGAGACTAAGATTGAGAGAGTTCTCTCACTCTTTAATAATTTTTTTTTTTTATAAGTTAAAAAAAATTATGAAGTACAAACAAACTGGAATTGGATTTATAAAAGGTGTTTGGCTCTTTATCTTTACTTCTTTGACTAGACTTGTAGATTGGTTCAAGTGCTAGCCAAAGTATAAAAAGAACAAGCACAAAAAACAGACCAAATCAATTAAACCGACCGCAAAAAATCGCACCATTATAGGTCGAAAAACCGACCCTAAGCGGTATGCATCGGTTTTAATTATTAGAAAACCGATCCCTATCGGTTTGGTAACAAATTTGAGAAAAAACTGAGCCGACTGAACTATGCACACCCCTAGTCCACGGCCACCAAAACAAACCTGTGATTACCCGTAGCCTGGGGGAATGGACTGACAATGTCTAGCCCCCATTGTGCAAAAGGCAATAGGCTACTGACAGGATTCAAACTTCCTGTTGGCTGATGAATCAATGGGGTGTGCTTTTGACACTGTTCGCACTTCTGTACGTATTCGGCAGCATCCTTTTGTATCTGTGGCCACCAAAATTCCTAGGACATTACTCGGTGTGCTAATGAGCGCCCCCCAACATGATTGCCACACAACCCTTCATGGAGTTCGGTCAAGAGCTTGTTAACTTTGTCGGGGTGCAAGCATAGAAGATACGGCCCCCCAAAAGACCTCTGATACAGCTTACGGTCTGCTGACAACCAATACCGAGCAGTTACCCTGCGCACTCGGCCAACTTCTTTTTCATCATCCAGCACTCGATCCTCGGCAAAAAGTCAATGATTGGGTCCATCCAGCACGGCTCGGATATTGCTACCACTGAAACACCTACCCCTACGTTAATACTTGGTTTCGCCACTTGCTCCACTTTGATTAACCAAGGTACCTCTTCGGTCAGTGATGACACTAAAGTGGCTAAAGAGTCCACATGTCGATTCTGCCCCCTAGCCACTTGAACCACCTTTGCCTTCAAAAACTAGTTCATAACCCGCTTTACAACCCTCAAGTACTCCATCATTCGGGGATCCCTAACTTCAAAACTACCCTGCACTTGATTAACCACCAACCGGGAATCTAAATAAATCTTAACTTCTTGAGCACCCAAATCCCAAACAGCTTTCAATCCGGCAAGCAAGGTTTCATACTTGGCTTCATTGTTGGAAGCCCTAAAACCCAACCTAAAAGAATGTTCCAATTTTATCCCTTCCGGAGTAATGATGACAATTCTAGCCCTAGCTCCCATTGCGCTAGATGCATCGTCCACAAATACCTTCCATGGGTGAACCTCCACGTGACAAAACACTTCCACCTCACTCCTCAGGGAAACTCTGCAACAAAATCAGCAAGAACCTGACCCTTCACCAAACTTCTTGGTTTGTACCTAATGTCAAAGGAGTCTAGTTGAGTTCCCCACTTAGCTATCCTGCCCGTGAATTCGGATCTCTTCAACAATGACTGCAATGGATATTCGGTTAATACATAGACGGTATGAGCTTGGAAATAATGGAGCAACTTCCTTGTAACATGCACTAGTGTTAGTACCAACTTCTCCAAAGGC